>NC_080571.1:268092720-268457893 GCF_030247185.1 Malaya genurostris
ATAAAAATTTTAACACACTTTACCCTATATTTCGGGATCCGGAAGTCGAATCCGGATGAAATTCAGGAATTACGTATGAGACTACAGGACCTTTCATTTGAACCTAAGCTTGTGAAAATCTATGAGAAAAGTTAGAACACATATTTTCATTGTTTTGCACATTTTACCTCATAACTCCGGAACCAAAAGTCGGATCCAAATAATATTCAGGAATTTTGTATGGGACTACAAGACCTTTCATTTGAATCATTTGAAAGTTTGTGAAAATCGGTTCAGCCATCTCCGAGAAAAGTTAGTGCAAAAAACGTTACATACACACACAGACATTTTGCGTACTCGACGAACTGAGTCGAATGGTATATGACCCTCGGCTCTCCGGGCCTCGGTTTAAAAGTCGGTTTTCACAGTGATTGCATAATCTTTCTATATGAGAAAGGCAAAAATGAGGTAAGTAAGTAATTTTTAATGTGAAACTATTTGATTTGAACAAGCGAATGACAATTTGTTGGTAGTACTATCGAAGAAAAAATAGCAAGTTGAATTATAAAAAAAATATTCTATAATGTCAGACCCTTCCTATTGTCCTTGTATGTTTTTAGAGGCTTTCGGTAAACACTCTCAAAGACAAATTGGTGAACTGGAATCCAAATAGGAAAACCTGTTTTAACCCATCCATCTTTCTTATATTATTAATTATCTTCCATATGTTACAGCAAGAATAATTAAACTACTACTTATTTTACATAATACTACTACATTTAAATACTGCATTTCAATTTAAGTTAGTGAAAATCGATTAAACCATATTTGAAAAAAGGAAACGAGCTCCATTTGGAAGATTTTGATTGCTATTTCCAGAAACGAAAACTGGATACCGGTAAAGTGAAATTCGTATCATTAAACCATCAGAAAATATGAACTACAAACTGAAACAGCATTAAGCCCAATTTAAAAAAAATTTCAAACTTTTTTCATCTTCGATTTATATGGCGGTTTGCAATGAAAGACGGGTCCAGTATAACCAAAAAAGCTCGTTTGGTCATAAATTGATCAATAAATTGGAACAGATTCGATCACAACGAATTTACGATTTTCTACGACGCTTTGAAATTTTGAAAACTCGTCATCTTGTAATGCTAAGTCCTGTTAACTTGAGTTTTATGTAGCATTGACAACACTAAGTGTTGCCCGGTGGATTTAACGTTTCCATCATAAAGTTTGACATTTCTAACCATTACCATCATCAGAACATTCTGTTATTCAAGCGCTATTTGTTTTGTTTGCACTGAGTTGAAAATTTTACCTCAGCAAAAAATTCAATTGAATCGTGAACATATTCGTATTTATTACGATTTTCGTCGTGGGTTATCAAGGCAAGAGTGCTTCAATCAACTTAGTTCGACTTTTGGCTGTGCAGCACCATTCCATGCGACTGTAAAAAAACTGGTATAACGAATTCAATCATGGTCGTAGTTTGTATGCCGATGAATTCAAAGAAGGCGTCCAAAAGCAGTTGTTTTGCAAGAAAAATGAAAAATCTGATAATGGAAGATCGTCGTATGACGTACCGTGAAATGGAGGCTTAGTGTGGAAAGCTTATACGTTATTTTGCATGAACGTTTAGTCGTGAAAAAAAAATTGTTCATGTTGGATCGTACATAATTTTGACAATCGCTCAAAAGAAGACCCGTGTCGATTAGTGCAAAGAAATGCTGAAAAAATTCAATCGTGGTGCTTCAAATTTGGTGTATGAAATCTACACATGTGACGAAACATGGAGTTATTCATATGAGCCCGAAACTAAACAGCCGACTGTGTGGGTGTTCCAAGAAGAACCAAATCCAACAAAAGTTAATCGCGCTCGAAGAACTTCAAAGAAAATGGTGTCTTGTTTTTACGGTATAAACGGACATATCGCTACCGTTGCTTTAGAGGATCGTAAGACCGTCAATTCTGATTGGTATGTCACCATTTGTTTGTCAGAAGTTTTTCGTGAAATGAGGAAAACAAACGCAAGACGCAAAATCATTCTTCATCACAACAGTGGAAACTCTCACACATCGGCTCAAACAACTGAATATTTGAGCACCCAAAACGTCGAATTTCTTGGCCGCCCGCCGTCTAGTCCTGATTTGATACCTAATGACTTCTATTTGTTCCCTTCCGTGAAGAAGAAACTGCTTGGAGAGCGATGCAATAATTCTGAAAAAGCTTTTGAAGCGATCTAAAACATGTTTTGGGGGTACCTAAATAAGAGTGGAAAACATGATATGTTATGTTGGTTCAAGCGTATGCAAAAGTGTTATTGATCATCTAGGGGAATATTAGAAAAAAATAAACAGTAAAACCATTTCCGAACAAGTATAATGATGTTTTCATCTTAGGCTGAATATATAAGTAATAACCCTCATATTTGACCTTAGATCTGCAACTAAAGAAATTTATTAGACAATTTAAAAAAATTCGCTTCTCATCATATGGTTACAAATACTCCTGAAATTGATATTTTTACTCTAAGCATTCTATATCCGGAACCGGAAGTTGGATCTGAATAAAAATCGGAGTTTTCTGATGGTATCTGAAGACCACTCAGTTGAATCAAAAATGGTAAAAGTCGGATGAGTCATGTTCGAGAAACTGACATTTTTTTTGTGCATATCACATCATCTTGTAATTCTAGAATCAGAAGCCGGATATAAATCAACGTGAACACTTGTTTACTTTCTCTTTTGACTATATCTGCGTTATTATGCAATTGTTCGTTGCATATCTGATGCTGTTACAAAGCTGGAAATATTTTCTTTCATTCTACATGAATATATTGTAAGTAAACGTGAAAATTGAGGAGTTATTAACAGAAGAGAAAGTAAACAAAGAGAATATCTTATTAGTTTATGTGACCTTATGAAATGTTCACATTAAATTGAAGTTTTTATAAGACTATATGACCTTTCATTTGAACCTAAGTTTGTGAAAATCGGTTCTGCCGTCTCAGAACAATTGACTTTCAGAATATGCAATAAAAAATATCAATTTTTCATCATAAACTATGTATATAACCCCTTAAACGCTTTTTACAATAATCAATTGAATTTTAGGAACTCTTTCATTCGAACTTCAAAGTGTACCGAATCAACACTTCGGGCTTTGGTATGGAATTCAAATTCATATTATGTCCCACACAACATGGGAAGTGATTCCCCGTATTCGTTAGTTCAATTATATTATGACTGGGGGTTCTGTCGGAGGTGCCGCGTTTGCATTTCCACACAGGTATAATATACCCAGTTGATAACATCCACCTTACGTTCCATTACCTATTGGTTGTGTTCGCATAGTCACACCAATGTGTAAAGTGCTGTCCAGCTGATTTTGTAGCATAATTTACACCCGTTTCCGTGTGCAATGTGAAATACCGGCACCGTCAGCAAGCATAAATTTGCTTTCTTCTTCTCTCCCAAGCCCAAACCCAAACCCAAACCCGAACGACATCAGCCACTGTACATTTGTGACTCGAGCTTGTTATATTGAGCAAGTTTTCTTCATTCATTCGATATTCTGTCTCACTTTCCTACCCTCTCGTTGCGTTGTCGTTGTCTGGCTGAACTGACTGGCTGGCTAGCTGACTGACTGACTGGTTGGCTGGCTAGCTGGCTGGCTGGTTAGCACTGCTTTCGGACTGTCTGCGCTTTTGCCTGTTGGTGTGCAAGCAGAAGAGCGAGAGCAGAGAGCTCCCCGTCCACCATTTTGGGTACGAAAAAGACACGGCCTGAAGGCGCTGAAGAGAGTGCGGCTCCGGATTTTGAAGCGTCGCTGAATAAAAAAGAGAGAATTTTTCGAGCCCGCAGCCAGCGCGCTCCCGTCGTCGTCGTCGTTCCGCTCACTCGGCGTCGATAAAATTCTGTATTTGACACAGGCAGGCAGGTCGGTCTCGCGCGGTTCGCAGAAAAAGTGACAAAATTTTGCTAGAAATCCGTTCCGGCGAGGGCCAAAATAGTGCACATCCGTCGCGGTACTCGGTGGCGATCCGTTTGCATATATTTTTCTGCCCCATACGCCACCGTTTGACAGTGAAAAGTGACCGCAAAGTTTGGCCGAATTGAGATCCCCCGCCGCAGAGTAGTTGTGTCTCGTCGCGTATCGTTTGCGTGCTTTGCGAGGAAGGCGAAGGAAAAAAGGTCGCCATGACAGTCGTCGGGTCGGCTCGATCTCAGCTCAGCGGCAGCCTCTAGGAAAAAAAAAAGAATTTTTCCAATGAACAGCGGGCCTGTGATGCGTGTGCTTTCGAATTTTATTGGTCATTTTTCGAGTTGAATTTTTCGACCTGTGCAGAAAAAAAAGAAATACCGAGTTTTTTTCTGTTTTTATTTTAACTAGTTAGATTTTAGTGGGTAAAGTGCGAATGAAGTGATTATGGTGCAAGGGAAGGGAATGGACGATTGTTAAGCCATTTTTCCTTTGGATTGATCGAAGACACCGCACTCTTTCCCGCAGCGGCCCAGTGAGTATGTGTTAGAGCGAGCAAGTAAGCAAATCGGAAAAAGTAAGCTCCCCGATACGACCGAAGTTCTATATATTATGCGCGCTGCTGCTCCCCCGAAAGTTTTGATTCAGCGCGCAGTTATGGTAGTGTGTGTTTTTGTCCCATCATCATCATTGCCGCCGTTCGTTGTCGGTCGTCGTCGTCGTTTTCGTTGGTTCAGAGCTAAAAAAGAGGAGTGTGGAAAAGTGTAGCGAGCAGCCGCCGCCGCCGCTGAGACCAGTGCAAAGCACACACCATCATCAGCACAAGAGGGACAATAAAAAAAAGTTTGACATTTCTGCGTCTGCTGCTGGTGGTGCGGTGACTGTCGACTTCGTGTGTCTCACCGTCTCGCCATACGAACTGTTCGGTCGTTTGGTCGTTCGTTCGTTCGTTCGGTTGATTACCGGCTCTCTCTCTTGGTTATTTTGGTTGCTCTCTGTTATTTTTTTTTGTTTTGAAAAGCTCACCGAAAAAGTGAGAATGAAAAAGGTTGAATGAATCCCACTATCAGGGAAGGAATTGAATTAATAATGTTAAAAAATCACCTTTTTTTTAATTCATGTCTATGAATTTGATAATAGAATTATCCATTTGTGCGTAAGTTTTATTTAGTTATATTAGCATTATTGTTGATGAGTTGTTTTATAATATTCAAAAATCTCGTTTATTTAATTACAACTAATTCTAACTCGTTGAACACCATTGGCCAGGTTAGCCCATAAAGGGACAAAAATAAACTAATTCTAGCTCGTTGTTAAAATCGCTATAGCTGTTGGTAAAAGTCCATATTTAATTTCTGTTTTATTTTCCAATAACTTTCCGTCAAAATTTGTCATTTCAGCTAAGAATTATTTATATGAAAATTTAAAATTGATAATAGGTAATAATATCTTAATCCAACAAAACTTTTCCGAGTATATGGTTCTTTCACTGATTTCGAGATAGTCACCATTGTTTTACGTGGAAATTTTTATAACAATTTTGGAGTTCACGTTTTCTTGTGGTAAAGTCTTTTTTTGTTTCTGCCTTTCTGTACTAAATCAGTAAAATGGATCATCCACACAGAACTGCATTTTTTAAACATGTAGAATGGTTGTGCACTACTATTTAAGCTATCACTTACCTGTCTTAGGCAACTATAATTGTTGAAATTGTTGAGTTTCTTAATGCGGCCCAAGTTCTTCGCTATTTGTAGATACAAAAAAGCATTATTCGGAAATATAAACTAAATGAGCTGATATTTCTTTTATGAAACCTGTTCGAATGTTCTGAAGATTGTAAATTGTCCATAACTTCCTTATTAAATTTTTTTTTCGGAAAGAGCTGATCTTGTTTAGCGGAAAATTAAATAGGTAAAATACATTAAAACTTCAGATGAAGAAAGGAAAATCTACCGTTGGAACCATATGGAAACAAAATCGACTTGTGAAGAGAAGATGTATCGAATCGCTTCAATCACAAATTGTCAATTTCAATAACACAACTAGCGCATGTCAAAAAAATTTGAATGATATGATCTGTTTCCATGCTGGTGGTGAGAGAACAAAACTTAGTAATTTCCTAATAATTCGGTACCACAAAATTATTGTCTTCGGTTAGAAGAGCTTATTTTGGCATGAAGCTAACTCGGCTCGATTTACAAAATTCTTCCTTTATCTGGAAGCTCTGTTGAAAACAATGGAACAGTTGCAATAGACAGAAAAGTAATTGCTTTATAATTTTTTTAATACGACCGCTCGAAATTGGGGGGTGGCGTGTGTGCCGGGAGAGTCATGCGTACGCGTTGGTATTTGTACGCGAGACGAATGAGAGGCAAGTTACGAGAGCCCGAACAGATCAACCGAACGCGAACAGACCGCGCCGAGATCCACCAACGAATCGAACGAGCAGGAGGAGGCATAGCATTTTTCACTCCGCCACCATCTTCTCGTCGTCGCTGGGTCGCGTTAGCAGGCGGTATGCTCAGTCAGTACTGCTCCTCTTTTTTACTCAGCTCGCTTTTTTTTTGTTAATTATTACAACAATGGCGGACATTAAAGGCGTCTATAAATAAAAATAAGAATATTCAGCAGTGTGTCGTCGCGGTGCAATAGGAAAAACCGAGCGGAACTAGTGCCAACGATCTGTGATCTGATTGGAAATGTTAGAAAGTGAAGGAAACAAGTGAAATCCCAGTGCATGTTTGAACAAAGAGTAAAACAGAAAATTAGAATCCCACGGTACTGTGATTTAGAGGGTGGTCTTCTGGATTGGGGCTCCGTTCCGGCAAATGGATTCCGGTAATCCTCTTCTCCGTCAGCAGCAGCAGCAAGTTCTTCCACATTTGGAACGGGAGCACCACCGCCAGCATCACCACTACCAGTACCTCCAACCTCCACTTCAGCCGCTCCAACAACAGCAACAGCAACAACAACAACAGCAGCAGCAAGCGGCGGCGGCGGCGGCACTACTACAAGTGCAACAGCAACATCATCATCAGCAACAGCAGCAGCAGCAGCAACAGCGAATAAAAACTGGTTGGGGTGCGACGACAGCAGCAGCAGCAGCGGCCGCAGCGACTTCGTCGTTCATACAGAATATTGTCAGCACCGCCGCCAGCAGTAGCAGCGGTGGAGGGGAGCTTTTGATGTAAGCGTTTTGGAGTTCTTGACTTTTTTCTCATTTCATTTCAATATTCATTTCTCGTTCCACACGGTATCTTCTCCATCTGGGTCGCCCGGCTAGAGCTTGAGGGAATTCGAAACAGGAGTCTGGTTACCGTAGGTCGGAGTGTTTCTGAAAATGGTTGCACATTCGGGAACATATCTTAAACGTAAACGTTTCTCAGTAGACTGCATAGCTATCTTTGAGTTTTTTTTTTGTTTCCCCGTAACAAAGTTCCTAGAGCCTGTAGCTGATAACACACTTTTTTTATGGTAACAGCCAGTAAACCATCAGTCCACATTCACTTCGAAGTGAAAATAACAGACGAACGATGCCCAACGGTGTATTAATTTTAATATCAGGTGAAATAATATTTGGAATTTTTCTTCAAAGTGAATGTTGACAGAAAAAGATAAAATACCGTTTTGTTTTTTTATATCATTTATTTTACCCCGGCTTTAACCATTTTGGTCGTTCACAGGGTAGAAGTTATAAAATTTAACCGTTTTGGCTTACAGAGTTTTGTGTTTTTTAACCGTTTTGTTATGCGTGATGGAATCTCAGAACGATGTTCATAAACAATCGATTATCGGAATAATCATTTAGTAAGTTCTTTAAAATCCGTATTCTATCCTATTGCCTCTCAGATTCTACACTAGCAGTCGTATACTTTGGGATGGAAACAATTTTGTAGTTCTTTTTATCGCAGTAACTCTCTTGGGAGATAGAAAAGCCTCTTCCACAACTTTGAGATCAACGACACCAAAATCCGTATTGTCCACTAAGCTAGTGAATCGTTATTTATGACTTCTTCATTCCGTAAGGATTTTTCGCTCCTGAACGTGGATAGAAAAAGCAATGGGGTACTTAATCTTAAAACCGTTTATAGCTATTGTTCATTATGAAAGGCTGCTACCCTGTTAATTTGAGTCATTTCTAACATATAATTGCTTCAATGGAACATGCCGAGGTAAGTGACGTGCATGGTGATCATCAGGAGTTGATTCTGAAACAAACAGTGTTACATATTTTTCATTTTGCCTTTCTCTATACAAAGGTAATAGAATTACTGGAAACCCCCACTTTTGATCGAACCTCCGGAGACCACTAGTGTCATATACCATTCGACGAGATCGGACTTTGCACTTTTTTTTTCAGTCAATTTTTACGGAGATGGCATGACCGACCACAACAAGCTTAACTCGTTAGAAAGCTACTATTGGGTCGTTGAGCAAGATTGAAAATTAAATGACTATCACTTCTGGCTCCGGAGATATATTGGTATACGTGACGTAACCGACAAATCGCCCGGTTTTTTTTTCTACTTTTTTTCTCGGAGATGGCTGAACCGATTTCAACATGCTCTGGTTCGTTTAAAAGCTACTGTTGGGTTATTGATCTTGTTTGAAGTTCAAATTTTTCTGAAACTTCTAGTTCTAGAGATATAATGGTATAAGTGTCGTAAAAGATATAACGCTCTTTCTCGCATTTTTTCCCAGATGGCTGAACCGATTTGAACAAGCTTAGGTTAATTTGAGAGTAACTATTGGGTCGTGGTTCATGTTCGAAGATCAAGTGTCTGCCACTTACGGTTCTGATCATATAATGGTATAAGTGGCGTAATTGACAAAACTAATTACCCTTCAATTTTCTCGGAGATGGTTGAACCGATTTTAACAAACTTAGGCCGGTTTGAAAGCTACTACTGGGTGGTGAATCAAGCTCGAAGATCAATTGTCTGTCACTTTCGGTTCCGGAGATATAATGGCATAAGTGACGCAACCGACAAAGAAAGTAACCAATGATCAAGTTCAAATATTTTATTGTTGATACTTTTGGTTTCGAGAATGTTGCGAATATGCTACGTAAGCGTTGAGTCACGCTAAACAAGCCTTAGGAAAAACGTATGTTCTAATAAAACTGTTCGAATTTAAAGAGAAAGGTATTATCATATCAATTAGTGGGTTAGAAATAGATTTATTTTTATTTGAGCTCTCTATTGAGTGACGCTCGAAACGAGGAAGAAACAACCCCCGTTTACAGGAGAAGCTTTCCTTAAGATCACAAAGCTTTGAATTGCAAATTAGTGTGTAAATGAGAACGAAATTTAAAAATGTGACAGAAAAACTTGAAAAGATTTCGTGGCGTTGCATCACCAATCATTGCTCATAATCACTCAAAGTTGAAGTTATCAAAGGCTAAATTTTGCAACAATTTTTTAAACAAAAGGGTTAGTAGTCGTTTGTTTTAAAAAAATGTTTAAATAAAATAAATTTAATTTTGTCAGATCTCAGATTTGTTTTCAAAAATGCCTAAATTAAAATAAATAGTCGTTTGTTTTAAAAAAATGCTTAAATTAAAATAAATTTAATCTTGTCAGATCTCAAAAAAAAAATTAAAGAGTTAGAGTTAGAATTTCAATTTTAACCGAAAAATGTCTGATTATTTATACGTAACAAGTTCGCTTTCAAGTGTACCCATTTGTGCGGATGTAAATTCGAATCCGGAAATGTGTTTTCAGAATCTACAATGGGATTCCTTGAAAAATAACATCATCCTACATTTCAACTTGAATGAGAAGAAAATTTAAAGTAGAAATGCTTGTTACCAAATCACTGATGCAAAAAAAAACATTATATTTATTTATTTATTTATCTCGTCAAGCAAATGTAGACTACATATAAATTGTACAATGTTCACTTACATACTACGCATTATTTCTACGACAAAGCTGAGATTTTATTTGATTTTTTGACATAGTAAGATCAAGCTGTTCGCAGTATTGTTCGTAATGGCGCATTATTCGATTGACTGGACTGTATTTTGCATAATTTGTTCTAGCATGTTTTTCTAAAAATAATTTCCTGGAACGTAGTTGACGGCTAGGAATATAAAAATTTAATTGCGATAATAATGGAGCTGATTGAATGCGTTGAGAAATAATGTCGCTGATAAAATAAAGCATTGCAAAGTCGCGGCGTTCTTCAAGTGTTTGTATATTGATGAGCATGCAGCGTGCTTCATATGATGGTAGAGGAAATGATGTCCAGTTTAATTTACGAAGTGTATATAAAGGAAATTGTGTTTGTATCGATTCAATGCGTTATTCGTGAATAATGTTATATGGATTCCATACTTGGCTGCAATATTCCAAAACGGGTCTGACACATGTACTATATAGCAACTTTATAGTATATGGGTCTTGGAAATTATGACTGAAGCGTTTGATAAAGCCCAGCATACTGTTTGCTTTATTGATTACTGTGTTATAATGTTCCACAAATGTTAGTTTAGATTCCATGATTACACCTAAATCTCGTACAAAATAGGAATAGGAAACCCTTGTCGGCTTAGAAAATGTATAAAATACTTCTACTTATTCTTTTTGACATATCATAACTTTGCTATTCGCGAAGGATTTGTTTCTTTGCAATTTTACGACATTATGTCAAATTTATTATTTGTGACATCAGTCTAGCTCAGAATCAAAACAATGATTTTTGTCTTTCTCATGAAGAAAGGCTATGCAATCACTGCGAAAACAAACCTTTGAACCGAGTTTGATATATCATTCGAATTAGTTTGTTGGTTCAAAAGTCGACGTGAACATTTCATAGACCAATGAGAATTTCTCTTTATTATCATTGTACTTCTGTTAATAACTCTTCAATTTTCACGTTTCTATACAAAATATTTGTGTAGAACGAAAGACAATATTTTCATTTGTCTAACAATACCTGCTATGCAACGAACATTCCTGTAATAACGCAGATATAGTCGAGGGAGAAAGTAAACAAAAAGAATTTGTCAAAGGATTTTAGTCCCTGTTGAAATGTTTACGTCGAACTATTTAAATTTTGGGGGACGGGTGTAGTGTGATGGGTAAGTCGATGTCTTTCCACGCAACCCGCCTGGATTCCATTCTCAACTCCGCACATAGGATCAGAAAGTTTTTCTGCCCCGAAGAGACGAATGACCTTATGGATAAAACCATTCATAATCGAAACAAATAAAAAATCTTTCGACTTGTAAGTTACGCCAGAACAATATTTGCTGTTTCTTTTCGATGAGATATTTTTTAAAAAATATCACAGTAATATTACTGAGAGTATGACTAATATGAGAATAGTATCATCACACCACTAGGTAATTATGTAATTCTGGAAGTCGATTCTGAGTGAAATTGAATAACAATCGAAAGCAGTGTAGGAACTCTCATTTGGAGATCAGCTTGCAAAAATCAGTTTAATTATTTCTTACAAATCGATCTAAGTTCCATTTCGGTGCCTTGACTTCTACTCCCGGTGCATTTGGAGCCGATAATTGAGCATCAGTAAAGGTTAATCCAATTTGTTCATGCATCAACTAACAAGACCTAAATATTTGAATAATTTGGATACTAGATTCTGAGGAATTCGAATTTTGCAATCACACTTATTTGAAAATAATAATATTCATCATCTGTTATCCCGGAATCGGAAGACGGATCCAAGAATGTTCATTTCGACCTAAGTAACAATAAGAGTTTTCATTTGTTTACTCTCTCTTTCGATTATTACGGAACAATTAGCAATCCTTCTCTCTTATTATTTACCGGTAATAGTAACTAAAGCTATCATCTTTTAATGTGCACTGAAGACTGATTTAGATGTTACCTATGGAATTATATGTTCTTTCACTTGAATCCTACTTCATAGAAATCGGTTCTAGCATCTCTAAGAAATCGATGTGAGATGTATTTTAAAGTTTCGAATCACTATTTCCGGTACTCCTGGAGTTTATTTGTTCATTAACTATCAAAATCTGCTTACTCGAAGGATTTATTATCCGACATTAAAGATTTGTTTTTTTTTTCATAGTTTCGCGATGTTATTTTAGAGCCAAAAATCGGATCTGAATAAAAATCCAAACAATTTGTGTAGAATTTCAAGACCTTCCAATGGAACTTAGGTTTGTGAGAATCGATTTTGCCATATATGAGAGTACACATTTTTTTCATTTCAATCAAAGTTTGCAACAATCGGCTCAGCCATCTCTAAGAAAATTTAGTACACACTTTTTTCTTATTTTTTTTTGTTCCTAAAATTGAGGAATTTGGTGTGAAGCCATAGGATCTTTCATTTGAATCCAAGTTGCCTTATAGCAAAGATATCATTGGCAACAACCTTTTTTGCAAGCATGGCTCCATCAGGCGAGTCCGCATCGAATCTCGTACATAGAAGTAGGGAATATTTTTGAATAAAAATAAGCATGAGTCCAGGTTCGGTCCAGTAAAGTGAGTGCACATAAATATCACATTTAGGTAGCGTCATCTTTTGTAAAATAAATGATGCTTGCTTTTCAACTTAAGTAAAGAAATCGATTATTTTTAATTATTTTTCGACCTAATAATCAAAATATTCTAATAATTTTATTTCATCTAACCATATTTTTTGCAGTTTTTATGAATTTAACAGATTCATGGAAAGTTACTGTGTGTTTTGTGTCTGGACTTTTGAGAAGATATTATTTGTCTACGTAAAGTTTACACAGAAAATATGAATTTTATAGGGCAATTTTCAAAATGAATGGGTTTTACAAGACTAACTTCAATCTGTTGCAAACTATAGAATATTCCATTCGTAATGATTTTATGTCACGTTTGAAAAAAAACTATTGGTTTTGACTGCTATCAAGTGCAACTGAATTCAGTTGTTTTTCAGAGAAGGGCGAATCTTACGAAAATAAACAAATCGTGTTTCTCTCCTACGAATAAATGCTTTATAATCCTCCAATTCTGCCTAAAAATTCGGATTCTACAAAAGTCTCAATCTTAATAATAGTACAAAGAATTGAATTGAATATTTCTTTAAATACAAAAAAAACTATAAGGGGCGATACTGTCATTTCATTTGTTTACGTAAGTTTAGTCCTCCGTGTTCCATGCCAAAAAACTGGGCAATACTTCAATTGCTAGAAATTAAGGGTGAAACTGTTTATTTTCGTTATTTTATATGATTTCTGAACTTTTTACTCCTGGAAATAGTAAATGAGACGATAAATTTACCCGCAAATTTGTCTTAGTTGCGGAAACCAGCTTATTTCACGACAAATGCGCGAGAGCGTAATTACACAATTCACACAGGGAGCATAGAAGTAAACAAATCGAAAAAGGGTGAAACTCTTTTGATGTTAATTGAGTGGATATAGAGGAAAAGTGAACAAAATTGCATGGCGTTTAAAGATAAACCAACCAATCATCGTTTTATCAACAAATGATCTGATTATATACGATAATATCTAAATAGGAATTGAAACTAAAGTCGGAACATTCTTCGATGTTTTTCGACTTTATATATGAGTCGTTTATCTACCATGCTGATATTTACGGACATTCTGATCTAATATTTTTTGGCTCAAGTCGCAAGTGATGCTTTGTTTTTTTTTGTGAAACCATTTTACTTTAAAAATTTGTTTTTAAAATCGCCCAATTTTACATTTTTTTGAATGCTTAGAGCAAATTCAGCAGCTGGAACTTTTATATGGGCGATCTATAATAGAACTAAGACTGAAACAAACGTATCCCCAGCCAGCCGTTCTAGTTTTATTTATTGGAACTGTTCTACCTCAAAAAAAGTCTGCAAAATGTGAGTAAAATTGGATATGGGTAAGGGGTGTTTCAAAGCAGCGGTCAAAGTTGGAAAATTTTCTATCTTGAAAAATCACCTGAAGGTACATGAAATTTCGGAAATCATTTTTTGATGTCAAATGTCTTAAAATTGCATGAAACGTGGAGTTCTAGTATCATCTGAATTTTAATTAAAACCGACCGGGACTTGAGGATTTTGAGGTTTCCGAAATCGAATTTTTTTTTCTCGATGCCTATTTAAAGTGATTTTTTTAAACAACTTTTTTTTCGAGATAACACCAGATCTCGATATTTCATAAAATTCTAAGACATTTTTGGTGATTTCTCTAGATCGAAAATTTTAGAATTTAGAATTTCTTATATCCGATTCAACTTAAATTAGGCATAGGGACCTTTTTTTAAAATTTTCAAACTTTTGAGCACTACCGCTTTACGAAACCAGAGATGATCCTTTTTTATTGGCACCTCAATGTGCACGTTGTAAAATGTAAAATTACAAGATTTTTTTTTCGAAATGTGTACTGTATTTGAGTAATGCAATTGAACAATTACGGTAATTTTGCTGATGTCTTGAAAGATATTAAAAAAAACAAACATCCAACTGTTATAACGAATCAGTGTGTGCAAAATTGACATAATCATATTATTTAACACGATTTCATTTAACGATTCGTCTTCGATTATCCGGTGCATAGCAACTCAAATTGAACGATCAATGCTACATAGTGGTTCATTTCAAAATGAGGAGGTATTACGTCTAATAATCTTTGGTACAATCGATAAACTTGTGTTGTTCAAGTAGAGTAAATTTTTAGCTCTACTTAACGTTTCAAGGTAAGTTGCACTAGAAGCTTAGTTTGAGCTGCACTGCTCTGATAATTCCAAGATGAAAAATTAGGAAAATAAGAATCTAATTGTAATCAAATTTCTAAACAGTGTCACTAGTTAGCACAAGCTTTACCTTTACTTTGCGCTTCAATTTGAACTGACATAGGGCATAAGAAAACTAAAGCTTTTTGACATTAGATAGTATTGAACTCGTTGATCAAATCGAAGCTATCAGCTTCATGCAACCGAAGCAACTCCACCGTACGGTAACCGTTCGATTCTCCCCGGACCCTTTCGTGTTCCCTTGTCTCGCTCTGGCACATTTGTTTTCGTTCCGTCTCGCTCTAGCGTTTGTGTTTTGCATTGCGTGCTGAATATACAATATTTTCTTCGAACCAGCAGCCAGCCAGCCTGCCAGTCAGTCAGCTCCGGGTCTCGGTGGGAAGAGTGAGGCGCGGCGATGATGTTGGTGGTGGCTTAGCGACGAGAACAGCGGATCGCTCCACGGAATATAAAATATGCATAGCGGCGTGGACAAAAGTTCAGCAGTCGACGATGACGGTAAATGGCGAGCGGGGAACAGGGGTTCTCTTCTGCTCCTTGTCCGGGTCTGAGCCCACACCCTTTGTCATGCCCTTTGTGCTGTTGTTAGATTGTGTGTGAGATGCAGACGCGCCTTTTCCCTCCTAACCGCGCGCGAGATGTTTTTTTTTAAAGTTTTCAACTCGTGATGACTACGCGGACCAACCAACACACACCGGGTCGGTTCGGAAGAATCATGCATACGTATACAATCGGTGCGAGTACCGCGGGTGTGTGTTCTGTGTGTAAGTGAGAGAGTGTTGTGTTCGTTGTTGTCTCCTTCTCGAGGGGAAGGAGGTCGAAAACCTCTTGTAATTTTGTTGAACGATTTCGTTCAAAGTATGTATGTGACTGCAAACCGCAACTAGAATATGATTTCCTCCGTCGGACCGTGAAGATATTCCCCGAAATAATGCCTACGGAGCATCTAGAGCCTGGATAGTGAGGAAGGAGGAATATTTTGCTACTATTCCTCTTTGGTGCCGGGTTTTCGAGACCTGGGTGTGTTGCTAGCGACATGTTATGTTCCCAAGTTTACTATTTTCTTACATTTCTTTTTCAATGTGACGGTGGAAAACAGTTTGCGTCTTCATGTTTTCGTTCATCATTTGTTTTTTTTTTGTCTTTATTTTGCTTCGATAAACTAACTCAGCGTTTGTCACTTTCTCTCTCTCTCTTTTGAAACATTTTCAGATGTCAGTCATAATTGGAAGATAGACACTAGCTCCTTCTGTTACACGTACTGTGTTCTTTCAATCGATTTCGATCATACAAACTTTTTTCCCTCTTTTTGTTAATTATTTCTAAAGGTAAGAAGTCACTTTTGTATCCGTATCCGTAAAACAGCTGTTGCAGTCTAAAGTCTTGATTCTGTAGTAATTTCTTATAGTTACTCAAATTATAAGCCGCCACCAAAACTGTTTGATGGTGGTTTTGTTGTTATCCTTTTCAACACTTGTTGACGATCCGCAATTCACAGACAGACGCGCAGCAGCTGTTTCGAACTACTGCAACTAACTGACAGCCCAGAGTGACATTATTTCTGATGATGTATTGTTTTGCCAAACATTTGTAGGAAAAAAAGCCTATAACGATAGCTGCAAGCATTCCAATTCCTCCGGGCAGACCACTCATATCAAATGCAACTTCCAACCGCGTGTAATGGATTTTGCTGTTCCCTGAACGCTGTAGTTTCGCGAGTCGCCGCACTACAGTTCGCGGCATCCGAGTCCAATCATCAGAAGTAATACACCAAAGAAGTCCCGCCCGTAGCAGGACTACTAACCAGTCGCACCTAAACTAACAGTAAAGACCCCATAGTCTAGTAGAAAACACGTAGTATCCCTGAGTACTTTGATAGCTCATCCGCAGCGAGTGTTCGCCAGCTCCCGAGCACCAAACTCTAATCCCTCATTCTCCCTTCTTGTAGATGAATAAGTTTTGGGTGCTGACCAATTTGATTCAAAATTCGAACGTGTATCCACTACCTAAAGTCGAACATCCGCACCATCAGCAGTCGGATCAGCAACAGCATCCTCCACCGTCACAGCATCCGCAGCAGCAACAGCAACATCAACAACCGCCTCCGTCCCATCAGCCGCCATCGTCGACGACGTCGTCCAAGGGTGGAGGAAGTCGGCATCCTCCCGGTGCAAATCACGCGCTCGGGCCTGCGCCAGGATTATACCATAATCCGGGTGGCGTTCCCGGACCAACGCCACCCAGTGCCAGCTCGGCACCAACTGTACCTACATCGGCCATAGGTGTGCACAAGTTTTGCTGCCAAAATTGAAGCAAAACACCCAATTCCGATTGTCATCAATCAAGTGTATTGCTAACCGTTTTTGTTCAAAATTAATTTCTACCCAATTCAGGATCGACTCACTTAACGAATCTCTCCGGACCTGCTACTAGCACGCATAGTAGCAGAGGGAGTAGCAGCCATCCAGCGCCTCCACCCGGAGCACATCTACAGGTAATGAGACACGTGACTACAGTTTTTTTGTGTGTTTTCCTTTCGTTTTTCAAACGTTTGTAACTTCTACTTTTGTTATCCTTTATCGTAGCAACTGAACGGAGGAGTTCCAACGGATCACACGAAGCCCCAGTATTTAGGTAACATGCAGGTCCATCCGGCACACAGTGGAAGCGGTCACCATCCGCCACCACCGCCGACGCAGGGTCCACCTCAGTCTGCCCATCCACCGCCGCCCCAGCCGATTTCGATCGTGAAACCTGAGTTCAAGGTGCCCTCGATACCGGCCCACCTGATGGACGTGCGCGGTCCGGACGGGTCGATCGTCAAGATCAACATGCCGGAACACCACGATCCGAGCAAACCGCCCAACAACGTGGAAATGTTAAAAGTCAACATCGAGGATCTCAGTCAATTTCTCTCGTACCATGAAGTCTTCGGAAAGCTACCTTCCGATATGCTAACGGGTCCCTCCGCTAGCCTAGTGCCATCATCCGCTACCAATACTGCGACAACCAGTGCCGGTCATAGTAATGGTAAATGTGAGTTTTGTTTGGATTTGAAATTCTTTTGTTTGCTCATTTCATTTTAGCGATGGGTGGGTTCTGATACAACAGGCAACATGCAGTTTTACTTTTTTAATACCCGTACCCACCGATAAACAGAATAAATGCAATTTTAATGAAATATCGAATATGATCATTTGGCGTGTACAAGTATCCTTCAAAGGCATCACACAAAATGGAAAGCATGCTCCCATCCCATGCTCTTCGAGTCACCACGGACTGTGAGAAATGACATCACAAAAATGTACTATTTCGATTGCACAGCGCACCGCACATGAACTTGTGTACGGTCGGTTGAATTTCAGTTTTTATGATTTTTCATCACAAGTAACATTAACATTCGAACATACTACTCATCCTACCTCAGTGGTAAGAATTTCTCATAGGGAAAACAAATTAAGAATTTATTTTGTCTGTTACCGTCGAGCACTTCAGCTTATTGCAGGGGCGTCTCGTGACAAAATTTACGGTTGTGCACTGATTATGTGGTGTGACATATGATGTAACAGTTCGTTTTAAGTGAAAAATAAAGATCGAAGAATGTCTACTCGATTGTGTTTTTCAATACAATGAAATAACGATATACTTTTGGATGGGATTTGTTGTTATTTTTGTCAATAATAATATTAATTAATAATCGATACAATTGAAGAAAAACTTCATCAAAAAATCGCTTCGACGTTACAACTGAAACAGCATTTTGTTTTCAACTGCCATAAGCATAAGCCACTGAAGCCTCTTCTGAAGGTGTGCAAACAAGTTCTCATAGAGTCAAACGTGACAGAGAACAACAAATCTCAGAGCTGAGCTGAGTAATTCCGTCTGTATTTGAATCCGTGCAGTAGCTCATCTGTACGGAGAAATAAAGATGCAGTTGGATGCAGTTAATATCTTCACTTTGACCGGTTGTGCTGTGCACGAGGTGCACATAAGGACGGGACGCCACTGGCTTCCTGTAACTATTTGATAGGCGAAGTAACAGATTAATTGAATTTTGGTCGTTTTCGGTTTTATATGTTGATAACTACGAATTCTTGTTTTCAACGATGCTGTCAAACCGTATGTTTAAAGTCGGCTTCAAGACTAGTTTCAACGCCATTGAACTGAAATTTGAGTCAGTTTCTAACGGGAATTGTGTATCGAGTTCACTTACTTCCCGTTGCTAAGTGCGAACCTAACCTAGTTTCGTGAAAATTGTTTGTTTGACAAAATTACTCTTGGTAAGTTTCTGGTAGCTCAAGCGAAAACGGTTTCTGGCAGCTGAGGATTTGTGAAAACATATTATTTTAATATGAGGCGTCGTTTTAAAAGTTACTTTGAGACAGAATGCTGTAATAAAGTTTACAACACGTTTTTGCTCTGTGCATTAGAAAATACTCAAGGCAATTTGTTATTCACTTTTGAGTATTCGGAGATAACCATGAATAACCGGAAAAGCAGTATTTTTTAAATATTTGGAGTCAAGATAAGCAGCAGGCCCGTGCGCAGGAATCATCCATGGGGGGGGGTTTCAAGGGGAGAGGGGGGGTGTCCAAAAATGTAAAACGAATTCTGACAGGATCGTGCGGGGGGGGGGGGGGGGGGGTTCAAATTAGTTTATAAATTGATAAAAAATTGACAAAAAAATATGAATTGTCAAGTTATTTGCACTTTAATATAATAAGTACTCCATTGTTCATAAAACTTAATTTAAAAAAAATTCTTCATGGGGGGGGGGGGTTAAAACCCCCAAAACCCCCCCCTGCGCACGGGCCTGATAAGCAGTAACGAGTTAAATTCATAATGCATATGAATGCGAACGTTGTGAGCAAAGCTTTTACACCATTAGTTGAAGCATTATGGTTTTTCAAAAGGAGAAGTAAAACTGGAGATAGAACTGTCAAAATGGTATTACCGTTCACACCAAAAATGAAAACTACATTCGGTATATGGTTAAACCGGTTCTTCTGAACAATGTTCAAAATTATTGAACACTGACAACCAATAACCTCATTTTCAATATTTTACTGTCTCATTCGTAAATGACCGACACCAGAACAAACAAAGAGAGACGATGCATTTTCGTTTCTCATTGAAAAAATGAGAGAGTATAATTGCCAACGTCACTCTTTCCAATACGAAACCAAACTAACGTCTGCAGAGAGCATCAGCAGAATTTCAATTCTCATTTTTTCATCGATGTATTGAAAATCTGTGACGCTTGACATTAAAGAGTGACGAATCTATGCCTAATCGAAGTAATTACATCCCAGAATCTCTTTGGAAACCGAAACTACTACAAATTCGAGCACCAACAGGTAAAAGTCATTGTGAAACCTTTTTCTGTCATTTTCGATTCTCAAAACTTCGTTTGAATTCCGACACTGCATACTATGGGATTTTCACAGAAAACGGAAAATGACTGAAAGGGTAAATGAAAGGAAGAACGCCATTTTGAAACTACTGCTCCGCTTATGTCATTGACTGGACATGAATTTCGTTCTCATAGTTTGCAAGCGAAGCTGAGAGTGACATTGATTTCTCGTCATTTTCGTCTATTTTGAATCAATGAAAATGACTTTTATTAGCTCTGACACTCATCAATCGCCGAAATTGATCAACTCATTCCCTTTTAGAACCAATAGATCGATCCCAATGTTATTTATATGATATTTTGTCAACTGAAAGAAGTCAATCTACGACAGTATAATCAATAAATAAATTCTATTTGTTGAATATTAGCTTGCACTAGGTTTCGCCTTTCTGGATGTCAGTGTCTAATGACGCAAATATTTAAAGTGAGTCTTTTGACACAGTCAGCAAAATATGCAGAGAGCATTGACACACAAAATTCAACATCAAACGAAATTCGATATACGGATTGTTCGAGATAAGGTTAATAACATTTCCTATGTAGAAAGCAGTGCTAACTGCTACAGTTTTATCAGTTTCTGGTATTAACACTTCATTTTTGGACACGATGCAAGACACGATCTATTCCAAATCAGCTGATCAATTTACATTATGTGTAGCTGAACGATTAAGCAGTTTGTAGGCTTAATTTATATGTATTCAGCTATTTTTTGTACTTTATCAGTTTCGAAAAAAATTTGTTTCATATCTCATATCTTGCCTCAGCACAAATTACAAAGGAATTTACCCAGCATATATCGGGTAAATTACTACTATGCATTCATCTCTAAAGCACCCCGAGTCACCTTTCCAATATTTTTTTCTGTTTCAGTCTACCAATTGCTAGATAATCTTCAATCGGACCAAATTGAGTGCAATTGGATGAGTATGACAATCATTATAATAGAATTCATTGTTGTTATGGTACCACTGAATTTTCACTGGACCATCAATCCTAATCTTTCGTAGTAAAATTTGACGACACCATTGTGTGCTTCAATAAAAATAATAGTAAGCATTCATTATCAGGCATTCCTTGTAGAAAGTCATAGGTTCATTTATAACGGTATTTGTAGCCTTTTTTAGTAGTTGCAAATTGATTATCAGATGAGAAAATTAGTACTATCAACAGTTATCAACATAGCAAATGTGCCTCGATGCAAAGAAAGTATCAAAGAATTAATAAATTAAAGCTAAGGGTATTGTTGATATGCATAGGATATAATGTGCTTATTGTCGAGTATGATGTAAATGGTCTTCCTCCGAACAAGTCTGATTCTGGATTTCTGAATATTTCGATCCAATGTGTAGTTCTTATTCTGTATTTCGTTTGAAGATCGTAGTATTATAGCCTTGCAATGATTCTGTACGCTATTAAAACAGAAAGGCCGAATTCCACGGAAGGTATGTGAAGCCGAAAGCTCGCTCGGAATGCAGGCCCTTATTACCGGTATCACTACACGGTGAAAACCAAGTGAAGTGATTGTGACCCTTATTATCGGCATCACTTCACGGTGAAAATAGAGTGAAGTGAGTTTAGGTCCTCAGTACGGAAGCCGCTTCAAAGGCAAAAGTAAATATTTGGATGAACTTGATGTCATTATGAACATCACGCCACCAACATTTCGTTGAAAAAATGAGTTTTTTCCACTACAGTGATCACTTCACTACGCGTGATACTGGTAATAGGGAAAATCAAGTGAAGTGACATGTAAGTGAAGTGAATGTGAAAGTGGACGTGAGAACGGTAATAAGGGCCGCAGAATCGGGATGTAATGAGAATATTGAAGAGAAACGTTCTACATGAAGGGGTGAATGTGGAGAAAATCTGTTCTGATATTCCGAGCTCAGCTAAAATTCCTTCATACGTTAGGCTGGAGCCAGACAGTCTGAATTCTTTCGCAACACTGGTAACGTATGAATATTCTCTGCTTAATTTTTCAGCAAACTGCTAGCAGTTCTTAACTAATTTGATTAGATACAATGAATAATGAGTTGGCTTTGTATCGCTTTTGGTTTGAACGGAATAAAAAAAAACTATTAAAATAATAAATATAAACAAACTGTTTAACTTGGATGCCATTTATGCGAACAGTTGAAAGAGTCACTTTTATACCAAAATACAGAGTGTAACGTATTTGGTGGATCGTCGCAACTGTTTAGCAATTAAAAATATGAGTTAATTTATTTTGCACTTTGAAATGTGACCACACTGTCATCTAAATATTTCCAATTTTCGATTCGCTATACTTTTCGACATTTTGCATTATTCTGTTGTTAGGTTGGGACGTGAAATTCGGGAAATTAATAATCGAAACCTTTCGAAAATTTTATATACTTTTGGTAACATTTCGATAGATTTCTATTTTTCTTTCCAACATTTGTAATTATTCTATGCGTCCCCACTATTTGTGTTCCGTATAATTGCCTTCCGTTGTTGAGTCTGAGTTTTCTGTACACTACAAAAAAGTCCCACTCCTACTGTGGTACAGTGACCATCGGAACCTCGTACTGCGTTAATCGCCTAGCACTCTTTTTGAATCTGTTCTTTCAGTAAACCACATCCGTCAGCAGCATCCGCAGGGCGAATCACCGTTCAAGTGCAGCTATTGCGCGAAAAGCTTCACTCGGAAGGAACACCTGACCAACCATGTGCGTCAGCACACCGGGGAGTCTCCCTACCGCTGTCCGTACTGTGGGAAAACCTTCACCAGGAAGGAACATCTCACGAACCACGTAAGGTGAGTATGACCGATCCTTCCCGCGAGTGGACACTTCAAGTGGTCCCAACGCAAGGAAACACCTATCGAATACAGTACAGAAGGAGCGATTGCCTGTCTTCAGCGAATGTTACTGATAAACTGATGTTTTGTTTTGTCTGCTTTTAAGTTGTGTTTTTTTTTGGGTTTCGCATTTACTACTTGATTTTATTGTTACAGTAGAATTTTATGACATCGATAGAGAGAGAAAGTGATAATCCTAGGTGAACATATGAGGATATGATTTCCGTCTGGGAAGCTTCCTCGTAGCGAATGGGTTATTATTGTGAGCTATGCTAGACCGATATGCCCGCAGTTTCCAACGTTCGATCATTTTACCCATCTTGACCAGATTGTCGTCTCTCAGGGGAGCTGACCGTGGCTCTTTCTCGTCGCTCGAGTTGTCCAATAGTTTCAGGATCCGATTGAACACTTTGCTTCGGGTCCTGGCGCGAACCGGTGCAGCTTCTGCTTGCCGCTGGAATCGTCGTTTTTCCTCTGCTGAAATTCGCCGCCAGTCACGAGCGGCCTCCTTGACTGCATCGCTGGCTCGGCGTCCCGTTCGATGGTAGCCGCGCGAAAAATTGATAAACGGATTCCGACTGAACTCGCCGAATCGTGCGATTTGTGTGATCTCTCCGGTTGGTCTAGAGGTCGAGGCAACCGCGTGGTCGTCCTGCATGTTGAGAGTACTTTCCGGGGGGGAAAAGGAAAAAAAACACCGCAACTGTCAAAAGCAGACAAAGCAAGCAAAATTATTCCACAGAAAAATTCCACCAAGCTTACTTCGACTGAACTCACGCTGTTTTCTTCTTTCTTCTTCTCTTCCTGGATAGATTGCACACGGGCGAAACTCCCTACCAGTGCACATACTGTGGGAAGAAATTCACCAGAAAAGAACACCTTACCAATCATGTCAGGTGAGAAGATTTGTTTTTCAGTCCGGTTCGATTTAACGAATCCCGTCCCAGCCTATTTTGGGCTGGGTTGGTTACCCCCGGTATGGAAGATGTACTAACATTCGATCATTTTCGATAACGTTCTTTTCTTGGCTCCCACGTGGTTTAATCCGAACCGCAGGTTACACACCGGAGAGACCCCGTTCCAGTGCACTTATTGCGAGAAGAAGTTTACGCGAAAAGAGCATTTGACAAATCACACGAGGTGAGCGCAGTGTTTTTTTTTAAATCCCTTCTCAGTAGTGTTTTTAGCAGTGTAATGTTGATAGCCATAAGCATGTGTTTGCTTGGATATTATGCTTGTGGCTATGGGATTGGTAGCTTCGGCCACGCATAATCCAGTGCGCATTTCTTTCTGAGTTTGAAAAATCAAACGATCAAAGCTTGTTACGCTTCACTCCCCCTTGACACAAGGTGCAAAGAGGAACGTGGTTTAGCAGAAAAAGAACGCAACGCGCAGTTCGGAGAAACATTGGCACATTAAACCCGGCAAAGCTAACGTTCCTCTTCTTCCAACAGGTTACACACCGGCGAAACGCCGTTCCAGTGCTCGTACTGTCAGAAGAAATTCACCCGCAAAGAGCATTTAACGAATCATGTCAGGTGAGCGTCGTTTTTCCGATTTATGTAGTTACCTTTTCTCCACAAGTTAAACTTTTCATTAATTAAAAAAAAGCGAGTAGTAAATACTAAAGTAGTTAGTTTTTTGGCATTGGGAAAATTGTAACCTGGCTTTGGGTGTCAGTGCTCTTCTGACTCTCCATACGCGATGGATAGTGATTTTCTTGCGGGACGTGTCCGTTTGGACCGTTCGAACGTAAACTTTGTGAGTGAGTTTTGTTGTATCTGTGTGTGACGTAATTAGTAGTGAGTTTTTGTTCTGATTACTACGTACATACCAAGCATCAGTAGTGTACCGATGTGGGAACGACGTAATCGATCCGTAATTCAAAGAGACTGGAACTTACTTGAAGCTAGGTTAGAGTTTTCCTGTTACCAAAAACGAAACGAAGAAGAAAACAACGTGAAAAAATTGAAACGACAATTGCTTCCTGCCCCCGGAGAAAATTTACACATATCCAGAAGAGAGGCGTATAATCTTATTCGGAACCAACCTTTTCTGAATTCTTTCCGACAGATTACATACTGGAGAAACCCCCTTTCAGTGTACCTATTGCGAAAAGAAATTCACGCGCAAAGAGCATTTAACGAATCATGTCAGGTGAGCGTCGTCCAGAGAATGTTTGGTATTGGGAAAATTGTAACCTGGCTCCACCACATAAAGCACACCCCCTTTTATTTCTTTTTGAAGGTTGTTTTGGTATGGAAAAAAATTAATAACGATAGCAAAAACAAAAAAAAGTCGAATGAAGAACAACGGAAAAGAAAATCGTGTGAAAGGAGGGGGCCTGAACGTTTCTTTGAGTCGGTTTGTTTTGTTGTACAGTTTGTAGTTTTGTTTCGTATTAAAAAAAATTTCGTTACTATACATACTATACTTCCCTTCGAAAGGGGATACCGACCTAGACAACGATTAGCGGCGGGCTCAAAGCTGGGTTAAAGTTTTCCTCGTATTGAACGCGAATAATCAAATTGTCCCCATCTTTCTAATCCGAAAAACAGAATACACACTGGCGAGACTCCGTACCGGTGCACGTATTGTGAGAAGAAATTTACCAGAAAAGAGCGTTTGACGTATCACATAAGGTGAGAGTACGCTCCTGTATAATCGTCGTTACGCACGCAAGCACGCACACATATCGTGTGGAGTCGAGATCCCATTGGCACCAATTAAAGCAATTCTCGGGCGAAAAAGTTGGGAAAATTATAACCAGAGGCTCCGTTCTCCACGAAATGAAAATTCTAAATTATACCACCCACTATTTGGCTCGAAATCTTTGGCAATCCATCCACCTAATTTGGCATTTCAGACAAAATAAGCAAACAAAACTATTCAAAATTTATCCACCCGACCCATAAGTTCCCAAAAATTTGGCTCACTGGTTTTGGTTAAGATTTTCCGAGTTTTTTTATCTTCGAGGAGGGCTTCCAAATTTTGTTCTAAATTCTCGAGATGGCGAAAGATACCGTTTGGAAAAACACGACACATGATCTGTGGCGGAAACGAGAAAGGAGGAGAATCCGGAATATGATTTAATTTGTCGTATTTGTTTCTCTCTCTCTCTTTTTTCTCTTTCTCGATTCCGTTTGGCTCTCCACTCCCGGTCCACCTTTGCAACAGATGGCACACCGGAGAGACTCCTTATCATTGCACATATTGCGAGAAAAAATTCGCACGAAAAGAACATTTAACGAATCATGTCAGGTGAGCGTTGACAAACTTTTCTGTAATCATGTTGTGTATTCATCATTTCGTTCGTATCCACTAAATGTATTCATAGCTAATAATGATTTTTTTAGTATTACGCCGCAGTCTTCAAAAGATTTTTTATTTCAGGCACCTATTAGCGAATTAAAGCAAAAAAAAATATTGTTCTCATGTGCTCTACCGTGTACCTTTGTTGGACCAATCAAATTTGAAAAAAAAAAAACAAAATATTCGGCTATCGTTTTATTTCTTTCCGGTCTTGCACGTTTACGCAATCAAAATTCGAATCTGCGAAACACTTAGAATCGATCAAAAACCCGCGTGTCAAGTTTCCGTTCTGTATCAAACGAAGCGCAAAAAGCATTCCAAACAACAACAACAAAAAATAAAATGAAGTCGTTTTCAGTTTAGTTGATTCTTTTGAACACGGTGCCTGCTTACGGAAATGTGGTTTTTGTTGCCCTCTTATCGATGTAGCATGCAGCCAGAGGCGGCGGACAGCGAAACTTTAGCGAAGCGAATTAAGGCTGATTGGCTTCGGCTGATAATTTACCATCATGAACATATGGGGGAATGGGGAAATGGTTGGAAGTTTTTTTTTCAACCTGAGATTTCATTTTGTGATAAATGTTTTCAGTATTCATTTCTTACTTCCAGTAAAAAAAAGTTTTGAGATTTTTGTCAGTAAAACTTTACTGTTATTGGGTTCTGTGCCATTTCCGTATGGTTTTGATTTGAAAACTAATGTCTGAAAATGTGATCTTTATCAAAAGCATATTATTGACTCAAACAAAAAATACGAAAAATTAACGAACACCGATTTGATTCGGTATTTTATACCGTATTTTCACAGCTGACCGTGCGGTAATTGAATTGATTACAAAGCTTTCGGTAATCATTTTTTTGCTGACCTGTCAAAAACTACCAAACCGTACACTGTTTAAATTATTGGATAATATTTATTTTAACGAAAAATTATGAGATCTTCGGATTTTTCCACTCCATTGCTAGGAGGTGCAACAAACAAATAAAACACTTGAAAATGGCGATGTGATTCAGACACAATGATATAATAAAAATAAAGAATATTTACTGAAAATTTCAATGAAAAGTTCATCTCCAGGTTTTCACAATTTCTCGCTTTTCAAATATAAAAACACTTAATTGTCATTGATTATCCAGTCTACCGAAGCTCGGTAAGTGAAAGTAATTTTACATTTTATGCGATATATTTTTACCGAACATTGTGTTTATTATTTATAGAATTTTGTTACAAAATATTCGAAATGTGAATTGAATGTACCAAATTCAAAAATTAAAAATTTAAGTGTGTAAGCGTTGCAATCCTCGTTCGTTACTGTTTATTTACAGAATCGATTGAGTCTGTGCAAAGTGTCTATTCCTAAGTGGCTAAGGTGACGCTGACGCCAAATTCGAATGATATATTTTCTGTTGGTGTAATTCCAAACGAAGTAAACTGTGAGACAAACGGTGCTATGCACTGATGAGTCGAAGACGAAACATATATAAAACCAGTGGCGTCTCGTCCTTATATGCACCTCGTGCACTCCACAAGGGGTCAATTATTTTTTAGATTCTCTATTTATTCGATGGCCTCAGTGGCTTATGCTTATGGCAGTTGAAAACAAATTGCTGTCTCTGTTTTAACGTCGCAGCGGTTTTATAGATGAAGTTATTCACAGATTTGCTGGATGTGCAGAGCTTCGAATCCTTCTATTGTATCGATAATACGAAATAGGTTTAATAAAAACTTCCCATTCAAGCGTATATCGTTGTTTCATTGAATAAACACAATTGAATATTTATTCCTCAATCTTTAGTTTTTACTTACAACGAACTGTTATATCTAATATCATACCACAAAATCAGAGCACATTCCGTAAGTTTTGTCACGAGACGCCACTGTATAAAACTTCGTAGAAGTTTAGAATAATTGGCTTCCAAAATAAATTTGAAGCTTCCCGTAAAAATTATAATAAACGCATTAAATCCTACTGAAATCTTACTCTGTAACGGCCGGCGATGATGAACTGAATATCAATATAAATATCATATCATTTTTTCATTAATAAAAAAATTGCAGGCTCCAACAAAGTTTATTTAAGCTTCCTCATCAGAGCTAATAAACGTCATAAATGACACTCTCAGCTCCTATTGCAAACTATGAGAACGAGATCCATGTCCAGTCAATAACAAAAACGGAATGGTTTCTTTGATTTACTTTTACAGTCATTTTCGATTTTCAGTGAAAATCGTATACTGTGCAGTATCGATATTCAACCGAACCTTCGAGAATCGATAATGACAGAAAGCGATACTCCAAACTTTTTACCTGTTGGAGCTCGTATCGATAGTAGTTTATCTTTCCAAAGATGTTGTAGAGAGTAAAAAGTTTGATTTGTCATATTTTAGATTATCAATATAGTTAAAATTGATTGATTTTCAATATATTGAAAAAAAATGAGTATTGAAATTCGACTAGATCTGTTTCGTCCTGTAGGGAAATGAGTGACGTTGGTATTGATACTCTCTTTTTTGAAATGTTTCCTCTCTTTTCGTTTATTTTGAATGTGATCATTTACGAATTAGATAGTAAAAACACAAAGACAAGGCTGTTGGATTGTAATCTGCTATAGACTATACGTGACAATTTCAAGCTCTGTCTCTCAAACATGTTTCTTGGAGAAACGAATAGACTGGCGGAAAACACAAATAATTAAAAAATTAATTCACAATCGAGTTGTTTGTTGCACCATTTATCATTTTATCTTAAGTGCAAAATAAATCAAAATAACATTCCATATGTCAAATTCTAAATTGATTCGTAGGTTTAGTCAAATTTAATTACTTTCTAGAAAACAGCTATAGAAATGTCTAATTTTTCCTAAAAGTTTCAATCTTCGAGAAATGGTATGCAGCCTAAACTTGCCCATACTTGCATATCAGTCCCATATGGAAAATCGGCATGTCAAGAATAAGACGATCAAAATTTTATTTTCGATTTTTTTGATTTATTGTGCTACCTAATTCTAAATCATGAAATATCGGTAATACACATGAAATATCGGTAATACATAATGCTATTTCAATATTGCAACAAATTAAATTATTGAAATTTGCACTGAACATGCGGGTACTTTGCATATGGGACAGACATGAGTTGATATTTTTTTTCACATTTTACTGAACAAACTCTCCACTTTTATTGCAATTTCTGAGAGTATATTGAGGATAGATTTCATTTCTCGAGCTTACTCAGAATTCGCGAAAATCGATATGGGACTGATATGCGAGTATGGGTAGTAAATGTGATACTGAATTTTTAGTATTGTGGGTTCCGAAGGTTTATTTTTTTCACATTTCGTCTTCGATTTGTTAATGCCTAGTAGCTCAACTTGGAACCACTAAGCAAGTTTAAAAGGAAAACTCTTCGTTTTTAACGTGACATTGACCACACGTTGGTCAATGTTGAAAGAAGAATAAGTTTTTCTGTTGAAAGAAGAATAAGTTTTTCTGATCGAAACTAAGGAAATAAGAAATTTATCGAAACTGAATTTTCTATGTACCATATTTCTTTCAGCAAAATAATGAACTCGTCAAAATGGCTTTCGATGAATTGATCCGTTCGATGAAACGGTGTCCAGTGGAACACTATTCGGTGAACTGACTCGTCACTTCTGTTGTAATTTATAATATCCTTTTATCTTAAAACTTTAAAACATAATTATAATTAATTTTAAGTTTGAGCAGGTTAGTGCGAATTAATGTTCTATCATGACAAAAAAAAATGTATTGATGGAAATTACCTACGTACATAGTTCGATTTTTCCAAAAAAAAAAACGATGAAATAAGATGTTTTTTGAAGCTACAATTTCTTCGTCTAAAAATCAAAATTGTGGAGCTTCTTCAGCTAATATTAGAGTTGGGACACAATAAATTGTCACTGTTTCACATTTTCATCGTAAGGAAGCTCTGTCGTTTGAGATTTTAATAGGAAGTAGCGGTTTTCTGATAACTACAAGTACATTTTTTCTTTAAATTCAACGTTTTATCTTCGACTCTTCTGTGCATGGCAGCTCAAAATGAACTGTTAGTGCAACTTAGCAGTTTTACTAATCATAAAAGAATGAACTAGAAAAACTCTAATTCTATGTGCGGGTTTGGGCATCCGAACCCACGTAGGCTGACAAAATATGACGACGAAAATTATTAACTAAACAAAAGTAAATGTATTGACACTAATAGTACTGTTGTTGTACCGTTTAATTCCAATATGTTACGTCATTATACTCTTACAAAGTCACTATTTTCATGAAAGTGTATCAAACGTTATAATACAGATACGTATTTCGGAATGATACTTACATCCTTCTTCAGTGTATCGGTTTTATAAGTTTAAATAAATATTTTATGAGAATAAACCTTTAAAACTGATTTCATTCCTTCCTTCCGATCATACTAAAATGATCCTCCCTTTTTTTCGTTCTACGCTTATTACTGATTATATCTAGAATTCCTTACCATTGAAAAAATTTCATTTGTTTTGTTCCAATGGTGTTTCGACTACTTCGCTGAAAATCTTTTAGTAAAAAAAGAGTTACAAATTAGGGCAACGCTAAACATTTTACAAATTAGATTCACTGATTTTATCTGGAACTGAAATTTAGTTGATAAAACATCATCATATTTGAGCTAAGATCGCGTTAAATATCTTATTTTGGGCTGATCGTGTGAAACGATTAAACCTAGACAGGAGTGGTATATATGGAAGGGATACAAAAAAAAGAACAACAAAAGGAATTTTTTTTATGAGGATTGGTTTTCTCAGTCATTCTCAGTCATAGAATGAATAGCTTTCTTCGAGCTGTTTTATTCAAATACAGAATAAGTTTTGTTCTTGACAATATTAGTCATGTTAAAGGTAGCGCAGTTATCGGAAAGGAAATACTTGACATGCGGTTCAACAACCTGACTTTAATTTTACGATCCGCGACATAAATCTTACATTGGTCCAAAGGTACAGCACAAATTCGCCAATCAAGTTAATCAAATGTCATACGATTTAAGTGAATCATTTAGCTAAACTCGAAACTTGTTCGATAGTGATCTGTTTTCAATCGCTAAACATAAACGAAGCATTAAATCATACCAAGTTGGTGTAGTTGTGTCCTACCTAAGCACAGCATATCTAAAACAGTACTTCCTCGTCTGTGTTCTATATATTTCAAACAGATTGCACACCGGTGAGACGCCCTATCACTGTACCTATTGCGAGAAAAAATTTACCCGCAAAGAGCATTTAACGAACCATGTCAGGTGAGCGGTTGGTTAGCTGATAGAAAGATTTAGAAAAAAAAAAATTGTAATATGAAACAATACTGAAAACTATGAATGGTGGTGTCAAAAGTTTGTCAAATTTTGCCTACAACGAAGCTTTTTTTATTGCCACTCCCGGATAATGTGAAAAGCTATTAGCATCGAAAGTCCAAGCCAGGCCGAACAGTTGAATTTCCACAATGTTAGCACGAAGTAATCGGTTGCAAATGATTCCAGGGGAGCAAAATTTCCAATTTCGATGAACCACAAAAACCATGCGAGATAAGCCAATTTTTGCAATGTTTCGGTCCCCATACCACTGGTCCACTGGAATATCATTTTGGAAAGTTCAAATATGGTAGAACCCGCCTAGGGAATGAGTAATATGCGATCGCTTCTTACAACTTGCTGAATATTATGCGAACCGTTTTATGACTAAGGAAAGCAAGGCACCGTGTTTAACTTTTCCGTTTTTTTCTCGTTTGTTTCGTTTAACCAACAACTGTAAGATCATTTGTACATAAAAGTAATGCAGAGAGTAAAAGGAAAAAAATAGCAGCCCTAGCATATATCGGAATAAACCAGCAAAGAAATGAAAGCCTCCCCAGCATAACAACATCTTGTCTCTCTCTCTATCTCTTTCTTCAACAGATTGCACACTGGAGAGACTCCCTATCAGTGCACATATTGCGAGAAGAAATTCAGTAGAAGAGAGCGTTTAACGATTCACACAAGGTGAGCGTTTATTTGCTTTCCCATAATTCGATTTGCGAACTTCCCCCGCCTTTTTGACAGTATACACCAATGAAGATATATCAAGTATACGACAGAAGAAAGAAATTGGCAAATTTTGGCTATTGAAACCCGTGTTTTTTGATAATTGAGAAAAAATACGTGACTTGGCTTTCGGTTTTTCGTGCACAAAAAGTCACCTGGGATGCCGTTTTTTTTCTCGTTTTGTTTTGTTCTGAAGAAAGATATGTATCAGAAGGGTGCAGAAATGTAAATGGTCCCCAAAAATCGAGTCAATGTGTGTACAGTGAACAATCATTCTGCCAATAGTACTAAATGAATAGAGCTAAGCAGAGCCAACCGTTTCATGTTGATAGACTTGCAAAATTATTGATGGTACAGAAGAAAAAACCAAAGACGAGCCGGGTGAAGAATGTTTGAAATGTTTTCAGTTTTGCTTTAAACAATAATGCTTGTCCCCTCTCTATCTTTCTCTCTATTCAATTCTGTACAGAATACATACCGGAGAGACCCCTTATAGATGCACATATTGTGATAAGAAATTTACCAGAAAAGAGCGTTTAACGTATCACATAAGGTGAGCGCTTCATCTGTTCCCAAAGCAGTGCCTCCACCACTACCACCACCACCACCGCAATCATTTCTTGTTTATTTATTTTTTCTGTTTTTTTTTCTCCATAAATGATCGTATTCCATTTTCTTACATTCGACTTTTGGATAATCCGTCGTGAAATTTGATACTTGGAATGCAGGGTTTGTGTTCGCCGACTTTTCCAATGATCAAATGGCAGAAAGACGTTCAAAATTCAAATCCCCATTCATTATGCTACTAAGGCTGATCGTTTCCGACCGAGACGTACCAAGATAATCGATTCAGAAGGTAACGGTCACTTGTGCGTGTATGGAAGTATTCTGCACTCCACATTTTCCAATAGTTGCGCCAAATCTGTCTCCGGTATGCGCGCTGTTTGCATGTCTGAATTGCTTGGAAATTTTGCGGGCCCTTGCCTACTCAATCCATTCATCTTGGTGACGTACCGTTCTGCCGACCGGACATTAACCATGTCTATATCTATCTCTCTTTCTTCCATTCTTCATCAACCAACCCTTCCCAACAGATTACATACCGGAGAGACCCCCTATCAGTGTACCTATTGCGAGAAAAAGTTTACGCGAAAAGAGCATTTAACAAATCATGTCAGGTGAGCGTTCAAAATCATCATCACATACGAATTGTCTCCTATTCCAACTGAGAACTGTATATATTTCTATTTTGCGTGTATATGTGTTGCAATGCACTTCTGGCGCGCGCGTTAGTTTCGAATTTTTTGCGGCCACAGATTCAAGGGTAGAAAAAGTGACCCCCAAAGTGCAAGTTTTCGGTTACCGATCGCGACCCGTTTTCGATCCGTATCGTTTTCATACACGTACTATTGTTTTGTACTGAACCTGTTGCGCGTCGTTTTGTTTGTCCATCGTTAAGTAGTAGTACAAATTGTTGAACGGAAACTAGAAAGCTGGCATCTGGATGGACTCTTTTTCCCCCTCTGAAAACTGTCCGGAGATCGAACCCAAAAGTCCATTTCACCACATGTGTATCGATTTATTGTTTAGTTTAGATTTTTTTTCTTCTAAGAAGAAACTTCCCCATTACTGTAAGTTATTATTCATATCACCAGATTGCACACCGGAGAAACACCTTATCAGTGCACTTATTGCGAGAAGAAATTCACTCGAAAAGAGCATTTAACCAATCACACAAGGTGAGCTTTGTTTTGTAGTTTCTTCGCCACCGAAGATCCTGTCCTGGTTGATTTCGTAGCCCATCCCATCAATCCTTTTTCTAACCCCAGTTTTTTTTAGTGCTGGGACAATTTTCCACTTCGTTTGGTTTTCAACTGTCCTTGAAACAGTCCACAAAAAAAATGAACGGATCGAAAATTCTCCCAGTACTAAAAACTTTATATCCCGGGCCGTTGGGTATCCTTTGCTAAATACTTTCCCGTCAGCTATTAGATATCGGTTTGGTATGGGGTCTGTATCAAGAAAGGTTCCTTTCTTACTCAACAGATTGCACACTGGAGAGACCCCCTATCATTGCACCTATTGTGAGAAGAAATTTATGCGAAAAGAACATTTGAAAAACCATGTCAGGTGAGGTTCCAAAACCAACGCTTTCGTCCCACCACCCATCCAGCCTCATACACATGCGCCAAATAGAACGTCCATCTTGGTGATCACCAACCAAAAACCCTTTCGGAAAGTTGTTCCCTATAATTCCAACCATAGAGGATAAATGATAATTTCCAACCCCCTTGTAACGAGTAAGAATTGGTTTTGACCTTACAGTGACAAATAACTGAAAATTTTCGCAAAATTACTACCTCTCGGGGACTATTTTGACTGGACGATGGATTACTGAAAAAAAAATTGTTAGCTTTGATTGAACTTGTAGCAATAGTAGCAAATTAGTACCAGTAGAATCCGCTACCGTTTTGATCTTCGACCTAGGTCTTGGAACAACTTTTTTTTTGTTTGGTTTTATTTCTATAAATATCATTACACACACACCCTCTAGAAAGTCCATTTTATTCTCGCGAATCTAATATCATATCTTCCCCGACCGTAATCCAAATCTGCCATTCCTGTTCTCGTGTTTTTTTTTGTTTTGTTTCCCAATATCTCTTTCTAAATGTATATTGTGACAGATTACATACTGGAGAAACTCCCTATCAATGTACGTACTGCCAGAAGAAGTTTACGCGAAAAGAGCATTTAACAAATCACACCAGGTGAGACTCACTTCCCAATCACATTCGCTATCTCTTAACCTGCTCCCGGATTCCCGCTCACCACGTTTTCATTCAGTCATTTTTTTTCACGATCACGATCTACTAGTTTGAAATTGCTTTCGAAATTCAATTTTTATACCATTTTTGTTTGTTTATGGTTACGAATGTAAGAGAATCCTTAAATCCGGCCTTTGAGAAGCTGGTTGCCTCTCAGCAGAATTTCTGAAAACAAAAGCTAAAAACTATTGGAATTCATATTTGATTACATATGGAATCTGGTCGACATGCATTATAGAGTTTGGTTTATAGGAGAAATTGGTTACTGTTCTAAGGTTTTGTTGCTGTTGTTGTTGTATATGAACTCTAGTGTACTGTAAATAACTGTAATATCGTTCCGGTAGCGAAGTTTTCAAGTAAATTGGGAGTAGTTGTATAAAGTTTTGTAGTTAAACTGATTACTGTAGGAAATTTGTTATTTCGGGTGAACCAAATTTCGGGTAAAACATCAAGTGGAACGATGAGCCGAGTGTCTTCATTGAACTTATTACTTGGAGTAGTTTTGCATTTGAGTTGGTTTTTCACATTCACCAAAAAAAAAACGGTCTATGATTCTTCAACAAATGAGCAATCCTTTCTCACGGTTCAGTGGAGACACCCGGTAGCCATCGTAACAATATGTTTTTATTCGTGTAGGTCGGTTTGATACCATTTCATCATTTTACTACCACACACAAACACATCGTCCTAGTCCTACTAACATTCTGTCCCATACATGCTCGAAACAAAGAAACCAAACAAAAACTGACTACCAAGTTCGAATTCTAATCTCTTCTTCCAACACAAATTATCTTCGCAACTAGATTACACACTGGCGAAACTCCCTACCATTGCACTTACTGTTCGAAGAAGTTTGCTCGCAAAGAACATCTCACAAACCATCTCAGGTGAGAACTTTTTTTTCCTGTACGTCGTAAGTAGTTCCGGCACACGAAACCTCCCCCTAACTTCCCGCTTCCCCGCCCAGGGACCGATACTCACTTTGTTCGAATGATGTTAGATCACTTCCATTGTTTAACCCGATTAGTTAGTACCGTTGAGCCGAAACGGATTGACCAGTACAAAAAAAAACGTGTTTCTTTCACAAACATCATGTCGGTGGCTGGTTGCACCAAACCGCACCAAGCCTCCGAGCTCATTTCCTCTAAAGCAACTAAAGCAAGGCATTAACTTCATCACCATCACCACCTTTCATATACTGATCATCCTTCCTTTAGAAGAAATTCAACAACAACCAAAATGACAAAAATTAAAAAAAAATCAAGAAAGAAGTTTCCTCACGTTTCCTCCATCAGAACACGAAAACTGTGTCCAGTAAGACGAATCTAATCTTCCGATAATATTATCTTTGAAACTAGATTACACACTGGCGAAACTCCCTACCAATGCACGTACTGTTCGAAGAAGTTCACTCGAAAAGAACATCTCACAAACCACCTCAGGTGAGAGATTGCTATGTTTTTTTCTAAGATGTTGGCATCACTGTCAATTTCCTCATTTTACTTCTCTTTCAAATATGTGTGTTTGTTTATTTCCCCTTTGCTGCCGCTAGTGTCGGTCCCCGTCTAGGTGTCCGATGCTAGTCGAAAAACCGTATTATATCTCTTCACCATTCTATCTGTGTCATTTGCATCAGACGATCTGTTGATGTTGATTTTTATTCCCACCAAATTTTGTTGAATGCTAATACAGTGCAATTTTTTTTCCATACCAAACGCGCTCACTGCCGTAGGTTGCACACCGGGGAAACTCCTTACCAGTGTAATTATTGCCAAAAGAAGTTCACGAGAAAAGAACACTTAACGAACCATGTCAGGTGAGAATCGTTTTCATTCAAACATCCACTCACCCCTCCGCCCTACAATTAAAATTAAAAACAAAAAAAAAGAACGACACCCACCAGAAGATTAGCGCCCAAATCGATGGTCGAAGAGCTTGGTGAGAAATAAGACCCCGGCCGTTTTTTTTTCTCTCGTGGTTGTCCTCACCGCGCGCGGGGATCGAAAGTATGATTGTTCACTAACAAAAACGTTTCGCAAAATCGGATAGGATTTTCCTTCCAATACTCGCAAAAACTACGATCGAACCATATCTCTGCACTGGATCTCGATTAGTCCGGGGACTTATTTTTTGCTAAAGCTTTCCTCCAATATCGAAAAACACATTTCTTATACGTTTAGTGTCGGTACACGCAATATACCAAGCAATGATTGTCCTTCTAAAATGTTGTGTCTCTCTGTATGCTTGCATTTCTCCGCCTTCTATTCAGATTACACACGGGCGAGACACCTTATCAGTGCTCGTATTGCCAGAAGAAGTTTACGAGAAAAGAGCACTTGACCAATCACACCAGGTGAGGATGATGTGTTGTTATTGCATTCTTTAGTTTGTAAGGACCTACGAAGCGAACAAGCCCTCATTTGTTTTCTCTCTGTCCATCTGCGATTAAGTCCAATTCAGTTACAGCCAGTAAGAGTACCAACCAAGTTGTTTACACCGGCAATGTTCCGCGTTCAAAATGCACTCGAGCGATAGCAAACCGAAAAGATTTCATATGGAATCATTCTAAATTATCAAGCAATAATTATCAAAAAGCCGGGTTCAATACAAAATATTAGTACAATTTCCTATTCCACCACAAACACACAACTCCTCCCCCCATCTTGCCAGCCTAGCCAAAGTAGATACAAAATTCCTTTAACGGACAGGGAAGTAACATGGTCAGCGCGTAAGGACCGACCGGATCAAACACGAACTAACTGCGGGATCCAACCGCTGCCGTGTCCTCCCTGTCCAGACCATATAGCAATCGAAGGATTCTGTTAGACGAGCACCCTTGAAAAAAAATCAAAACACCAACAAACCGAAACCGCATCTCTCTATCTATATAAATATGTATGTATCTTCCCTCTTATCACAGATTGCACACTGGAGAGACTCCTTATCATTGCACCTATTGCGAGAAGAAATTTATGCGAAAAGAGCATTTAACGAACCATGTCAGGTGAGAGGTGTTGATTTGTGTCAAAAGAGCACTAACCCCAAACAAATTAAAAAAAAAGCACACAAAAGATAAACAAACCGAAATTAAACACCCAAAGCAATGAAACAATGCCAATGTATTAGTTTTGTCCTATCCCTGTTTCCCTCTTTCAAACAGACTTTTGTTTCATAATCGTTAGACTTGTTTCCTGTTTTGGTTAGGTTTTAGTTATTATCTAGTTTGTTTATTATATAGTTGATTTAACGCTTTGGTTTGTAATATTTATTGCTTATTTCTTCTCTCGTGTGTGTCGGTTTTCTAGTAAATGGGTTTCCAATATCGCCGTCAGTGAATTACTTGATTATTTCTTTCCAGTAAACGTTTTTTTTTTTCGAATGTGAAATAAGTCATTTCGATTGGATCTTAACTTTGTGAAATACTTTACAGTGAAAGTATATAAAAGTAAGGTTTACATTGAAAAACCAAATGGTATTACGGAAGAAACCTCGTAGCGAGCCATCCCTATCGTACAGTTAAAAGAACAGATAGTATTTACTGCGCCATTTATACTTGATTAGATTTTTTTTGCTCAGTCCGTTTCCCTCAGTGCACACATATAAATAAGCTCAGTATATGAAAACGTGTGCAGATTAATCTTTAAACTAGCAGATTTCTAATAAACGCTGCCTATATTTATTTACCCGCAACTTTACTAAGGTTTCACTTATCAAATGAATGATTGAAAGCAAAAATTTGCTAGAACCGGACGAAAAAATGTTGAATGCAAAAACCGGTTCTTCCAAAACAAAGGTTTTCATCCGGTTTTTGTATTAAAAGTTTTTGTCGCCTGCCGCTAAACTTTGAATGCAAAATTTGAAATATTTTAAAATACCGTTTTTTTAACGAGTTTTCCAAACAAAGTTACACTTTTCCGACTATTTAATTCAGTCGTTCAAATGTTAAATCACAGATAACAGATATACAGACTGCAACAAAATTTTTTCAGAATCCTGTTTAAATTTCAAATTTGCTATACGTTGGAAACACTACTGCCACCTACTCGACTATTCGCCGCGATCTTTCAAAATGTTCCACTATGTTCCGGAACGATAACAAAATCCACCTGCATGTTTTTAAATATTTCAACTATAACAAATTAAACACTTATCACACGATTTCCCTAAGGGTTAGAGACAAATTTATTTCCATGTCGCATAAATCACACGAGAATTTGATCGGAATAAAACAAAAATAAACTTGCCATTTTAACCAACAGCGAAACAAAATCTAGCGTGAAGTGAATGTTGTACCCAAAATTGTGGCTCATGTGAAAGCGGCACCCGAATTATGATGGCACCTCGTGTCGATCGTGGTGACATCTGCGCTGATTGAGCAATATTTACACACAGTTCATATGTGAACCTGTATATCTGTTATCTGTGGTTAAATGAACATTTTTGAATTTGAAATACTTTTCATGAATTGACATTCACTCTTGCTCGCTATGAACTGACTGTTTTCTACTGTCATTGAAGCAGTTTCATTGCAAAAATTTTTCTAAACCTGTCGGCAAACTTGATCTGGCATCTCCGATGTGAACGGCAGGTGGTATTTTGTGCTAATATTAGTGTGCGAGAAAAAAGTTTTTGTCACATTTTTAGCACTAGAGTCTTTCAATTTACAGCACTCTGAATAATACAGCTTCGGTTTTATGTGTTCGTGATACGACAAAAGAGCCATTTTTCTTGCGATTGCACTAAAAGAGAAGTGTTCTCAGAATCGTTGCTTCAACTTACAGTTAAACCAAAGCCCCAAAATGATAAACAATGTTTCTAATGTTGTTTCCATTTCGTAACTGCTGTCAAACCGATTGTTTGAAGTTTGAAACTTCGGACCAAAGTTTAACACTATTGAACTGAAATGAAATTGTATTCCCTGACCTAGAGAGGTGAACGAGCATAAAGCTGAAACCTCTATAATCGAAATAAAATGTCATTGTAATTGGTTTATTAGAAATTTGTTCATTAATGCACGGTCGAAAAACACGCTTATTTTTCGAACTCCTTCAATATACACATTTTCAATTCGACTAACGTAAAACTTGGTCACTATGACCACTACTACCTCGAATTCAAAATAAAAATCTATTCATCTTCAGTACCAGGAAACTGTATGTTTCTTCCACTAACCAGAAGAACATACACTGCAAAAAAAACATTGCACCAAAAAGCATTTTTCAAATATCTTGTCGGGGGTCACAGAAAACCTAACCGAGATAAATATACGGGAATATAAGCATCCTATCGATCGTTACGATGGCTAAATTCCATGAATTCAAATTCTAATCGCTACCGCATCCACCATATCCGCCAGATTTTGCTCCTAGTGACTAATTTATGCACTCAGATTTAAAAAAGAGACTGGTTGGAAAGAGATTTCCTTCGAATGTTGGGGTCGTCGCTGAAGCGTTTTTTTAGGATAATGAAATCATGGTGTGAAAGTGGCGTAGAAATGCTTCAACACTCTAGATTAGGAAAAAAGTATTGTCTTCTTTGTCAGATCAGGGACATTTCATATTAATTATAAATTTCATATTAATTATAAATTTAGATCAAAATTAGTATGGCTGTGTGAGCCATACAAATTGGACACGAAATTATAATTTATTGTTCAACTACGAGATGTCGACTAATGACTGGATGTTATATGAATAACAAAAAAACAAAGATCTCGTTTATATGAATAACAAAAACACAAAGATCTCGTTAATTATGAATTGGTTGTGAATACGAACATTTTAGATAGAAAATGTTGTGGCTTATGTCACCAGTGACTTTTCTCATAAGGTAAGACAACCCAGGCTGAATTCTCTTTTTTTTCGAAATTGCCTGCGTTAAATGCTTACGCCTTATCAAACATTATACTTACAGAAAAGGTTTTTTTTTGGTTCCTGAAAAATCCATTTTAGTAAACACTGGTGTAAAGTTTGACTCGTATCCAAGATGACCAAGTTTTCCTGACATACGAATAGGTCAAACGTAAGCTTTATAGGGAATTGTAACAAGAAAAATAATATTTTGCTATCTGCACCAACGTGGTTAATTTATTTTTACACCATCCATTGAAAGGATTTACCGAGCTACATATTCAATAAAAGATTCGTTGATCAAAGAATTCATCATCGTATTAGAATACGATGTTTTGGAGCAAATTGAGCAGAGTAACATTGGCCTTTAAAATTCCGTTGCTTTGTGATGTGATATAAAAACACGGATCCACGAACATAGTCATTTATATGCTTTCCAGCAACTATTTGAGTAACACAATCGTTAGTACATGTTGGCGCTCAGCTCGTTGGTTTGCAGAGGAAGAGAGCGACAAGATAGTTATCACTTGTCACATTTGGTACAGAATAAACTTCGGCATTAACCCAACTAAATATTTTTTGTAATTTTCGATTGCGGAATACGAAATACAAACTTTAAGCTAGGTACTCAGAACATCAAGAAACATCTTTACAGTAATTTCACTAGCTTAAATGTATGCCTAAGTGAAACCTTAAGACTTAAGCTTGAAATTGATTTTAGTTATTATCAGCGAATTGGCGCTATTGAATTTCCGCAAAATTTTGACATGCGAGAGAACATCACATACAAAACTGTATTCAACAGCAATTTCATTCAGTAGTTCAATTGCAGAAATCATAATACGGTTCAGATAGTCGTACCCCGGATCTAATGATAATAACGCATTGTTTTTGTATGATCCGTTAGTGTCTGTTTGAAAATCTAAGTTTTATTTTTTTTGGTGTGATCAGAAGAGCAAATAACGCCAGACAGAATTTGTTGAATGGCCAAAGTTTCTGCCAGCGGTCGTCTCTATCACGTCAGAAATCGTAATTATGGACCGATTTAAACTCAATGGCTCAAGTGATATGTTTTGCAAAACCAGCTCTTTCATGTCTGAACTGTAATCAAATTCGATTGTAAATTTCTGCAAGATTTTAAACATTTTCTAATCAATTGTTATTATTGTTCTGTTCGATTCTGATACATTTATAGTAGGCTATGAAATCTGTTTCCCCTTTGAAATGTAGTGTCAATTTTTTCAACTGCACACTAAGAAAAAATCTTCTAAATTTACGTTTCTATAGATGCACATGAAAGGAGTGTCGCAGTGCACTTAAATTTACGATTCGAAGCATGTAAAATATGAAACATATCATCAATCTCACAGTTGGAATTAATATCGAAACAGACACAAACTTTATTTTTACATCACTATTCTTTACGTTTCGTCTTCGAATCGTCAATGCAGAGCTGTTCAAATTGAACTGCTTTGTGCAAACTTGAACAGTACAATTCGAACCGCTAAGCAGACGTAGAGTTAACGTAAAGTTAACTATATTTTATATAGTGCCCAAGCGCAATGTCCATCCTGACATCTCGAAGATAACGAATAGGTGACTAAACTGGCCTATCACAGATTTTGGTTATTGAGGGGTTTGACTAGGAGCCGTTTTTGTGCTTTTTTTTACATGTTAATGGATGTAATATTACGTCATCATCATTACGACACGCTTGAATTTACGTCAAGTGTAAGCCACATTTTTTCTAAGAGCATGGAAAAATTAAACATTTCCAAAATGACTAGAAAATTTTAGTTTTGAATGTTGAAGTGGTAACGAACTGTTTTTGCAACTTTAATAGATCTCTGAATCTCAGTTCACTATAATTATTATGAGCTAAAATGCTGCAGGGATCCGTCAAAACAACCAACAGAAGATTGAAAAACAAAGCAATAATCATTTTTTCATAGTGTTTGACAAAAAACTTATGCGGTAAAATGGTGCATACGTTTGAAAATGTGAAATTCCTTCCTTCCTCAAGCTATGTTTGTTGCATTGATTGGAAATATGTAGATTTCATAAATGTGTTACTTTTATTAGTAGTTTTATTTGAAGACGCACTGAGAGTCATGTAACTAAAATCGGGATCGGTTATAGCGTGATGGGTAAGCCAATGTCTTTCGCGTCAGACAATTTTCTGACCTGAGAGGCGAATGGCTATAATCGAAATAAAAATTTCACTTGATAGTTAAAAGTTCATGAGTAATAGCATGCTTCTCTTCTATTGTGGTTAGAAAAGCATCCCAATTCTTCTATTTTTCACATTCTGATTGGTGATACAGTTGTAACAAATTTACTCAGAAACAAGATATTTTCATTATCAGTTGTTCTAGTCCTTGATCCTTTAGCTAATTTTAGCTGATCTTCAAAATATCGCTAACCACCAATCAAAACTGCTCTTTTCGAGTTATACATGTAATGTAAGCACTCAATTCTTGGTTGCAAACTGGACCGAAACAAGCTATCTTCATAAAATTTATTAGGGTTTTTTTCACAATTCGCAAGAGAACACTCCACTAACCATTACCGAGTCTTTTTGCTTGGTCAGTTTTTGTTGAATACAGGTAAAAAGTTGAACTTGCTAAGTAAGCATTTTATTTGAAAATTACTTCAAAGTTAGTTGAAATTCAAATTCCCATAAATTACTCACGAACTAGGACAAAGCCAGATTAAACGCGACAGGCTGAGCGATGCGTTGCGAACTTTGACACATATGTCAAAATAAATACAGATGCGTTTCAAGCACCACCTAGTGGCTGATCACACTGTGTTTACATGTATGTCATTTTTTGTTGGAGTGCAATCGGTCAAGCTTCAAATCAAAACGCTTCGAGTGTACCGTTTCCTATGGTTTCATCAGATGTTTTTTTCGGAGCTTAGGGTAGAAAATCGATTTCAATTGATTCTGTAAGTTTCATCTTCGATTCGTTAGTGCGTAGCAGCCTCTAATTGAACAACTAGTGTAACTTCATATTTCAACTTGAATCACGAAGCAGATGTAAAGTACAAACTCTTCGCCATTTTGCTACACATATCTGATAAAATATTCTACTTTGTGTAGAAAGAAATCACTTTACTTTTCATCGACTCAATAATCACAAGAGTTATGTTAAAGATTGGATAGCGATTTTGCAATTTTAAGAATTTTGATTCCCATGTTATGTGGAAAACTTTCAAAATAAAAAGGTTTGCGAGTGATCTAAGTTGTAATAAACAAGAAAACCATAAACTTCGTTGATATTGGATACCCAAAACTTAGACCTCTATCGAATCTAATTTAACCTTGAGCACTGTATAAAAAAATCCTTCGATAACGAAATAACCAAACGTTCGTAGTTTAAAACACTGCTAACAGTTTCACCATAGATTAGCCTACAGCCGATTCTTGAAATCCTACCGATGTGTATTTTTGTCGAACCTTGTACACTTTCCGTTACTATGTCATGTACCCAGTCCAATCACCTCCTTCACCATCCTTATCCGTTGTGTATTGTATTACTTCCTTAGGCAGCGACTTACTCCTCCATTCATTTGTCAGTTCAATTAATCTATCGTACACGAAATTTTTACGTTTTATTTTTCAACTGTTTTTTCTCTCGTTTTCTCTCCCCTCTCGAACCGCAACCACACTCTCGGACCAAAAAAATCTAAAATCTCTATCCAGATTGCACACCGGAGAAACTCCCTATCAGTGCACATATTGCGGGAAGAAATTCACCCGAAAAGAGCATTTAACCAATCACATCAGGTGAGGGAAAACGAAATTTCTTATGATTTTCTTTCTTCCTTTAGTTCTACGTTTATAGTTTAGTTGTCAGAATTTAATCCCACTCGAATTAGAGCTTCTACTTCCTCTTGTTGGTTCTAATAGTATAGAACGAGAGCGCGTCACAAGCAAATTAGAGGCAAATTTGCGGTTCTAGGTAAAAGTGAAGGTTGTTTTGTTTGTTAAGCAAATTTAGAAATTACACTTCTTCGTTCACTTGCTAGCCAGTCAGTTTGGCAATTTGTTAGAAATGCAAATGAATAGTGGCTATAGATTAGGACGACAGATAAGTCATTGTTCTGTTCGTTATTTATCACTCTTACCCTACAGATTGCATACCGGAGAGTCTCCTTATCGGTGTGAGTACTGTAACAAGTCATTCACCAGAAAAGAACACCTCAAGAATCATGTCAGGTGAGGGCCGTTCGTAAATTTTATTCGTTCACATTCCGTTCGTACACACCTTCTAATAATCAGTTTGTCTCACTTGCCACTCGTCACTTCATTGATTAATACAACTTGAAGCAATACTTAGTTCTATTAGAGTTTACTGTTCTTCACTCTGAAGTTGGTGAAACATTTTGCTTTGCTGGAATGCGCAGCATTTTCCGTTATGTGCAATCGATTTTTTTCCTCCCATTAACTCAAAAAAAAAAATAACTGCACTGATTGTGAGCGTAGTAAATCGCTAGTTCAGCATAACGCTTGAGTCGTGCCAAATTGCAGAGAAGAAAAAAAAATGTGCGTATTTTTCCAAACGAAATTTTCACCAAACTTGGCGTGCCTGCCTCGTTTCATTGTGTTTAAATGTGTTTCGTTTCAATCATTGTTTAACAACCAATTCACGAGAAAATCGATTGTACTTGTTAGCAAGAATCACATTCATTACGTTATAATAATTCAAAAAAAAAACGCAACCATTTTGTTCCTTCACATGTCTCTGTTTTTCATGATTTGTGTCAACCTTTTCACAGCAGGCAATCGAATTAATCGAACGACCATCGCCTTCTCCAAAACCTCAAATTTGTTTCTCGTTCATTGCTTGTGTCATTTTAATCCACCGTTTCCTGCTAGACTTATCAATTTATCTATCATCCCCACAGTCCATTTGCTTGGTATTCTATCCTGTGTCAGCGAATCGTCGGTGGTGTGCAAAGTTGAACCAAGTTCCCGCCTGGGGACGAATCGTTTGCAATATCATGGAACAACTATGTCACATCACTGGCGAAGCGATAGCAATAAGTACACCCCCGTAACAGTTAATAACTGAACGTTTTTTTTTTAAATTTTATTATCTTTCTTCCCCTCGTTGCAACTACGACGACGATAATAATCCGAACGCAGGCTACACACCGGTGATTCACCGCACAAATGCGAATACTGCAACAAAACGTTCACGCGCAAGGAGCATCTCAACAACCACATGCGTCAGCACAGCGGGGACAACCCGCACTGTTGCAACGTGTGCAATAAGACCTTCACACGGAAGGAGCATCTGATCAACCATATGAGGTAATTGCACTACATTGACTGATGGGTTGGGATTATTGGGCTTTCAATCTGTGTATAACCGTGGTAGTTAATTTTAGTTCCGTGCGGGTGATTTGAACCTATGAGATTGGTTTCAAGGACCGTTGAGAAATAGGGTTAACATGTCCCGGGTTGGCGGTTCAATGCATAGGACGCTGGTCTTACAAGTTGTCAGTTTTCGTTTGTACGAGCCCCGACCTGGAAGAATTCTTAGTGTCAGTAGGATCCATAGTACTAGCCATGCAATGATTCTGTACACTAAGAATCGGTAGCGAAGTCTGTTGAAACAAAAAGGCCAAATTCCACAAAAGGAATGTAATGGTAAGACTTTGACTTTGATCTGCTCAATGAAGGTTGTTCTTCAGCAGGCTTCGTCATCGCATTTTGACTCTTCTGTTTAACAAACTAAGTCCGAGCCATAACAGTAACGAAGGCAAATTAAAACATTCCCAACAACAAAACTTCAGAATTTAGTTCTGTTGAATTTCGATTTGAATTCTTTTATATAACAAAATTCTGTCAAATTTGTCCACACATAATGCCAAAAATACGATCAATTAACGTTATTATTCTCCAACAGAACTCCGTTGGTTACTGATATTATTAGATACGAGCTATAACAGATAAAAAACAATGTGAATCGGTTTGTGTGGTTATCGATTCTTGCAGATTCGGTTGAATATCGAAACTACAACAGAAAAAAACTGAGGTTACTGCGGTCCTGTTTGTGTGAACATGAATTTAATTTTTTCCAATTAACGATTGATGCCGAGAGAAAATTTTTTGTTGTTCTTGTCTGATTTGAATTAAGGGGACTAGAGACTAGCGATGGGTAAAAGAGTTCATTTCAAGGAATCGTTCTGTGATGCAGAGTTCTATTGAGAGAACTCGTTCTCCAGAGCCGTTCTTTCGTTCTTTTCATAGTTGGTTGGTTTGTTCAAAGACTAAACGGGAACTTAGATTTGTTAGGTTAAGCGAGCAAAGAAAGGTCCCTCGACTTTGAACTGATGAATTACTGTTCTCGAAAAAAGAACTATTGCTCATTCATTCTTTAGAAGAAACGAACGAATTGCTCATCTCTCTTATATACCATCTGGCTCGAGAAAAGAATCCCAACCTCTGGATTACACTAGGAAGTATGAAAAGAATTTTATTAGACACAACACCTGAAAATTTGGAATGAATCGATCCATTAGTTTTTTGAGATATATTGTGCTCACCGCACTACAAAATGAAAAGCGTTTTGCGGCAGGGATAAAATCTACAATCTTACACATATAACGGTAAATTTTTTTACAAACATTACAAAACATGTAACGGGTGTTTTTAGGAGGAGGAGGTTTTTTTCAATAGGGATTACTCGATTGTCTGAAAGTTGTTTTAACAGTGTAAAGTGATGTGATAGTACTACTCAGTATTGTTTGGAAAATCATCACGAATAGGATAATTCCAGAACAACGCTTCCAAATCGTGATTTTTTTTCCAATTAAAATTGTTTATAGCGCAAAGTTCTCTTCAGTAATGAGGCGCATTTATGGTTAAATGGATACGCAAAAAAGTAAAATTGCCTTATTTGGAGCAAAGATAATCCACACGCCGTTCGAGAATTAACGATGAATTCCGATGATTGTACTGTTTGGTGCGGTCTATGGACTGGTGGAATCATCGGTCCTTATTTCTTTTTAAAACTGCTGCTTCCGGAACCGGAAACTGGAGTTGTTTGGCCAGCAACTGACATATCTTTAAAACAGGAACAGTTTTGAGACAAATTTAGAAGATATTTTCTCCTTTCTGCTTCGTCGCTCTGAATGACGGAAGTACTTCCGAAACTTTCGTGACCGGGAACTAATTATCGATAACTAACAAAACGTACACATTTTTTTCGTTTTCACCTTGTTATGTATAGAAACAAGCTCTTGAAATGAATATGTTTGTACTCATTATCATGTAATTTTGGAACCGGAAGTAGTATCCAAACAACAGTTAGTATTGTTTGTATAAATCGGTTCAGCCATCTACAAGAAAGGAAACGGAGTGCTTAATTTTTTTGCACATATCACCTTGTAATTCCGGAACCTATTGTAAAGTATGGTCTTTCATATGAATCAAAGATTGTGAAAATCGGTTCAGACATCTCCGAGAAAATCAAGTGCGTATTTTTTTGCACGTACTCATAGACATTTTGCGATTTTGACAAGCTGAGCCGAGTGGTAATGGCTTTGAAACAACACTAACTTTGAAAAGTTCATTCGACTTTTAGAAGTTAGTGTTTTTTATGCGGTACGTAACCCCGCATAAAAATAGACTTGAATGTGATGTCGGCAACGCATTGATTTGATTAGGAATAAATATATAACGTTGAATGAATTTAAACAATTTCTAACGCATTCTGTATTTCTTTTATCGTTCCCGCTCATCTTGTGCACCCTGACACCGGCAGTCGGTCACACACCGGCGAGCGTCCGTTCCAGTGCGATGAGTGCGGCAAGTCGTTCCCGCTCAAGGGCAACCTGCTGTTCCACGCGCGCAGCCATACCAAGGGACAACCGATGGAGCGGCCGTTCCGTTGCGACATGTGTCCGAAGGACTTCATCTGCAAGGGTCACCTGGTGTCCCATCAGCGATCTCATACCGGGGAGAAGAATCATCACTGTCCGCAGTGCAGCAAGTCGTACGTTGAGCGGGGCAACATGCTGCGGCACATGAAGAAAACCCACCCGGACGCGGTTATACCGGTGCTGCCCAAGTTGCCGCACATTAAGGTGGAACCGAAGTCCACCGGTGAGTACTGTGAGTGTATCTTTTTTTATTCACTATTATTTTTCTTGTTTTCGTTAACGCCGTGTGATATGCTAACGTTTAGAGTTAGAGTTAATTTCTAACGCATTAGTTTGATTAGTTGTTATTATTTTAGTTTAACCATATGTTGCAATGAAGTAGAAAAACAATTAAATTTTTAACATCGGATCGATCTTCCAAAACCGGCGCGCGATAACCGTCAGATTGTCAGCGTGGTGTAGAGGTTGAAGAATTCGGAATCTGTCGTCTAGAAGGTTTGACTGAATTAGGGTGCATGCAAAGACTCAAGCAGAAACAAAACAAATTTAGTAGATTCGGAATTCAAGAAACGTGATTACTAAACGGAAGTGTTTTGCTTCGCGAATATAATAGAAAGTGGCTCTGCTTTTTCGAAACGATAGATAATGTTCAAGTATGTTTAGAAAAAGTTAACGATGACAAGTAGCACCGAAGATAGGAAACGCATGTGATTTTCTGCCTATAAATTATGTACTAACATCGCATGACACTAGTATAGAGTGAGAGGTTTTGGAAGATTTTATCCTCGTATTAACATATTGCTTATGCTAGTGTGCTTCCCTAATATCATATATATTGATATGAAGTCCAATGACCATTGGTTCGGTTGAATGTGAATCGAAAAAAAAGATGGATGATATTTTTTCTACTTTATTGTAACGCTCGGTCCAGCGGTGCTGTACCGGTAGCCTGTGGCAACAGTATGAAGTTACAAAGAAATCCCCCCAAGAACTAAATGATCGTTTCTCTTTCTCTCGTTGTTCCTCCATTATCCCCCCCATTGTTGAACATACCTACATAACATTGCAAACCAAAAAAATAAAAAACAGTATCTCAGCCAACGTCGGTGGTGACGTCCCCGGCTCAGGCGACCTCCACAATCACATCGATCATCTCCAATACTCATCCATCGCAGCATCATCACATTCAACCGAAAATGGAACAGAAATCTCAGATACATCATCTTCCGATTCCCCATCAGCATCAGGCTCACCAGCTGCACCACCACATCTCGGCACCGATGCATCTGCCCCCACCAAACCCCCAACAATTGGCAGCACTCGCCCTCCACCACCAGGTGGCCCAGCAGCAGCAGCAGCAACAACAACAATCCTCACCCTCAACGGGCCGAGCACAGCCTTCTCCTCGTACATCACATCCGCCGCCGCCGCAGCAGCAGCAGCTTCCGGTGCAACAGCCGGGACCGCCCCAGGTCCCCCAGGGCCCCCCGGAAAACCAACAGCAGCAGCAACCGGGCCCGGGCCCAACTGGACCCCTGCCACCACAACACCATACGGTCCCGGTTACTATTATAACCCACGCTGGCACAATTAATCCGATGCCGGATGGGCTCAACAATCGGGTCGGTACGATTCAGATGCATCACCTGAATGCAGGCCAGTCGGAGGAACACTCGGTGGTCTATTGAAATGATCACGATGTTGCCCCCATGGTCACTGGGCCTCCGAATGTCCAGATGTCTTCAGGAATAGCGTCACCCGTTGTGACACGATTGTAACCACACGAGCCATTGAGATACAGCAGTAGCAGCCGCAGCGGATTAAGTACAGATTTGCAATTAGTAGTTTTTAAAACATAATAGGAGGAATCTTACTCGTAACCAGTAATATACATAGTGGAATCATGTATGCGACAACAACAAAACAAGTACTAAAAGATGTATGTATGTAATTGTACACACTCACATACAAGTGGAAAGAAACAATAATACGAAAGAAATAAATAAATAAAACATGGATCGATATCAAATATCGATGAAAAACTAACTAAAAGTAATACATGAAAATATGAAAAACAATAAAAAAACAGAAAGTTGAAAACAAACACAAACTAATGGTAATATAGAGAAAAGAAACAAGAAAATAATCTAAATTGGAAATATTGAAATATATTGTAGTGAAAGGAAAATTGCAAGCAACAAAAAAAAACAACCAATCCAACGCAAAACTGACTGTTTAAAACGTTCTTTTTTGTTCGATACGTGGAAGCAGCGCAGCCCAGACGTGATAGAAACACAACACACACCGTTATAAAGCAAACACAGTGAATAAGAGAAACCAGAAAACCCTTAGGTAAAGCTATTACAAGATGATCATAGAAATCAATACTTAAACAAATAAGCAAATTGTTGAAATAGGTGAAATAAACAAATAGTAATTGATTTTACCCCGCAGTTGATAAATGGAAGTTAATCAGAACGAAACGAGAAAATCGTAAACAAAACTGAAAGTTGCTGGTCACAAAAAAAACTTTTTTTTTCGGAACAAAGTCATAAAGAGATAGGAAACACGTTCAACTCGAACCTGAACTGAGAGAAGAAAAGAATAAACAAAGCAAACAAACAAACAAACAAAAACACAATAGCGATTGTGAGCAATGGCATCGCTAAATGAATAGTACAACATTACACAGTAACTATTAATAGTAGAAACAAAGAAAAACATAACAAATAATCGTTTGGAAACTAAGAGCACCACATGAACGCGAGAAATTTTACTGCGAAATAAGCAAACAAAAAAAAAAAAAGAAAAACAAAAACGTGCGTGTTTATCATTCAACATCTCATACATCATCTTCTACGCCGGTAACTCGTTAGAAACTGTCGCCATAAATGCTGCCGCCATAAACAAAAACTAGACATGGAAAATAACTTGTCGCAACTGTTGTGTAATAGCCACGCCTACTTACTGAACATTCACTCGCTCATGCAAATCTATTCAATAGGGAAATAAAAAAACAAACCAACTACAAACATACAAACATCCACACTAACAACAGGTACACTAAATCGGGATCATTCCGACGAGGGAAAACCATACTAACAATAATCAAACTCCGCAAATTCCACATAACCGAACAGAGTACTCCTAGCAGTGCAGAAACAGCAACAACACACCCACAATAGATTCCAATCAACCACACACACACATGCAGCAACTACAGATGTAATAAAACTAAAACAAAACCAGATGCAAACCGAAAACATGAAAACAGCAGAACAATTATTTTTCTATGTCTTGTGTGTTTTTTGTAGTGTAATAATGTGAGAGGTACTACACTGATCTACTATGTGTGTGAGAAAGAGAGAGAGAGAGAGAGAGAGAGAGAAAGTGAGAAAGAACGCGTGCGAATGAGTGATTTTTCTGTTTTTCCGCAATAGAATGTTTTCATTTCTATTAGTAAACAAGAAAAATGGCATGACGAGGGCCGGTGGATTTTTGCGGCGCGCTGTGAAGATGCAGACAGAGAAAAAAACATCCCAAAAGTTCGCCACCCTTGTTTTATTTAACCATAACTTAACAATAGTTCCATAGCATCTATAAACAATAGTAACCAGTTTTATCCACAAACACACGCATATTACGCAATAGAATATAACTCTGAAGATGGGACCGCGCCGGTCGGGGTTGTTCTGTAGGGGTTTGAAGACACAACAAAATGAAGAGAAAAATAAAACCGACCTCTGACACGACCGGTGCTAACCTAACCAGCTACAAACTATACTAATTTTAATTCATACAGAATAAAATAGTCAGGAAAAGATTCTTCTTCTGATAAATCACAGATTACTGAAAAAGAGAGAAACCTATAAATGTAAATTAACATGTCCACACCTTTACTAAGCAGGCAGTATCATATTGGTCGTAACGAATGTTGATAGGGATAACGAACATAGCAGCAAAGCATAGTTTGAACTTCCAACAGAAGAATTCTGAGTGTTTCAAAGCAGCAATCGATGTAGGGAATTTGAGTTTCGATTTGTGTTTGTTTAAACTAAAGTTTTTTTTTCTGTTTTGAAATAGTTTTTCCGTTGAGTACCCATACGCCTGCAACAACATAACAATAATGTAACGATCAACAAACCAAACCACCGTAAAACAGATAGCATCAACACATAAATACATACATACATACATACATGAACACACACCCACACGCAACTAAGCAAGTCAATAGCAGAATCAAATATGGGAACGATGATCGGCACCTCCCCCGGGTGTTTGTCGGTTTTCCAACCGGTTACAAAGCAGCACACTAATGAACAGTTTAAATCATTCTACCGACGACCGTTTGATTGATTTCATTTCAGTTTCCATTCTATTTATCAACGATGGAAAAGTTTTGTGAACTCGAAGCAGTGTTTGTTTTCTAGATTATTTTTCTTTTTGCGTCACGAGAACTATACGAAACACAGAAGAAGAAGTGAAAACATGTTTTTGGCGACCAATGTTTCGAGCTGACATCATCATCATCATTGTCTGGACATATTTAGTGCGTTTCAACTTACCGTCGTGCCCGGTCCCGGTTTCGATACTGCCGTGAACTGTCGCGTGATTCTTCGTGATTTTAGATGAGACGCGCTTGTTCCGGTAGTTCGGTATGTGAATATGGGGGCGGGAGGCAGTTAAAATTATCGTCGAACTGAGAAAGAAAAAGAAGAATCATAAAAAATCAATACGAGGTCCAATCCATTTCGAAAACAAAACCCACCGGACCTATATTCCGATGTGAATCATTCTGTTTGAGTAGATTGCTTTGGTTGCCAGTTCTTAGTGTACTGAACGCAACTTTCGTTCTGTGAGAATCCTTCCATTTGAATATACCACATCCTGAATCTCATGGAATTGGATGCGGGCTGCATACTTTAATTACTATAGCAATTTAGCTTTACGACATTCGAGAAGATTGACAATTGACAATTATGACGTGCTGAACAATAATCCGCTTAACAGTGGTAGATAATGGCTGGCTTCCAAACAATATGAGATAGTTATTATTATGATTTCGTCGCCCGTGCGAATGTGAAATAATTACGACATCGTTTCAAAAGTATTCGAACAATTTTTTCCATAAGCATTCGAATAATTTTTCCCGTTTTTGTTCAAGATCGCTCAACGATTGTAGGTGAAAGGTGTAAAACGATGATTGAAAAATAAAATCCTTAGATTACGAACTTGACATAAATTTTGTTGCAGCATAATTGAATAAATCTTGAGGGAATTTTGTAAAGAAAGAAAAAGTTTATAAGTTGTTCTATCGAAATAAAGGGCAGATTTTATCACAATTTGATGATTAGAAATCAAGTAATTCGCAAAATAACGTGGTGAATCTAGTAATGAGATTGGTACAATCACCCTAGTATCTATAATGGTGAACCTTTTAATTTCGTCACTTACCATTCGAAATGTTATTCGCATGAGTACTCAGAAAAAAGTCCAATAAATTTGTTTTAAGTCGTACTTTCAATAGTTTATTATAAACTGCTAACGCACTGATGAATCGAAGGCGAAACGTATACAAAATGGTTTAAAGATAGTTCAATATTGGCTTCGTACGGAGCCCGTTTTCAAGGATTTGTTACATGAGTTTGAAACGTTTCCGCTAAACTGGGTATGTTCCAGTATCTTTCGTGATTGAGGCTAACAACTCGAAATCCGGTGTCTTCGAGTACACATAGTATGAATCTGGTTTGAAGCTTCTGGACCTAATAGAGATTGGTGTTCCTACACTCACCAATAGCTCATATTACCCGGTGAATTTTTCCAGGTTCCGTCAAGTCGCGATTATTGTGAAGCGATTCTAAAGCTTTTTATTATTTTCCACTATTGGCATAAAGTCAAAAGTTTTTGGGTATTATTGCATCAAAGATTTCGGGTATAATTTCGAGCGGATGTGAAATTTTCATTCTTTCACTTGCTGTTACGACCATTTAAATATATACCTTGATTTGTACCATTTCGTGTGGGATTTTCTAATTATGACCGATATTTATACGAACTGTTGAACAAAATAAAAATTGGTGCGAGTTTTTTCTCATGTACAAATCGCTAGCCAAAAAATAAAAACTATTCAACCAAACTTTGGATTTAGCGATGAAATGTTCCTGTTGTTACATATCTTGTTTTTATTTTCGATTTTTCATTTGGGATTTGTAACATACAGTTTAAATTGAAGCAGGGTTATTTAGATAAGCATACTTGAACTAGTATTGAGGTAACCGGTTAGTGTTCGATTTCCATGACCTTAAGCGCACATAAATCAGTAAAGTCAGTAAAACTCAACTGAATCGAGAGGAATTCACATCGTTCTAAATGAAAGCCTAGTAATTTATGAAATTATTTCGCTCAGACAAAACAATGTGCTTCTCTCAAGTCTTCCGGTATGCGAGTTCCAAACTTATCGTTTATAGATAAGTTTTTAATTGTGGTTTTCGGGTTTGTATTGTAATAACAAACCCAAGTATGTTAGAAAAGGCAATATTGCGCTTTCATTATCCGGTCACAAATTATATTCATAGATTGAAATGTTGAGTTTGTCTTATCATGAGCGTATATTGATGCTTCCGTAAGGGCTAAATGATTTTTTGTTAATAATTTGCACGAATAACCGTTTGGAACCGATACTGAGAACAATTTTATTTTCACACATTTCCGTTACTAATGCGAAAATTTTTCGACAGTGACACCCCTGAACTCTTATCTATAGCCAGAGAAAGTAATGTTCATTAAACTATTCTTATAAAAACAAAAATTGGCATAGTCCTAGACAGCGTCATTTCAAATGATGTGCGGTTATCACAGAAGAAACTTGGATCACTCGCAATTTTCAAAGAGCTATTAACTTTTCCATTTACCTGGTCTCTACAAATCACAAGTTTAATCGAAATTTTTAATTTAGATATCTCAGATCTTCCAAGATGATGTAGAATTAAACTGATTATTGGCCCTTATTACCGGTATCACTACACGGTGAAACCAAGTGAAGTGATTGTAACCCTTATTATCGGTATCACTTCACGGTGAAAATCGAGTGAAGTGAATTTAGGTCCTTAGTACGGAAGTCGCTTCAAAGACAAAAGTAATTATTTGGATGAACTTGAATTCATTATGAACATCACGCCATCAATATTTCGTTGAAAAAATGAGTTTTTTCCACTACAGTGATCACTTCACTATGCGTGATACTGGTAATAGGGAAAATCAAGTGAAGTGACATGTAAGTGAAGTGAATGTGAATATGGAGTGAGAACGGTAATAAGGGCCATTATATTTTTCGTTTGAATGTGGTTGCCATTTCTCCGGAGAAACAGGAACCTATCAAAAAGAAAAACATCTAACGCTACGACAGGGCTAACAATCGAATCACGTCCGAACCTTGAAATTAATATCATGTCCAACAAGTTGGCAACACTTCATCACTTGTAAATAAAAACTACATTAGGTTTTTTATCGTGACGACACAAATGAACAAGTATTCATCCTTGACAGTTCAGCGGTACTGTTTACAAACAAACTTAAACAAAAATCGAAGAGCACATCTAAAACAATCATCTTTACATTTTGCAACTAGTCACTTTTATTTAATAAATATCAAAAACGAACCGTATTCAATCGTGAACAAATGTTTTAAAACTTTATTTAGGCGATACGGACCGTAAATGGTCTGATCCAATTTGTCAATAAACAAACAAAAGAAATTTCTGTTTACAAACAGTACTGCTGATTATGTCAAAATGTGTTCATCCGATTGAGGTTAGCAGTGACGGTAAAAAACCTGCCATCGGAATAATACTTAACAGATTCGTTCTATTCAAATCGAGGTACCGATTTGATACACCGAAAATCGAGTAAAAAAGTCTTATTGAAACGCTGGACATATTTCATCGATAGTCGCTTTTAAATCTTGATAAATTTTCAAATGGCCTTATAAGTAATATGAGGCATGGGACGATTAAGCAATGTAAACGTATTCCTCTGTGTTCGAGATTTTTTCACTGACGATAAAAATTCGCGTATTGCAAAAACTTTCTTTTCGTAATTAAAAGATTCATAAGGCCATGCACATTGAACACGTTGTAGTTGAAGAAATGTACTGGTATGATAATTTAGTTCTGGAATGATTTGATTGTACCATTATTGAGAAATGTGTGTCGCACATGGTTGACTCTAGATTCATTCCAGAAATGGGTTACAAGCCGCCAAACTTCATCCACTCCGATTTGGATTGAACTTTGCACACATCTACAGTATAGCAAGCCATTTAGTTTGCATAGCTGGATAGACATTCGACTCAGAACTGGTTTTTTGAAAAGGGTGAATGTATTTTTTGCAAGCACTTCTCTGGAACTGCTCATTATTCTCACATACTTGTATGTATGTCGATGGGGATTGGACTTGGAAGTTGAGACGCGCTTCAATATGCCAGGAACTCCTGAAAGACTTACAATTATTTTCTAGTCATTTTAGCAGCTCCTTTGCGACAAACTGAAAACAAATTATTTACAACCAAGATACAGAAGAAAACAAAACACCCAAACAACGGGAACCCTCTCTGCGAAACAATTTACATCCCTAGCACGAACAAAAAGGACATTAGAAAAAAAAACGTTCGAACTAACGATAAAACAAGTCAACTTTGGAAGAAGAATTTTTAATACTTTTGATTTCCAGGCCAGATAAAAAACAACGGTCGAGTTTTAGCAGCTCGACCGAACAAAACCCGATATATACAGCAGCATAGCCAAGCAAACCAGCTTTAAACATTCGTTTTCACCAACCAAATAGCACACATGATTGATTTCCACTAACCGACAATCTTTAGTTTTCACTGAAACAAATGGCAGAAACAATTCCGGTTTTTACATTGAGGCACCTTGAGGATACAAATACTTTTAAGAGGTTTTTGAATTGAACACAACTTGATAAGCAGTGCGAAAACAGAAACGAAAACTCACACCACATCCCACGAACCACTACTACATGCAAAAAATACACTACGCGGCATACTAGGAAAAAAGTTACAACTATTCACCAGAACATCATCTACGCCCATCTAGCATTACTATCTCTTAAGGATCAAAATTCATCCAAGCAAATAGGAGCATATTGAAAACAGAAGATTCAGGAACATTATTACACATAAATATACTATTTAGTGGTAGTTGTCTAAATTGAACAAAATCAAGACAACCGAAAACAAAACAAACAAAAAATAAAAAACGTGAAAAGCAACAAAGTATAATACTATTAATTTTTATGTGAATTGTTTCGCTTGATTCTTCGTTTATTATTCTGTGTAATCAAGATAACGAGAGCAGAAAAAAGCACTTTATTGATTATTAAAGCTAAAGAGATCACAAACAAAATCATTAAACACACAGAGAAAAATAGACACAGCAGTTTTTTTCTTCTTATTTTAGGGAAAGAAAAAGTGAAAACTATTTTGTTGTAAAAGATGTTATAGTAAATGTATATAAGGTGAAAACAGATGAAGAGAAAAAGAAAGTTAGAGTCACACACAAAAACCAAGCGTTGGCGGAGCGCAAATGAAATAACTGCAGTAGTGGAGCAAATGGCTACAAAGGAGGAAACACACCACACACCACAGACACCCACACATACACATTTAGTATTAGAAATTTAGCTGTGACAAAAAAGAACGTTTAGGTATGTGTCTGAGATATAGCATGTAAAATTAAAAAAAGAAAAAAAAACTAACATCCAGGAAACTTGAACACGCATGGACGCAAAATTGAACACATGTTTGGGACGAAATTTGAAAGCACACAAAACTAACACTCACTCCTTTACGTTGAGGGCAAATTTTACGCGATGGCTGGATAGGCTCCCCGGGAAGCAAACAGCAGTAGCAGCAGCAGCAGCAGATGCACACGCAGGTTTTAAAGGAAATTACGTTTTTGATTTTTAGGAGCGCGACGAAAAGCGGAAAAAATTGAAACAAGAATAAGAATTAAGCAAAAATCTGATAAACGAAGTGATAAAAAAAACTTGAGAGCGAAACACAGGAGAGAAGGTGAATGCTGTATATACAACAAAAAAGAAGAAATTTTATTTACAATTTTTTCAGAAAAGTGAAACGGAAAAATGTGAAACAAATCGTGAATAAGTGGAAAATCTTTATGACTACTGAAAGCAAATCACGTGCAGCTAAGCTGCATTTTATACGAATTTTCTATTGAAGGTTATTTTTTAATTTACATTAAATTGAGGATCAGGAACAGTGCGAGAGTGCGCGCGCGGGCTCTCGCATATCGAAGCTAGAAAAGTACAGTTCAGCAGAACCGGAAAATTGAAAATTTGCGGGCTCTATCAGATTTTCTCGGTGATACAAGATTAGAAGCAGTTTCGTGGCAAAATAAATTGAAAAAAAAGCAAGCGTATTTTAGGATAAAGGACAGGCAAATTCGGAATTAGTCGTTCGAAGGAAAATAAAGCAAAATCAAGTGTTAATACGGAAATAAAATAAAATGTAGCGATATATCGTAAGCGAGCAAGTTTAGGCCGAACATATAAAATTACGCAGAAGGTTTACTGTAAGGGCAAAACTAACGGAAAATTCGAAACTAAAACTATTATTACGTTCAGAAGACGGTAATAATTTATGATAACATTTATTTATTACATTTGTAAGAAGAAACCCCTATATAGATTTTCCTTATTTTTAATATTTTGTTTTATTTTTATATTTTTAGTATAACTCTGATAACACGCATTACTTTAGGTTTAGTGCTGAGAAAGTTCATATAATTTATTAAGGAAAATAACAAATCAACAATATGAACCGCAATGTCCTCCATTAACAAAACAATAGTGAAAACGAGTGCGTTAAGAAGATGCAGAAAATAGTCGATTCCTACTTCCTATTTGACGAGGGACACAGTAAAAATCGCAACAAATGTCCGTACTTATGATAAGAAAGAATGAATAAAAAATGATAGCAACTAAAACGGTACCAGTTAGAAGTGTACTAGTGCAAATCGGTGTTAGCTGCAAGTGAATGCCATTTTTGTAGAAAAAAAACGAAAAGTAAACGTTCGGAACATCCCAATACCAATGGAAATCGCGCAACCCTTCACAACGTACAAATTAAGTTTAGATAGGCGGTAATGCTGTGAAGGTGTCCACAACCACGTCCGAAATTGAGAGCCGATTTCACTAGTTCACCCAAATACAGATGGACACAGCTCGATCTAGGGACCATTACTTTCTGCATCCGAGAGCAAAACATCCTGAGATGTGAGAACATTGATGAAAGGAACCCATAATTAACGTGTAAATGTAACAGGGCGTGTAAGCAAACAATAAACAGTAGCATGCTGCGCAAAATTTCACTGCACACACACAAAAAGGGAAAAAATACAATCCATACACAAACAAGCGTGCGAATGATATGATTTCCATACAATTTTACATTAACAACAACCATACAAAGTGAAGCAGATATAATTTCAGCTTTTTTGCTCTTTTTTATACACACAAACTGAGAAGAGTGTGCAGAGAGATAACAATAACTAAGCAAAACAAAACAAACAAAAAGAAAAATGAAACTAATCGAAAAATCGCAAATAAATTCGCCCCATAAGTTCATTTTTGATTACATGTTCATCCCCTCTGTCCAAACACACACCCATACACATGAAAGTTGGAAAGCATTTGTGAACTTGAACGGATGTGAACACCGATAAACCAGCACACAAAATACTTTCGACAACAAAAGATCCTTTTTCTTAGTTTATAGCTTTTGTTTTATTGTAAAACAAAAATACAGCCAGTATAATGTATCCTTAATGTTTCAAACTATAAATTATATTATCAAAATTAATAAATGTTTTGAATATAAAGTAGTTTCAAAAAAGTCTCTGGTCTTTTAATGATGAAAGAAATCTTTTTTTCCTAGTCAAAATGAACTGTACTAATATAGAAGTTATAAAGCACAGTACTTACTTTTATTTAAACTAAAAGCAAATTCAGTTTAACGGTTTACATACGGATGTTATTTACACGTATCTTTTTTCCGCTTTCGATAAAATCAACCACGACATTACGGATGTTGGATTGGACGAACTTGGATTCATTAGAAACATTCTTCGTTGGCTACAGTCATACCTCATCAATAGTCGTTTAGCCATTGTGTGGTACCAGACCACAACATGGTTACCACGTATTACAATTGGCGATCACACGTCCAAAGAGTTCCTTACTTCATCCGAAATACCACGTAATAGACGAGAAAAAAATGGTATTCAATTTCGAATGTTTTTTGGATGAATCATTGATTAGAAGATCGACTAGCGCTAAATCAAAGACATCATATTAACAAGAACAATTCATTGGCAACAACCATTTTTGCGAACATGGCACCCTCAGGCGAGTTCACATCGAATCTCGTATAAAGAAGTAGGGGAGAGAAATGTCAAATTCGTGCGCCAAAACAGCAGCACTGCGGCGCACACATACAATTGACATGATATGTTGAATGTGATGTCGTGCGAAGGCATTGTGGAACTGAAAATTGATTTCGCTCCAAGCTGACAGGATTTGGTTAACCCCTTAACGCTCAAGGGAAATATGATTCCCTTCTATAAAAATGGTTATAGATTCTTCAATTACTATTAAATCGATGTTTTTTTTTACTGAATGTTAAAGAAAACTTATTTCCAAGGCGATAAATGTGTTTCTGAACGAATAAGTAAAAAGAACTATTAATTTTCATTGCACTGAAAAAGTTTGTGCAAAATGACGTATAGAAAATATAACACATTGTAAATGTGTTATGTGCAACGTCCACAAGTATATGAAATCGTTTCGTAGAATGTCCTAACTAATTATTTATTTAACTATTCTGATCATTAAAGCAATAAATAAAATTACGATATAATAAACCCAACTCTTTTTTTTATTTCTAAGAATCATAGGGAAAAATATTTCCCATGAATTATAGGAAACTTATGCACCCTGCTATGTTTTTCTTGTGATATTCTCTTAATTTACACCCCCAATAGCTAAAATATTCACCCCTATTCTGTATTTCAGCTGCATCGCCTGTTGAAGTTTTCTCTGTGTTAGAGCGATTGTCACTTTTTTATACACTGGACGATATGGGAAAGAAATATGTAAACATGTTTATTTTTTTATCGTGTCATTCGACCTAAAAAACAGATTATTGATGCATGGATCTTGGTTTTTACACCTGCTCTACATCATGCAAAGCAATGGAAAATGTAATTGTAAATAAATAATCACTTTTTATTGAGGCTCATATATATATTTGGTGATCGCACAAAATGATTAGTGTACTTTATAAACTTTACCAAAAACTTTGAATCACAATGTTTAGCTTTACTGCAAGTTAATCCACATCGTAGCCATACAGTGGCCCTTCCATGTATGCTTTGAACATATCTTTGGAATTTCGTCTAATTCGACGCCCGATCGGCTCCAGGTCATTGTAACACTTGGGAAATACTCTCTCCACCGCTGCAATTGCTTCTTCTGGTGAAACTTTCCTCACTGCTAGCACGGAATTCAGTGCTTTAGTTTTAACACAGTCCTGCAAGACAAAAAAAAAAACACTAGAAGTACTAACTGAAAGAAAAATCACGTGGTGTGTCACTTACCTGATGGGCCTGCTTTATTTTGAAAGGAGATGCATCACCCTGGGTACATGCGCTAAGAAAAGAGCAATGTGTTAAATTAGCAGCACGTATTTCCGTACACGCCAGATGATCGATGTTTTTGAAATCCAGATCATTTCTGCAGTAGTCAAACATGTGAATCATTTCATGAGACAGCACTCCCTGCACTATTCCCTCATTGCGGGCTATATTTTGGCAAACCACCACTTGATTCAAAACAGGATCGTAGCCTCCACTGACCGAGATGTCACAAACCTCACAAGCAATGTGTCGTCGGATGTCGATTGCACTGAGGAACGATATGCTTTAATTTGGATCATTCAAAATTATGTGAATTTACCAGCCTGAACTCTTTAGTGCTCCCATCATTAGTTTAACCATAGGACTGTTTTTGACGCACGAATATACGTTCCGTTCGCACTTGATTTTGTCGATGTTCTCCCTTCCTTCGATACCTAACAGCACACGGCCCCAGCTAGGTTTGTACTTTTCTCCCCGGCGTTCAGGGTACAAATCATAGCCCCATTTGTTACCTTCTTTTTCGTCTTCTCGATCTACAACAGCATTCGGAATTGGGGCCGATGGTTTGCTTTTGGCAGGTTGCGGCACAGGGTCGTCGGACATGGCGAAACTGATGAAATGTTAAGTATTACTATTCATAGCTATTCTGAAGATCTTGAACTCTGATGTAATACAAAAACAATCACATTTCAGAATTGTCGGTATAGAAGGATGTCGCACTATATCTGAAGATGTGAGACGATATTGCTTCATGGGAAATAACACAGACATTAAAAACGAAGATTAATACCGATGTTAATATTATTTCATATTTCGAGTCTTTTGATTTTCAAAATACACTAGACAAAAAGCAATAACGAGTTTTATAAGACTAAGGCTATGGACTAAGTAGAAATCAATTTTTAGTAGCGCATCTAGAAGGGCGAATGGGGCTGTCGCCCATGGCGCAACGGTTTTAGAGGGGTGACAATCTTATTCTGCCCGAGCGTTAAATTTCCTCGGTAAGACACTGTCAATTTCATTAGAGATCTGTGTGAACAGTCCGATGATTTTCTTAATTGTTATCTATGCTTGATATAATTATTATTTCATCAAGACTTCATTATGTGAAAATGTCATAATATTGTCTTAGGAATTTATCATAGAAAAAAATGCGAACTAAGAAGGAATTTCGGAACCGAAATTTCCGGTTACTTCAAGAGAGTCAAAATTAAGAAATAAATTTATCTCGTGATTTTTTTTATTCCACCGTTGCAATCAACTGTTAAAATTTAGGAGGAACATACATTCAGTAAATCGTCATGCATCAATAATATTTAATAAAGTGAAACCAATTATCTTTAGATTAAAACGGACAACTTAACTTGTATATCCTAGTCATGGGAACTACGAGTCGTCAATATCTCATATGTATGAGAACGTGGATAAACTGTCTTATGCATTTCTTATTTGTTATCTATGCATAATATAACTATCCGCTATAATTATTTCATCAATAGTACGTTATGTGGAAATAATCTTGTCCTGATTTCATCATTGACAAACATACGAACGAGGAAGGAATCTCGGATCCGATCTTTCCGGTTACAGTCAGGCAAAGTTAATAAACTAATTTATCCCACAAATTTTTATTATTCCAGCCTTGAAACTAATGCGTCATAACGAAAGCTAATCAATTTTATTTTGATTGAGAGGCAATTTAATTTGTATTCCCTAGTCATAAGGAATACAGCATCGAGTCGTTAACTTCGCAAATGCATGTGAAATGATTAGTTTTTTAGTTTGAGGTTCTTTATACCGAATATTTCGGGATGATTCTTAACTGTTGGTATATGAAATGTTAAAAAACAAATTTTGAATTAAATTACAGAACAAAAATTTATATTTTTCATTAGACTTGCATATGAATATCTTAAGTAATATATTGAAGAATTATCTTCTATATCATAAGCCAAAATTTTGGTATACATTTATTTTCCTAGTGTCTGAAAGTCATAATTCGTTCTTATGACTTTAGAGGATCATTTTGTCTGAGTGTACAACTGCAGTACGATACTATATAGAATTCAATTTTATGCTTATATCGTAGTTTGTGGTTCTATTACCCCGATTCTGTATTTTAATCGAATGTAAAAATTTCCATACTGTATTTTGTTTAAGTTGTGTTTTCCTATGGGAATCTCGAACTCCATCAAAATACAGAATGAAAATATCATATGATCAAAATACAGGAAGATGAGGCTCGACTCTGAATGTTTATTTCAAAAAGACTAAACAAGTTACAACATTTTGTTATTTTTTCTTCGTTTATCTAATAATAACGAACAATTTTTCAGAAGACATATTATTGTTCAAATCTTGATAAATCATTTCTTAGCAGATGGTCAAAATGATAGATAGATTTTATTCATTTTTTACAGATTTTAAATAGTCTCGTCAATAAGAGCAAAGATCCGAAATCCTTATTTTTGGAACGATCTCCAAACATGAACCCTGGCGATGTGTTTAACAGTCACTTGGAATATTCCATTAGAGGAAAGCGTTTCTGATGCTCGCAAATGTCTAAAAAATTCATCAGAAAGGAGCACGTTGTTACCAAGAACTGCGTTCAGTTAATAGTTTATTGAAATTTTATTTATTTTTTTAGCAGGATTATTTTATAGTGAAAAACATGTAATCTTGATGTAAGCGATGTCGATAACTGAAAACATTTTTATTTTAGATTAGACTTTGTTTTGTACGAAAGAACAGGCTTATAATAACAAGGACATCAGTTCTAAGTAAAAGAACGTAGATTATCAAAACATATTTATTTGAATTGCAGATTGCAAACCGTATTACAGATGCATACCTTTTTAAATATATTATTTGAATTTTATTATTATTATAGCTGTTTCATTGGAATTGACTTGTTTCTTCGTCGTATGCTATACTGTTTTAAAAGTAGTTTCAACGCTGTCATCATAGTATGCTTCGTCCAGCTTTCCGGTATCTACATGCTCGCAAATAACAAGATTATTACTATTTAAAGAAAATAGTTCCAATAGGACTTACTTCCAAATATCATAGAGGTTATCATCTCGCAAATCGCTGGAAGATATTCGCACATTCCTACGTGTTTGTTATGAAAGTACTGCTCACGACGACTTCAAAGTTGTGCTAAAACTGAAACTATAGGCGGAATGCATTCGTTTGTTATAATGGAACTAGAAGTGATCCAAGCAGAACAACAATTAAAAGTAACTTACATTTCCGCTAGTTTAAATGAAACAATTTTTTTCAGCAGCTGATTATTGAAGAGATGTTTAATTGTAGTATACTGTCTGCAGCAGTATTATTTTGCTCTGATCCATTCGGAATTAGTAGTGGAATTATATATGCTGTTATGGATTTGATTTTTTCATTACCTTACCTGTTGAATTGCGGCAAAACTATTCAAACAGGTATTAAAATCAGTATCACAACCTGTGGATATTTATGGTGCGAATAGGTGAAGGTCAAGCTTATTTTTATGTATTTTTTGTTTGTCTCGTTTTAACGAGTTCAAGGGCATATAGTAAAAGCTGTGTCTTCGACCACGTGGGGCCCATTTCCAACATCAGCTGATGTACAATTCAACACGTGGCCTCAACCGACTGTTGCCGCGCCTATCCTAGTAACCAAGTGTGGCTTTCATTTCCATAGTTTCAAAATATTTTCCTTCAATCGATCAGTTCGTTGATGTAAGGCGATTTTTCGTAGTCCAGTACCGAGAAGTGGTCGGTAAAGGTGTATTTTTGAAAGGTGAATCGTAATTTTTACTTGTTACGGGAACCGGTTTTGCTTTTTTAAATGTGCAGTGGATAAAATGGAATTTGAATTTGGGATGTGCTTCAACAGGGACTTTATTTATAGACTTTACAGTTTATGTAGAAAGAATGTGTTGAAAAAGGACCTGTACAGTAAGGTACTAAATCTCTATAACTCTTCGGACTCAAAGGCGCCGAAATGTACCTATCCGTTTGCTTCTTTATCACAAACTCTTGAAGATTTCGATTATATTTCAGAACATTAGTCTACTATTTATTAAATATAACAAATTACAGGAGAGTATATTTGTTTAAGAGGCTGTTGTTAATTCATTTTATTTGCGAAATGTGAATCGTTTAATCAGTAAAGCAAACGTTATAGAGTACAAAAGTTTTCCAACGAACTTTTATACAGTGTACATTCTGTGTTTAGTTTAAAATTGAACATTTTTGCATTGAAATTTTTTGATATACTTCTATATTGTAAATTTTTTTCTTCTCATAAATTTTCTGTTTATAGTCACGGCATTTTGTTGTTGTAGCAACGGAATGTGAGAGCGCCGGCGTAGCTTTACAGAACAAAATACTGTTACTGGAGCTATATTTTTTTTTCATAAATACGTTTATTTCTTAAGGCAGTTTACATAAGTTTTTCTTCGCCGTAGCATCACTTTTACATAATATTCTTATCCTAATTTAATTCTAACATAGTCACAACGTTTTGCATTTATTAAAACATATTCTCTTATTACTTAAATATCATCTTAGGTAACTCGTCATTAATTATGAAATCTACGCGGAAATATTATTTGAACCAAACGATTAACTTCTATAAATTATAAAATAAGCTGTTATTTTCAGACATTTTGTTAATAATTTCATAAACTGTTTCGAGTTTGTTTGTATCATTACATTATTTTTATTTTAATTTAGCTATTGGTTGAACTCATGGACGCAGCTGGGATCAGAACTAATGTCGTTTTCGTTTTTAAATTGCACTACACTGGTGTAGCGAAAGCTGCACTGAAACCGTTCGTTTTTGCCAATTGCACTACACCAGTGCTACACTTTTTCTGCACCGATACCACTGGTGTAGCACTCATCAAAAGTTTGGTGTAGCTCTGTGCAATGTAATCATGTATTGTAGTCAATGGTTACTGTTTATGTTTTCGTCATTTTTGTTCGTTTATTCAAGCCTCAGTGTAGCACTGCACCGGTGTAGTGCAAGTTAAAAACGAAAACGCCATAAGTCTTGAAAGGGGCCTTTATTAAATTGAAACTCCAGTTTTCTTTATGAAATGATAAATAAGTTTCATGTATGAAAGGTCACGACAAGCAAGAATGTCTCGAACTGGGATATTGGATAGTCTACCTTGGGTACGCAAAGAATTTATTAGTTGAGATCTGACATCACGATACTCCACGCATGTCCAAAAAACATGATCAATATCTCGATAACCTTCGCCACAAGCACAATGATTAGTCTCGGAGAGCCCAATTCGAAGGAGATGTGCATCTAACGTGTAGTGATTGGACATGAGTCTGGACATCACACGAATGAAATCTCTACTCACATCCAGTCCCCTGAACCATGCCTTTGTCGATATTTTCGGAATAATTGAGTGCATCCACCGACCCAGATCATCTTTATCCCAAGAAGCTTGCCAGCTGGCAAGTGTTCTTTGGCGAGACGAGCTATAGAATTCGTTGAAAGCAATTGGTCTATCATAAATTTCACCCTCAATAGCACCACGTTTGGCTAAAATATCGGCTCTTTCATTGCCAGGAATGGAGCAATGAGCCGGGACCCAGACTATAGTGATTAGATAATTATTGTTCAATATGTCGTTCAGGCACTGTTTTATTTTGCCCAGGAAAAACGGTTCAGTCTTGCCAGTCATGTTTGAGCGAATGGCTTCAATTGCACTCAGACTATCTGTGAAGAGGAAATAATGGTTTGGAATTAATGTGACGATTACACTCAAACTATAATGAACTGCTGCTAGCTCTGCTATATAAACAGATGCAGGTTCTTGAAGCCTAAATGAGGCCGAAACATTATTGTTGAACATACCAAACCCTGTCGCTTCTTCAATTCGCGATCCGTCCGTGTAAAACATTTTCTCAGAGTCAATATGCCTGAACTTACTTGAAAATATTTTTGGGATTTCCGTCGAACGTAGATGATCCGGGATTCCACGCACTTCGCGCTGCATGGATGTATCGAAAAATAAAGTTGAGTCAGGGACATTTAGGAGGCTGACACGGATAGGAATATATCTTGAAGGGTTGATTTCCTGTGACATATGGTTAAAATATACTGTCATGAATTTTGTTTGAGATCGAAGCTCGACTAGTCGTTCGAAATTATTAATTACCATGGGATTCAGCACCTCACATCTTATTAGCAGGCGTGATGAAAGCTCCCAAAATCGATCTTTTAATGGAAGAACTCCCGCCAGAACTTCAAGACTCATTGTATGTGTCGAATGCATGCACCCTAAAGCAATTCGCAAACAACGATACTGAATTCGCTCCAGTTTGATAATATGAGAGTTTGCAGCGGAACGAAAGCAAACGCATCCATATTCCATCACTGAAAGTATCGTTGTCTGATACAATTTTATTAGATCTTCCGGATGAGCACCCCACCAAGATCCTGTTATTGTTCGAAGAAAATTTACTCCTTGTTGGCATTTTGTTATCAGAAACCTAATATGTCCTCCCCACGTGCATTTGGAATCAAACCACACCCCAAGGTATTTGAAAGTCAAAACCTGTTGGATCATTCTTCCCATCATATGAAGCTGAAGCTGCGCGGGATCATGCTTTCTTGAAAAGACGACCAGCTCTGTTTTCTCCGCAGAGAATTCGATACCAAGATGAACAGCCCAATCGGACAAGTTATCTAAGGTATCTTGCAATGTTTTATGCAGATCAATAGCTTTGGGTCCAGTAACTGAAACCACGCCATCATCTGCCAATTGTCTTAGTGTACATGGCGTTACTAGACAGCTGTCAATGTCATTTACGTAAAAATTATAGAGGAGCGGACTGAGGCATGAGCCTTGCGGGAGACCCATGTAACTATTTCTGAGTGTTGCCAAATCGCCATGTGAAAAATGCATGTGTTTCTCTGACAAAAGGTTGTGCAAATAATTATTTATAACCGCTGGGAGTCCATTTTGGTGAAGCTTGTCTGAAAGAACATCAATGGAAACTGAATCAAATGCTCCTTTAATGTCTAAAAATACAGATGCCATTTGTTGCTTTCGAGCGAAGGCAATTTGGATGTCAGACGAAAGTAATGCAAGGCAATCATTCGTCCCTTTATTTCTACGGAAGCCAAACTGAGTATCTGACAACAAACCGTTCGTCTCGACCCAAGTGTCGAGACGTCGTAGAATAATTTTTTCGAACAATTTTCTGATGCAGGACAACATCGCAATGGGTCTATATGAGTTGTGATTGGAAGCTGGTTTCCCCGGTTTTTGAATGGCGATAACTTTCACTTGTCTCCAGTCAGGTGGAACAATATTTTGCTCAAGAAACTTGTTGAACAATTCCAACAAACGTCTTTTTGCGAGGTTGGGCAGATTCTTCACCAAGTTGAATTTAATTCTGTCCAACCCTGGAGCGTTATTGTTACAAGACAAGAGTGCTATAGAAAATTCCATCATTGAAAATTGGTTATTAATAAAACCATTATTTGGAGGAGATTCCCGTATAATGCTCTGCGTAGGAACAGAATCTGGGCAAACTTTCCTAGCAAAGTCAAATATCCATCGGTTCGAGTATTCATCACTCTCATTGCCCACGTTACGATTCCTCATTCGTCTGGCCGTGTTCCAAAGAGTGCTCATTGAGGTATCTCTTGACAAACCTTCGACAAAATGTCTCCAATAGCTACATTTTTTGGCTCGAAGTATGCTCTTGTACTTGGTTTCTAAAACCATAAGTTTTTCAAAATTCTGAGGAGTTCCTCCTCCCCGTTTTAGAAACGTCTTGCAAGCATTTTGTTTTGCGAGTTTAGCCTCAGAGCACTCTTTGTCCCACCAGGGGTTGGGAGGCCTTCTGTTAGTCGTTGGCCCAGGAAAGCGTTTAGTTTGGGATTGTTCTGCTGCCTCCAGAATCGAACAAATGAGGAAGTCATATTCTTCAAGTGGAGGGAGCTCTTCCATTGAATTCAAAATACTAGAGATACTACTTTGGTATTTAATCCAGTCGATATTTTTTGTCAAATCATATGGAATACTAGCGGAAGTAGCAATGCAATTGCTACTGCTAATTGAGATGATGATTGGTAAATGATCGCTACCGTGTAAATCAGGCAGTATTTTCCAGGTGCAATCTAGTCGAATTGATGTTGAGCAAAGAGATAGATCTAATGCACTTGGGCGTGCCGGAGGTCTTGGGATCCGTGTCATGCTACCCATATTTAATACCGTCATGCTAAAATTGTCACAAATGTTTTGTATTAAAGATGATCTGCTATCATTGTAAACGGAACCCCACATCATTCCGTGCGAATTTAAATCCCCCAGAATCAATCGTGGAGCAGGAAGGGCTTCAACCATTTCATTAAGCTGTCGCTGTCCAACTTGTACTTTTGGAGGAATATAAACCGAAGCTATGCAAATATCTTTGCCTTTAATGTTTATTTGGCAAGCAACAACTTCTATACTAGAAGTTGAAGGGATGTTTAATCTATAAAAGGAATAGCATTTATTAATTCCCAAAAGCACTCCACCATACGGAGAGTCTCTATCGAGACGTATAATGTTAAAATCATTAAAATTTAAAGCTATGTTTGAAGTAAGCCATGTTTCGCATAAAGCAAATACATCACATTTTTGACTATGCAATAATATTTTAAATGAATCAAGTTTTGGCATGATGCTTCGACAATTCCACTGCAGGACAGTGATTGTATCATTTGCGACGGGTGATAAATTATCCATCAAAAGATACAAAACCTGAGACAATTGGCCATTGAGCTGATAACTGCTTCAAAAAGGTTCTAGCTATTGGAAGGAATGCCATTATGAGGGTCTTTAAGGGTTCAGATATATTGAATGCTGAGAAAATCCATTCAACAATTTCCGAAAACTTCAGTAATCCTGTTGGTGGCTGTGAAATGGAGCCCACTGGTTTATTATTTTTTTCTGTACTAGATCCTGGATTGGTTTGTGAATTTGACAAACCAGGAGGCACAGTCTTTGGTTTTGACTTTTTTTGTTTAACACGGGGATCTTTTTTTGAAGATGAAATTTTAGGTGTCTTATTTGGTAATTTGGAGGAAGACTTCTTTCTCTTAACTGACCCTTGGGTAGTGATAAACGAATTACCTTCACTATTTTCGTCAGAGTCAGAGTCCTCTGGTTCCTCTAGATTTGAAAACCCGTTTTCGGTTTCCAAAGGGGGGACATCAATGACCGTTTTAAGCATTTCTGCATATGTGCGCTTAGACCGTGCTTTTAAAGAAAGCTTAATTTTGTCTTTGTGCACTTTAAATGCAGTGCATACTGAAATATCATCATGAGGACTATTCCCACAATAAATACATTTTTCAATTTCCTTGTTGCAATCATTATCTTTATGAGGCCCTTCACACTTAATACATTTTGGTTTATTACTACAGTAAGTAGCTGTGTGGCCGAATTTTTTGCAGTTCGTACAATTCATTACATTTGGAACAAAAAGCCAAACAGGGAGGCGAATTTTATCGACATAGACATGGGACGGCAACGCAGACCCGGCAAATGTCACTCGAAACGAGTCTGATGGGCGATAAACTTTTTTTTCCTCTTCATGAACTACTGAGTACAGTTGTTTGCACTCCAGTATTTTCACACCCTCAAGCATAGAGTTCTTGAAACGACCAACACCATGCTTGAGTAAATCATCTACCGAAAGACTCGCTTCGGTAACAACACCGTCAATTTCGACATCTTTGGAGGGTATGTAAACTTTATACTCTTTATTGAAATGTTCCGAAGAGACAATATCATTCGCGTGTTTCAAATTATTTACCACAACACGAATTTTATCGTTATTTACTTTTATGATCTCTTTGATTGAAGAGTATCGTGATGTCAAACCTTTAATAATTTGAAAAATGTTTAATGGCTTTGATATACGTCTAAAAAAGACTATCCAAGGCCCAGAAGAGCTCATCTGATATTTTTTCGTTCGTGGGGGTATCGGATTCATGCTAGGATTTACGTCCATGGATTCATCCATTACATTAAAATTTTTAACTAAACTTTAAAATAAAATTTGAAACCAACACTACACAGTACTCAATCAAAAGGAAAAGAAAAAACTTCTACCTTGAAATTGTTGTCTATCTCCGTTGCACTGCCGTGTAGATCCTCGTTGCTCTAGATGTTCTTGTTGGATGCTGATTGTTGGATGTGATGCTACTGCTACCTGACATCCAGCACCACTCGAATTCCGATTTGCTTTCGTCTTCGCCAGCTGTAACCAGCGCAGGTCACCGGTGTAATTACTGGAGCTATATTCCTTGTTCTGAATAATGGCGTATTTTCACTTGTAGCTGAAACGAACCCAGTACCAACTCCAGCTGCCAAATGTATGGATTTGACACCAGTTGGTGTTGGAACTGGGTTGGGTTTGACTTCAAACGAGAACGATTTTATTGTCATTAACACAAATGGAACTAGGATTCGATCGTATATTCAGAATAAGGTTCTGAACAGTTATTTTTTTTACGCTGAATCTCGGAAAAATAATCGTCGAGATTTACACCGCCGACTACTCGGAAATCATCTTGGTAAAAGATAAAATTGGGGAGTCTCAGCAATCTCAAATTTGACAAACGTCAGTTATTAGCGAAATTGTCAGCACGAAGTTTACTGTCTGTTCGGCATAACCCACTGAATGCAAAAGCAACAGTGAATTACTGAGGATCAAGATTTCATTTTATTTCCATATTAACACAAAAAGTTTATATTACATTACTTTTGTTTTGGGGACGTACGGTCCTTAAAGTTCTTCGACATATTCTATAACCACTTCCCAACAATAATTTGTAGTTATTCGTTATTATTATACTTACTGGATAGATCGTAGATTCTTACGGTTTCTATTTGGACTAAGCGGAAATGTAGAACGTAAATGGCAGTTGTCTGACCGAATTTCGGCAAATGCATATTTGCTGATTTCGGGATAATTGTTAATCACCGATGAGCTCAGCCCAAAATTTTGCCAAATCTCAACAAAAAGATGCACTTTGCCGAAAAATCAGTGAATTTTCTAAACGAATCTCGAGAAATATTATAATATTTCTTAATGAGCAATGAGCAAAATTGTGTGTTGCCGATCTGTCTCGACGTTCTACTTTACCGAGCTCGAGAATTGGTTTTATGTGTTTCCAACCAACTTCTTTTGTTTCCGCTAGACCGGTACCTAAATTTATCTGTGTAAATAAGAGTTTTTGCCCCGGGTTGGCGGTTCAATGCATAGGACACTGGTCTTACAAGCCAGTTGTCGTATGTTCGAGCCCCGACTTGGAAGGATTCTTAGTGTCAGTAGAATCCATAGTATCTAGCCATGCTATGATTCTGTACACTAAGAATCGGTTGCGAAGTCTGTTGAAACAGAAAGGCCAATTTCCACAAAAGGAATGTGTAATGCCATAACTTTGCTAAATAAGAGTTTTATTTTCATTTCCAATTAAAAAAAAACATGTTTTAATCCACCTAGTGGTGTAATGATGCCTTTCTTATATTATATTACTCATAACATCATAAATATTACTGTGGAATTCGCTAAAACAACTGTGTTCATTGAATAAAAATAGGAAAGTTTGTTCGGACCAAATCTAACAAATTCTACAAATCCTGTTTACCCTCTAGTTCCGGAGCCGGAAGTAGTGTCTACATTTAGGAATTCCGTATGAAATTGTAAGACTTTTTCTTTGAACCTATAAGTTTGTGAAAATCGATGTGGCCATCTTGAAGGAAAGCGAGTGAGACCCTTTTGCAGTTTTTAATTACCATACAAATTGGAACAGTTTTTAACTTAGTTAAACCTAGACTAGAGCTCTATTTCGATTAAACCAATTAAACGGAATCTAACAAACGAAGCGAACCTGCGTTTCTGTTACTTCTGCATATGTAAGTCAAGCTAAACAGCATGAATCAGTAGCATAAAACATGTATTAGGATTAGCACTTTTATTATTATTATTGACATCATTACACCACCGGCACGGTATTACTGCACTATTGGCTGTGAAATTGCATATTTTTTCAAATAAATTTGAATTCAATGACATTCGTTTATTCTTTTAATCGCACCTATCATAGAATAGCTAAAATTTTTATCAACCGCAGCACCGTCTTTTACCAATATCACACACCATTAGCAGACATCCGTAACCGTTTCGATTCCTTCATAGCGTGTACGAAATAGAACAAAGCACGCATCGTTTGTTTTGTGTTTTCTTCTTCTCTCGGGGTTGTACGTATTGTCAATCTATATGGCGATTTAAAAACTTTAACACTCTTCGCCCTGTAACTGCGGAACCGGAAGTCGGATCCGGATGAAATTTCACAGTATTTTTAAAGATAATATGAGCTTCAATTCAAATCATGATTTGTTAAAATCGGTTCAAGCATCGCAGAGAAATCGAAGTGAGTTCTATTTTGGAAGTTTTCCTCCACCACTTTCGGTGCTTCAGGAACAGGAAAAGGGAAGACCAGTAGTGCCGAATTAAGTTTTTATGCCAACAAACTAACAATATCTGCAAACTAGAATAATTTATCAGACAGTTTTATGGGATTTGTACCTGTTTTTGACCATCATTTGTGGAAGACTGCTAATGAAATTGGTAATTTTCAACTTATCACGCTTTAGTTCCGGAACCGGAAGTTGGATCCGGATTAAATGTTCTAGAAATTTTTAGGAAACTATAAGTCCTTCCATTTGAATCTTAGTTTGCAAAAATCGGTTGAGCCGTTTCAGAGAAAAATGAGTGCACACTTTTTCTCTAATTTTCACGTATTACCATGTAACTCCGGAACCGGAAGCTGAATGCAAATAAAATTCAAAAGCAGGCTATGGGACTGTTAGTCCTTTTATTTGAATCTAAGTTTGTGAAAATCGGTTCAGCCGTCTCCGAGAAAAGTGAGTGCATATTTTTTTCCATTTTTTCCATTTTTCTGGTACTATATCTCCAGAACCGGAAATCTGATCGGGATGAAATTCAATAGCAGGCTTTGGGACCATAAGACCTTTCATTTGAATCTTAGTTTGTGAAAATCGATTCAGACGTCTCCGAGAAAAGTAAGTGCATATTTTTGTTACATACATACACACACACAGTTCGTCGAGCTGAGTCGAATGGTATATGCCATTCGGCCCTCCGGGCCTCGGTTAAAAAGTCGGTTTTCACAGTGATTGCATAGCCTTTCTATATGAGAAAGGCAAAAGCTTCCGAATCTGAGAAACATGGAAAAAACTCGATAATAGTACTTGGAATAGTTTATTGTAGATTGTGGAGATTATTCAACCCAAATCGTTATTTAACCCGGGTTTTAGCGTATCAGTGTTCATATTTTTTCTTTATAATTACGCGTAATCAGGTTTTTTACTGTCACTGCTAACCTCAATTCATTCAAGTTCACGTCGATATAAGACAAGATCTATTAGGTTTTGCACGATGACGACATAAATGAACTGCCGATGAATCAAGTTCATCTTTGACAGTTGTCGTGTACTTGTTTTGTTTTGCGACTGCAAGTTATTGAATTGAAAAAAAATGAAAAAATGACGAAAAAGTGACTATTAAAAACGTATTCCACAGTGAAAATAACTAAAATGATTGCCCTGTATGTGGTTCCAGCATCTAGGAGCGATATATGTATGAATCTGTTGATTGTGAGGCGACTTACAATTTTTACATTCGAACGATGAACTTCTGATGAACTTGTAAACTGTAAACAACTTTACGTCGACTGTCAAAAAAAGTTCATTCTGTTCATTTTTGTGAGGTTATGTCATGTTCGTGCAAAACCTAATAGAGGTAGTACTGCTGAACAGTCGAGGATGAACGCTTGTTCATTCTTGACTTCTCGATAAACCTCAAAGGATTGGTTACGTGGACTTTGCCACATATTTTCCAAATGTTGAACCAAGTTGCCTGAAGAGGATGTTAACAGTCTTACTGACTTGTCAAAAACATTGAGATTTGCATATACAGTAAAAACACGAATGAAAAATGTAAATAATCCATTGAGTAATTTGACGTCTCTGTAACATGTACTCTCCTCCTCTCAATCGAAATTAAATTCAATTGCGTTTCATATTACGTCTTTGCTAATAATAATGTGCCTAAAGACTGTTCCAGAATGTATGAACGCAACCAAAAACCGCTGCCATTTCGCAATGGTTCAGAATCTGTCAATTTTTATGGCTGCATCCTGTTGTTTACACTCTTCTCTAACCACTTGTGCAGTCGTTTATTCGTTTTCATTAGTTTGTTTCGAAATGCGTGGACTTTCAGCAGAACAACGTCGAAAAATTGTGTACAAATGGTGCACAGAACGCGGACTGTCACTGAGAAAGATAGCAAAAATGGAAGGAGTAAGTGAAAAAGCCGTGCGAAATGCAATCAGGAAGTTCAGTGAGGATAAACCGAAAACGGGTCGAAAAAAGGTCCTGCTAACCCTCAGTTGGATAAACGTATACTGAAGGCGTTCGAGCAAAATAAGGAGGTTTCAGTTCGGAATGTGGTAAAAAAAGTGGGCACTTCGAAGTCAAATGTTCTTCGTGCTATGGAACGTTTGAATCTTCGAACCTATAAGAAGCAGAAACAACCAAAACGTAGAAGCATCGATCAGGCCGAGGGTTCAAAAGCTGTACAATACGATTCTTGCTGGAAATTTGAACTGCATAATCATGGACGACGAAACCTACGTGAAACTCGATTACAAATCACTGCCGGGACCACAATATTATACGGTGCGAGAAGGGCAAGTGTTAAACCAGTCCGAGACATCGATTGAAGTCGAAAAATTTGGTATGAAAGCTATGGTCTGGCAAGCAATTTGTAGCTGCGGTAAGATTTAGAAACCCTTCAGCACCACTGCTTCAATGAACAGCGAAATATACATCAAGGAATGTTTACAAAAACGACTTCTACCCATGATTCAAAGCCACACAACAGGATCCTGTCTTCTGGCCAGATCTTGCTTCTTGCCACTACTCGAAATCAACGGTAGAATGGTATACTACCAAAAATGTCACTTTCGTCCCAAAAGACATGAATCCACCAAATTGCCCACAACTTCGACCAATTGAGGAAATTTGGGCATTAACGAAGGCACATCTTAGGAAACATATCTCGGCAGCCGAAACCATTCAACATTTCGAAAATAATTGGAAAAAAGTGTCAAAACTTGTCGACAAGAAGTCTGTACGGAATTTAATGAGGAACGTTCGCAAGAGGGTGCGCCAGTTAGTCTACAATGGCTAAGTAGCAAATGTTGAGAATAGTATTCTGTTGTTGAAGTATATTATCAGTATACCGAATAAAATTTGAATATCTAACACTTGTGAATTATTTACAGCGAAATCAAAGTGCGTCCATACTTTCTGGGACAGTCTTTATAATTCAAATCTGGGTTGTTAAGTTCCGAAGCATGAATCCACACAATTTTCTGAACACTGATATTCACGATTGACGTCTGACATTTCAGCATGTATTTCTCATCGTTTAGAACCTGTATCTTGAAACCAGAACTAATTCTTTCCATGAGCTCAAAAAACAATTTCTGTGCACGGAAACCCCCGGAAACTGAAAATCACTAAAATATTAGTTATTTTATGGAATTCGATTGAGTAAAAGTTTGTGAAAACAAACGATTGTTGTTTTTTAATCCATCACTGTTGCATTGAAGCAACATATTATACACGAATTATACTCGCATTTCATTTCTATGTGGAGTTTCGTCATTTTTTAGATGAGATCAATCCTTAATCTATTTTCCGAAATCGCAATATGTAGTAGCTTTTATGTTTCATCTGAATTTGGATAATCAGAAGACTTTGTATTATTCAGTTCAACCGGTAAAAAAAGCAAATATGTTCAGCGTCGTCCTCTTCATAGGCCTTTCAGGTTTCCTCAGCTTTTTTCACGTTTACATATTGCATACAAAATTTAAAATTACAAATGTTCGATTCCGATTGTTACGGCAGCATTCGCTATGAACCGCAGTCCCCAGCATGGAAGACTTCCGGCGCTACCCAAGACTCGCCTGATGGGCGATGTTCGCAAAGTAAACAGGAACGAGGCGGCCGCTGGTCCATCCAGTTCATCGCGTTTCGTGGCTAGTATTAACCGGAAGGCAAATCCCGAATATAGCAGCAAACGCATCTGGCAGGAGCTGAACATGCCAACGGACTGTGACTTTCTCGGTCCGAATGTGTTCACCCTACCGGAGAAACTGCTGAAGCATGGACCCAATATGAAACCCTCGTCGCTAGCAAAAGCGCGATCCAATCGAAGTGCTGCCAAGAAGAAAAGTAAATTGGTCACAGATTGGAGGTTTTTTTTATTAAATGATATATTCTCCTATACTCAGAAACTAGATCGTACACTGCACTAAGGAAGGACCGGGAAGAATTTCGAAAGAAGTTGGTAAAACTAATCGTTAGAAAGGATCACGAGAAAGATGATGAAGCGAACACATTTCCAAACGTAGAAGAACGGGAGTTGTTGAGATATTATCACTACATTCGGCATGGTATTGATACTGTTCATGTAGCCCCGATCGATAAAAGAGTTCTTCAAAGGTACGGGACTTTGTGTTTGTGATCAACTATTTCAAACTTTTTTCTTTAAAGAATTTTAAAATTGATACCGAGAAACCTAGTGAAGTATAAAGAAGGCTTGCGAACTATATTCGATGAAATCAAGGACGACTACTCACTAGCGGTCAAGAAAGCTGTAGTTGATTTCGTACTGGGCGATGCGATGACTAAGTACATGAAGAAGGATGAAATCACTCCGGCACGAATGGAAATCAAAGAACTGAAACTAAAGTGGAAACATCGGTATGACGAGAACAGGGCAAAGATTAAAAGAAACTTATTTTCTATCAATGCTTGTTCTGGTCAAATACTAGAATTGTGGGATGTAGCATTCAAAGATCTTTTGCTTGTCGATATGAAACAACTTCAAGATAAACGGGAATCCTTCGATTTGACCGAATTCACGGTAATTTAACGGATAAATTATTTATTTTCACGCATCATTAATTTGTTTTATTTTGTATTCAGTCAACAGTCAATCAACAGATTGAGGAGGTTAAAATTACGTTAAACGAAAAATGGTACGGATCGATTAAGACCATTTTCAACCGAGGTGTCAGAAAGAAGCTGATCCCTGATGAAACAACAAAACCGAAGATGTTGCGAAAGTTTTTCAACTCGTTAGCTACTTTGATGACCCGGCAATTACAGAACTTGTGTGTGAACAGTATCATGGCGTACACGAACTACATCTGTGATGTTGGAGTAAGATAAGTTAAACTCTATGTTGGAATAAATTGTTCTCATCTTTGCTCTTCTAGAAATCGAACCAAGGCTTTCGACTAACAATTTTGTTGGAAAATCAGGATACGCTGTCATTCATACCGAGCTTTTCGAGATTTCAAATTGAAATTGTGAAAATAATTGATAACATCGTGAAAGCTGTGAAAAGTTTCAAAAGAATCGAGCGACAATTGAGACCTAATATCCCATGTCTTGATCCAATGTTGAAGGTATATTGAATGTCCTTTATCGGATTCGCCTCTATAATCCAAGAAATCTAATATTCCAGCCGGATATATCTTCCAATGTAATCACCGATTGTAAGACCCGAATCTACAACATTCTCGAGGAACAACGAATTGGTCCGGAGCTTCGCATGCAAGATTTTGACAAGTACATGACGTTGATGAATGGTACGGATATGGATGAAATCGAGCATTTTATAGAGAAACGACCCAATTTCGAACAATACTGCAAGTATATTCAACACTACAAAGATATGGAATACAATGTATCCAAGGAGATATATGGCGTTATATCGATGGGATTCTATGAGTTTCACCGCGAAGGGTTGATCGATACGCTCGAAGGGTTGGCGAAGTTTATGCAACAGGAATTGATTGTGAAAATGACCGCAGATCAACAATATGCTGCTGCTGTGCTCGCCAACGAGTACGAAGCCATTGCCACCAAAATACTGACTGTTCCGAAGGATACCGCCGAGCTAATGTCGTTGAAAGAATATGCCATAAAAATGGAAGAATCGACTATTCCGGAAATGGAGAACAGGCTAAAAGTCAACTTGAGTCATCTGCTCTATCTAACCGATTACACGATATTTACACCACTGGAGATCAAGCAAAACAACAATACTTTTCAATGGTATCGAAAAATGCCAACAATTTTCCAGGATCACAAAAACATTATAGCTGAGAAAATGGTAGAATATCAGGATTCTTTGAAGCGTAGGATCGAAAATTTCCGACGCGATTTAGAGGTCTACTGGGGACAACTGAAAGATTACGAAGGTTGGGGTGATATCAAGCATCTTCAAAAGTATAAAAAGAAGGCTACTGCACTGGACAATAAACTGCTAGCGGCCATGGATAAGATTGATCAGATCAACGAGGAAGAAATCGCTTACTGTTGGGAACTTTCTCAATATCCGCTAAGAAAGCAGTGTCACGATAAATTAACGCCGTACAAGCAACTGTACGATGCCGGCCAGGAGTTCATGGATAAACATGAACTATGGTTGCATTCCCAAGTTGGTTCACATGATCCGGAAATAGTGGAAGATACCGTCGGTTCCCTGTATCGTACGGTATACAAGTTGGAGAAGAAATTTTCCGACTCGCATCAAACACAGCGTTTAGCGCACGATGTTAGTAAAAGAAAACGAATTGCCTTCATATTGGATAAGGACTTGAATGGTTCCTCTTTATTTTTCGCAGATTAAGAACCGCATCGATAGTTTCAAGACGCACATGCCGATCGTTCAAACTTTGGGTAATCCTGGTATGAAAGAACGTCACTGGGAGCAGGTTTCGGAGATTATTGGCTTCCCCATTAAAATCGCTCCCGATCTCACCCTGGAGAAGGTAATCGATTATGGCCTGGATGACTACATTCAACGATTTGAAACGATCTCGGAAAGCGCTACCAAAGAAAACAATCTCGAAAAGGCTATGATCCGAATGGTGAACGAATGGAGCGATATGGCGTTCATTGTTCATCCGTATAGGGATACCGGGACTTACATACTGTCTGCGGTGGACGATATTCAGGTATTGCTCGATGATCATATCATCAAAACACAAACCATGAAGAGTTCGCTGTATATTAAACCGTTTGAGGCCGACATTTTGTAAGTATACTGATTTTGCCATCCTCGTACACTGAAACTTAGCACGATGACTAATTATTGCTTAATTCTGGGTTGAAAGAGCTTGGGAAAAAAAGCTTATGTTATTGCAGGACATTCTAGACGACTGGCTGAGGGTACAGGCAACGTGGATGTATCTGGAACCCATATTTTCCAGCCCGGATATCCAATCGCAAATGCCGGAAGAAGGTCGACGTTTCAGTGCGGTCGATAAGATATGGAAAGATCTCATGAAGACAGTTTTTGCCGATTGCAAAGTCCTAGCGGTCCTTGAAATAGACAAAATGTCGGAGAAATTGAAGAAGTCGTACAGCCTTCTGGAGATCATTCAGAAAGGTCTCAACGAGTATCTGGAGAAGAAACGTCTCTACTTCCCACGGTTCTTCTTCCTCTCCAACGACGAACTGCTGGAGATCCTGTCGGAAACGAAGAATCCTACCCGTGTACAACCACATCTGAAAAAGTGCTTCGAAGGAATCGCCACGTTGCACTTTACTGAATCGCTTGATATTACAATGATGCGATCAAGTGAAGGTGAAGAAGTAGTTCTCGCAGACGAGGTTTCAACCAGCAAGGCAAAGGGACAAGTGGAAAAATGGCTGCTGGACTTAGAGAAATCCATGAAGAAAAGCGTACATAACCAAATCGACCAGTCTTATGAATCCTACACCAAAACGGTGCGACACGAGTGGGTCATTATGTGGCCTGGACAGTGCGTTCAAAGTATTTCATGTGCCTTCTGGACATTGGAAGTTACTTTGTGTTTTGACAGTCCCGCCCCGTTGGATGCTCTCGAAGAATACAAAATAACTTGCAAGACCCAAATTTCGCACATTGTTGACTTGGTAAGAGGAAAGCTGGCACTACAGAACCGAATCACACTGGGAGCCTTGATTGTACTGGATGTGCATGCGCGCGATGTTCTGACGGATCTAATCGATAAAAAGACTACCAAATCCGATGACTTCAATTGGCTGGCTCAATTGAGATACTACATGGAGGAAAAACAGCTAGTGACCAGAATGATCAACTCAACTCTCAAGTACGGTTACGAATACTTGGGTAACACATCGCGTTTAGTCATCACTCCCCTAACCGATCGATGCTTTCGAACGTTATTCGGTGCACTGCATCTTCATTTAGGAGGCGCACCTGAAGGTCCTGCTGGAACGGGAAAAACGGAGACCACCAAAGACTTGGCAAAAGCTGTCGCCAAACAGTGCGTGGTGTTCAATTGTTCGGATGGATTGGATTACATTGCGTTAGGAAAATTCTTCAAAGGTCTCGCCTCTTGTGGAGCTTGGTCCTGTTTCGATGAGTTCAATCGAATCGACCTGGAAGTACTGTCGGTGGTGGCTCAACAAATTTTAACAATTCAGCGGGGCATCAATTCCGGTTCACCGACACTGGTTTTTGAAGGAACAATTCTGACCTTGGATCCGACATGTGCCGTTTTCATAACGATGAATCCAGGCTATGCGGGACGGTCAGAGCTTCCTGATAACCTGAAGGCACTATTCCGTTCGGTTGCCATGATGGTGCCCGACTATGCACTGATCTCCGAGATTGAGCTATACTCGTACGGGTTTTTGAACGCTAAACCACTGGCAGTGAAAATTGTTGCCACATATCGTCTATGTTCCGAACAGCTCAGTTCACAACCACACTACGATTATGGAATGCGAGCAGTGAAATCGGTACTGAAAGCTGCGGGAGCGCTGAAACTGAGATATCCAGATGAAGTTGAGGATATTCTGGTGCTTCGATCAATCAAAGATGTCAACCTGGCAAAGTTTTTGAACCAAGACGTTCCCCTTTTCCAGGGAATAATATCGGATTTGTTCCCGGGAGTAGTTCTACCAACACCCGATTATGAGGTTTTCGACGCAGCGGTCCAAAAAGCCTGCGAACACCACAACATGCAGTGTACACCGTTCTTCCTCGAAAAGGTGCAACAATTGTATGAGATGATTGTAGTGAGGCATGGTTTGATGTTGGTAGGACCACCGTTCGGTGGAAAAACTACGGCGTATCGAATGTTGGCGGAAGCGTTAGGATACATAGAGGAACAAGGCGAAATGGGCGAGCACAAGGCTCACTACACTGTTATGAACCCGAAAGCCATCACAATGGGGCAGCTATACGGCCAGTTCGATCCCGTTTCACATGAGTGGAGCGATGGAATTCTGGCTGTCAGTTACCGACAGTTCGCAGTTAGCACTACACCGGATAGAAAGTGGTTGTTGTTTGACGGACCGGTAGATGCGATTTGGATCGAAAATATGAACACCGTGTTGGACGACAACAAAAAGCTTTGCCTGATGTCTGGGGAGATTATTCAGCTAGCTCCCACTACAAACTTGATCTTTGAAGTAATGGACCTAGATGTCGCTTCGCCGGCTACGGTATCCCGTTGCGGAATGATTTATTTAGAGCCAAGTACACTCGGATGGGAACCTTTGCTGGAATCATGGAAACATACTTTACCATCGTCCCTTCACTCGGTCAACAAACAAGTAATAACGCAGATGTTCATGCGATTCTGTCCCATTCTCCTGTGGTTCGTTCGCAAGGGTGGGGTGAGGGAAATGATGCCCACTTCCGACTCGAACCTGGTGAAGTCATTAATGAACCTATTCGACTGTTTCATGGATGACTATTGGAACGAGACCTACATGAAAACGGTGTCCGAAGTGGACGTACGAGCGCAGCTAGAAGGTGTGTTCTTCTTTTCTTGCATTTGGGCTATCGGAGGACCGCTAGAGACTGATGGTCGGGAAAAGTTCAGCGAATTGTTTCGGGCACTCACTGAGAAAGTTTTCCCAACCGAGATCAATGACAAGTTCAAAATCCCGGTACCCCTGCAGGTACCGAACCTAACCAAACCGTTCATCTTTCAAATACCGAGAGGTGGTACTGTTTTCGACTATCACTTCACGAAAGAAGGCAAGGGTAAATGGCGCCCCTGGGCGGAAGAAATAAGCCAAACTATCAACATTCAACGCGATATGCCGGTCAATCAGATTATCATACCAACGGTTGAAACAATAAGGATAACGACTCTTTTGGAGCTACTGGTTCAACATAGCAAATCGTTGTTATTGGTAGGGCCAACAGGAACCGGAAAGAGTGCTTACACTATAGACTTCCTGTTGAAGAGAAACGACACTAACATTTTTAAACCACTGTTGATCAACTTTTCGGCGCAGACTTCGGCAAATCAAGTTCAGGATATAGTAATGTCTAAATTGGACAAGCGACGTAAAGGAATTTTTGGGCCTCCTCTGGGGAAGAAGTGTGTTATATTCATAGACGACGTATCGATGCCTCTGAAGGAGACGTACGGAGCGCAACCTCCAATCGAAATAATGCGAATGTTCCTCGATCATGCTATGTGGTACGACAGAAAAGAGGTGGTCCCAATGAAACTGGTAGACATGCAGCTAATGTGCGCCATGGGACCGCCAAGTACGGGTAATACGGTGACTCCAAGATTTTCCCGACATTTTAACACAATCGCTTTGGATGAGTTTGACGACACCACTTTGATTGCGATTTTCAGCAAGATTGTCCTGTGGCATTTGGATACTAGGGGATTTTCCAAAGAATTTGATCCATGTATCGATGAGATCGTGCTGTCGACTCTGCAGATATATCGTGAAGCTAGACGTATTCTGTTGCCAACACCCGCCAAGTGCCATTACCTGTTTAATTTAAGAGACTTTTCCAGAGTAATTCAGGTAAACAGCTATCCGTGAGCAGATATAGTTTTACGAGAAAACTTTTATACTTTTTCATTTTAAGGGTGTTCTCCTGTCAGTTCCCGAAGGAACGGAAAGTTTGAACTCAATCAGGCGGCTGTGGGCTCACGAAATCCTTCGAGTGTACGGCGATCGGCTGGTGGACGACGTGGACCGCGAATGGTTGTTCAACGAGCTGTGCACCGTCATCGACAAATACATGCACGAAGATCCGAAAGATCTGTTTGATCGTTTCGTTGAGGGCGGCCAGTTAGGTGAAAGCCATCTCCGTGCGATGATGTTCTGCGATTTCACGAATCCCAAGGCTGATACGAAGTTATATCTGGAGGTGGAAGATATGGAAGAGCTTGGTTTTGTGATTGAGTCGTACATAGTAGAGTTCAACAATATGTCCAAGAAGCCAATGACGTTGGTGTTGTTCCGATTTGCGATTGAACATTTGTCACGGATTTGTCGGATAATTAAACAACCGAGAAGTCATGCCCTACTGGTTGGAGTTGGAGGCTCCGGAAGGCAATCATTGGCGAGGATAGCTTCTCACATATGCTCGTATGAGCTGTTCCAGGTACATTTGAAAAAAGCTGATAAAAAAAAAAAAACGATTTGAAATGATTTATCATTTTGCTTTCCGTTAAAGGTTGAAATTTCTAGACAGTATGGAATGAACGAGTGGCGAGAGGACATGAAAAATTTGTTGAAGAAAGTGGCTTCTTCGGATCAGCACATAGCATTTCTATTCACAGATACTCAGATCAAGGATGAATCTTTCCTGGAAGACATCAATAACATGTTGAACTCTGGAGAAATTCCAAACTTATTCACGAATGAAGAAAAATCCGAGATTATTGAAAAAATGAGACAAATAGATCGACAGAAGGAAAAGTCACAGCAAACCGATGGGAGTCCGGTTGCACTGTACAATCTGTTTGTTACGGTAGGTTTGACCGTTGAACTTTGCCCTTTAACAGAGAATGAATTTCATTTCATTTCAGATCACGCGTGATCAATTGCATATTATTTTATCAATGTCCCCCATCGGCGACTCATTCCGTAACCGTGTTCGAAAGTTCCCATCAATCGTCAATTGTTGTACGATCGATTGGTTCCAACCGTGGCCCAAGGATGCATTGGTTGCGGTAGCAACGAAGTTCCTGTCTACGGTCGAAATGCCCGAAAAGGAGCGTAACGTGTGCATCGATATGTGCATGGAGTTTCATACCTCCACTCAGGAGTTATCCGACGAGTTTATGATCCGATTGAACCGCCATAACTACGTGACCCCTACCTCCTATCTTGAGTTAATCCATACCTTCAAGACGTTACTGGATAAGAAGAGAACGTAAATTTTTTAGCTGATTTTTTTTCTTGTTTCACACTTCTGTTGATTGCATCGGTATGCTATATTTTCAGGGATGTTCTTACCGGTAAAAATCGTTACTTGACAGGACTTAAGCAGCTGGAGATTGCCGCCCAACAGGTCGGGGTGATGCAAGAACAGCTGGAAACTGTACAGCCGCAGCTGAAGATTGCTGCTGAAACAGTAGCCCAGCAAATGGCTAAGGTTCAAGCAGACAGTGAGGTTGCGGCCGTACAGAAGGAACTGGTCAAGAAAGACGAAGAGGTCGCACAGGAACAAGCAGCCGCTGCCAACGAGATCAAGGAGGAGTGTGATGCAAAGTTGGCAGAAGCGATGCCTATTCTGAATGCAGCTCTAGAGGCACTGAACACGTTAACCGCACCGGACATCACGATCGTGAAAACGATGAAAAGTCCTCCGATTGGCGTGAAAGTTGTGATGGAAGCGGTTTGTATTCTAAAGGATATCAAACCGGATCGTGTTCAGGCTCCGTCTGGATTGGGTATGGTGGAGGACTACTGGGGTCCAGCGAAAAAGCTTCTGGGAGATATGAAATTCTTGGAGGGACTTTTAAACTTCGAGAAGGACGATATCCCTCCGAAAGTAATGCAAAAGCTAGAGGAGCGTATTCTGCATAACGAAAACTTCGATCCGGACAAGGTGAAAACGGCTTCCACGGCTTGTGAGGGGCTGTGTAAATGGGTTATAGCTATTTCGAAGTATGACGTTGTGGCAAAAGTTGTGGCACCAAAAAAGATCGCTCTCAAAGAAGCACAAGATAAGTACAATGGAGCTATGGCGATTTTGAATGCTAAGCTAGAGCAACTAGCTATTCTGGAGGAGAACTTGGCAGAGCTGCAAAGGAAGTTGGACGAACAGATTCAACAGCACGCCAAACTACAGGCTAATGTGGAGCTTTGCATGAAAAAGTTGGAGCGTGCGACGGAAATCATTACTGGTTTGGGCGGTGAGAAGGATCGCTGGCAACAGGCAGCTAAAACACTCGGAGAAGTTTACGATAATTTAACGGGAGATGTACTGATTGCATCCGGTGTCGTAGCTTATCTGGGTCCTTTCACGAATCTATTCCGATCACAGCAAATCAAACGGTGGATAAAGAGTTGTAAAGCTAAAAATATTGTTTGTTCTGAGGACTTCCAGCTGTCCACTGTGTTGGGAAATCCGGTGGATATTCGAGCCTGGAATATTTTTGGACTACCCAGTGATGCATTTTCTGTGGAGAGTGCAATTATCATACAGTAGGTTAAATCGATTTGAAGATAAGATCTAAATTTAGTTTCTTAAATTTTCAGCAACGCTCGTCGGTGGCCTTTGATGATTGATCCTCAGGGTCAGGCGAACAAATGGGTTCGAAACATGGAAAAAGCAAATAGAATATGTATTATTCGTTTCAATCAACCAGACTACACACGAGTTTTGGAAAATGCTATCCAATTTGGATTGCCGGTATTATTGGAAAACGTGGGGGAAGAAATTGAACCCCTGCTGGAGCCTATATTACTGAAACAAGTATTCCGACAAGGTGGAACAATGTGCATCAAACTAGGCGATGCTATTATTGAGTATAACGATTCTTTCAAGTAGGTTTTGAGTTGGAAAGTTCCCTATCCATCAGTATAATACGGATATATTCACAGGTTATACATAACGACAAAACTACGGAATCCACATTACTTGCCGGAAATAGCTGTGAAGGTCACATTGCTGAACTTCATGATCACCGTTACAGGACTGGAAGATCAGGTATGGTAACGACTATTTCTTCTTAATGAACTCATATCAAAACTTTCACGATTCAAGTTACTATCGATAACGGTGGCTCGCGAGCGGCCCGATCTCGAAACGGAAAAGAATGCCCTCATAGTACAGGGAGCGGAAAACAAGCGTCTGCTGCAGGAGATAGAAGACAAAATCCTGCAAGTACTCAGCTCCGAAGGAAACATTCTCGAAGACGAAACGGCCGTGTCGGTCCTGAGTTCCTCGAAGACGCTAGCCAATGAAATCAATGAAAAACAAGTTATTGCTGAGACAACTGAACGTCAGATCGATATCGCACGGCTGCAGTACACCTCGATCGCGGCTCACTCGACGATCCTATTTTTCACCATTGCAGAACTGGCGAACATTGATCCGATGTATCAGTACAGCTTGAATTGGTTCGTGAATCTGTTTACGGCAGCGATCGATAACACCGAAAAGGTTGACGAAGTCCCTGCTCGGTTGGAGGATCTTAGGGCTTATTTCACGTACAGTCTGTATGAGAATATCTGCAGGAGTCTGTTTGAGAAGGACAAGATTTTGTTTTCGTTGCTCCTTACGACCAATTTGCAACATGAAGAGGGTAAATTCGACCGAACGGAATTTATGTTTCTGTTGACTGGTGGCGTGGGTCTCGACAATCCGGATCCCAACCCATCCGAATGGTTACCCACTAAGTCTTGGGATGAAATTTGTCGACTAACGAAATACGACGCCTTTTCCGGCTTTCAAGAGCATGTGGTCGAGAATATTAGACGGTGGAAGGCATACTTTGATGACGATACACCTCAAAGTGCTGAAATTCCTGATCCATGGAAAACTCGTTTATCTACTTTTCAAAAGTTGTTGGTTTTAAGATGTTTCCGATCGGATAAACTTGTTCCGGCAATTGAACTCTATGTAGAAGGTAATTTTCTCATGTCCAATAGGTACATCAAGGTATTTATCACATTTGACTGCAGGTATCATGACCAGTAAATACATCGAGCCTCCTCCATTCAACCTGTCCGCTTCATACGATGAATCGAACTGTTGTGTTCCACTGATTTTCATACTAACTCCGGGCGCGGATCCAACTGCCACCCTGCTCCGTTTCGCCGACACTCAAGGTATCGGTTCGAACCGTCTCTATTCGCTGTCGCTGGGTCAGGGTCAGGGTCCTATCGCAGCCAAGATGATCGACGAAGGGACAAAATTCGGCAACTGGGTATTGCTACAGAACTGTCACCTGGCTCAGAGTTGGATGCCAACGTTGGAGCGGATCTGCGAGAGTTTTCAGCCGGATACTACCCATCCGGACTTTCGCCTGTGGTTGACTTCGTATCCCACCGAACACTTCCCGGTTGTTGTTTTGCAGAACGGCATCAAAATCACCAACGAACCACCGAAAGGATTGCGGATGAACGTACTCCGATCATACATGGGCGATCCTATTTCGAATGTGGAGTGGTTCGAAGCATGCAAGCAACCTGCCAACTTCAAGAAACTTTTGTTCAGTTTGTGTTTCTTCCACGGAATCGTGCAAGAAAGACGCCATTTCGGTCCGATAGGATGGAACATTCCATATGAATTCAACGAAACTGATCTTAGTATTAGTTTAACACAACTGCGTATGTTCCTGGATGAGTACGAAGAGGTTCAGTACGTGGCTCTGCGCTACTTGACCGGTGAGTGTAACTATGGAGGCCGAGTTACGGACGACTGGGATCGACGATGTTTGAACACCATTCTGGGAAGATTTTATAGCGAAAAAGTCCTCCAAGAAGCCGACTACATCCTGGATGAGCAGGGTCTGTACAAGATTCCGGAGTTGAAAGAACACGAGGAGTTCATCACGTTCATCAAGGAACTTCCGACGATTGCGAAACCAGGTGTGTTTGGTCTCCACGAGAATGCGGACATTGTGAAAGACCAGAAGGAGACTGATTTGCTGCTCGAAAACACTCTAAAAACTCAGGTGAGTTATTTCAAATGTTAGTCGATGTTAAATTGGAACTGATCGACTTTATGATTGTGTTATATAATGGCCGCCAGGATCGAACGGTAAAGTATAATGGTTTCCAATTTCATTGTTTTGTGTTTTTGGTCATTCACTCAAAAAATACTTGTGAAGCGAGGAATAGAGTTCAATGTGCATTCCTATCTATTTTTTACCATCTTTCGCTTCTTCTGCATTTTACCTTGATTATTTTTTCTCCTTTTGAATGGGATAATGAGTTTTGGCCTTATACGAAAATAAATAAAAATGTACTCTTATTTGTTTTGCGATCAGGATATGTACGAAATGAAGGTAAGCTAGTTCTAATAACCATTTGCATGCCTCACAAAAAATACCCTAACTGTTATGTTTTTTTTTTCTCAAAAACGTCAAAATCAACAGCTTCTTTTGGATAGAAAGGTTGGTAGATACTTTCGGTCTTTTGGAAACGTGAGTCGCAAGTTCATGACTCATCTAAATTTACCTGCAAAAATATGTGTTTTGTTTGTTCTATTCAAAGCATACTGTTTGGATGTGCTTCTGGTCAATTTTACTTCTCGGTTAATCTTATAAAATTTATTCGTAACATGTCTTAAGCACTATGCTTAAAAAACATTTTTTTTTGGTTTCCCATCAGACTACTTCTACAGGAGTTTTCCGAGAGACACCAGCTCAAATAGTTGCCCGTGTATCGAACGACATACTGAAGCGGCTACCGAAGGAGTTCGACCGTGATGCCACCTTAGAGAAGTATCCGACAAGTTATCATCAGGTAAATATTAAACCAATGATCAGTTCAATTCTTGAAATATAATGAAAGGGATAAAAGAATGATGTTTAGCGATCACCGCGGGTTACCATTCTGTTACTAGCCGGTCTGGGAATCGTTAAACCTTTGATTTATGTTTTTTTGGAATCCTTCTTCCATGTACAATTCCAGGAAGTCTAGGGTAGGGAACCTATTTGGGAATACGAGAATAAATGTAGTAAAATTATTATTATTTGATGTAGTTCAATTTTAGGCTAATATATTAATTCTACGATTTCAAACGCTTTGATTCCGTCAGATAAGCATGTTGCTGACGGTCTGCAAAATACTCCTCCGCTACAGCAATGATCTCATTGCGCGAGTCGAATATTTTTAAATCCGTGTCCGGTTTTGATCTCAACGTTTTTATCCGGTTTTTGCAAAAAAAAATCTTAAACAGGTTTTACAAACCAAGTTGCACTTATCCGATTTTTGCTTTCATTTTTGCTTCATTTAATTTTTTTTCAAGTCGTCATTTGTGCGTTATCAGGTTTTAATTGAACTACTAGCGCGACTTGGCATATTCACACAAACCGCTAAGCAGACATAGAGGAGTGTTCTAGTTGGGTGAAATTTTGAAGAATTGTTCATTCACTTTGGTTCGATATGACCATCGTTTACTGTGGTAGTCCAATATCGATTCGCATCGATTTCTGTAATGAGATCTGAAGATAGTTCAACCCATTCGAGGATGTTGGTTGCGTTTAAATGCTTTCTTATATTCTTGGTCGAATTAGCTCTTTAAAATCATTGAACCCACAATTTTTCCATCGAATTTGTGATAATCATATTAATTATGGGTCACGAAATAAGAAATATGATTTTTTTTTGTTTTAAATAAAGAGAGGATCAAAAGATGATATTAACAAGAAAAATATTAAAAATACAGATTAGGATCTTTTGAAATTGTTTTAAAAATTTCATTGTAACTAATAGAAGATATGAGTTTAAATCGGGGTAAAATAAAACGAAACTATAAAAATAAATAAATAAAACATTGTTTGAACTTGGTCATTCCTGAAAGATGTCTGAAAAAAAGTAAATGGCGCTAATATCCCTAACTCTGAATCACTTTAGAACTTTATCCATTATACTTTAATCAAAATGCAGGCAACAGTTTTAAAATATTACAAATAAAACCTTTTTCAATCCACCTAGTAGTGTAATGATGCCTTTCTCATATTACTTATGTTTTCAAAAACATCACTAGGAGATTCTGTCAAGATTTTTTTTCAAACTTCAATAACATAAAAAACTTTCTTCGGTATAAACTACCATCACCTTTTCAATTTGAAAACAGTTACGTCAAGTTAATATAGATTTGAATGGAGCAACCCTACACGCTATACAATTGAACAAAGCACGCTGTGTGCTAGGCGGTGGCGTTTTCTTCTTCCGCACCAGCACGTACCGATGCATACCGATTTTGCATCATTTTGTATAACAGTTTTGAAGTTTTGATACTCATTATTCTATAATTTCGGGACCGCAAGTCCGATCTGGATGGAATTGCACAGTATTTTTTAAGACACTGAGAGCGTTAATTTGAATCACGATTTGTGAACATTTGTTTAACCGTTGCTGAAAAGATCGAAGTAAGTTTCGTTTTTGGAGCACTATTACCGGTGCGTTCGGAAGCGAAAACTGGGAACTAGTAGTCCTGAAATAGACTTATATATCCACTAACTAACAAGGTCTGGAAACTAAATTTATATATCTAGGTTTGAACTACTAGCGCGACTTCTGGCAATTTTTTTTTAATCCTTGATGCTCGGTGATTCAAAAAGTTTGAAAAAACTAAATTTTTGAGATATTCATGGTTGTTCAGTGTTCCTGATGACATGAAGGTACAATGATGTAGTGACATTTAATACAACTCGGAATATTTGGATTAAAAACTTTTCATTCTCCTATGTATTAAATTTTGAAAAGGCGCTTCATAGTAAAAGAAAACGTATACACGTCGAAAAATTTAGGCAGTTGCAAATTTCAAAATTGTTGAAATCTTTTATTGTTTGGTAAAGGGGTCCTTATTCCGGGGCCCTTATTTATCTTTTATTGTTTGGTAAAGGGTCCGAATATCCATTCTATTATTTCTCCGAATCTTCAAAAAGTTTGATCAGAGTGTGATTTTTTTATCAATGAATTGACTAAAATGATAATTTGTAAATTAGAGCATTCGATCTGAGTTATGTTTTTCACAATAAGTTAATAGTTTCAGAATCCGACTGGTTCGACTAACGATATGGCTCTAGATACAACTACACACTTAGAAAAAAATGTGTGAATTTATGTCTGTATGGATGCACATGAAAGGAACGCAGTAATTCACCTAAATTCACTTAAATTCACAGCATGAAAAGATAAGTCATATATTTAACTTGACAATGAATTCAGCTGAAGTTTACATCGATACAGACACAAACATTATGTTTACATGTGGATAGATGTAATATTGGGTCATCACCGAAGAAATTACGGTTTGCGTCAAAAGTAAATTTCATTAGTTCTAAGAGTATAATTAGCTACGAACTGTTTCCAAATGTTCAAAACATCAAACGACTCTCTTGCAATAGAATTACAATAGAGATTACAATAGAATTTTCAATCCACACTGCGTTAGCGCTCAAAAGATTATTGTTTTGAGTCGAGCTCATTCGCTGGCACGGGTTTGTAACTTTTCATCTTGACAACATTTGGCCATTTGTTACGACTGCGGACGAAAAATATTAGAATACTAGTGATTGTAAAATTTTGTTTCGTCTGCATTACAGCCTAGACTTAGAGAAATTCGTACAAACCGCTCATGATGAAATTAACTATTGGATCGCTTAGATTGAAATGAGATTTTTAATTTTTTTTTGTTGAAAAATAACTCAAAAGCGAAAAAAAACTTTATACAGTAACCGCAAGAAAAATATTCGGCACTCAAAAATATTCAAAATTTACTATTACTTTCGCACTATTGTTAAGCGGTAATTTGCAATCTTGGAAAGCAGCCATTAGTGCAAAACGCAAAAGCAGCTTTCTTCACAGTCATTCAGTGGATATTTGAAAAGAAGAAGAATCAGTTGTGAAAAGTAAAAGTTGAACTAAGTCACTTTACTTCATAATTATCGAAAAGAAATCACCAATTTAATGAAATGATTATATTCTTCCCGCAGAGCATGAACACGGTTCTGGTTCAGGAGATGGTCCGTTTCAATGTACTGCTGAACTGCATCCGCAGCAGTCTTGTAACAGCCAACAAGGCTATGCAGGGGCTGGTGTCAATGTCGGCCGGTATCGAGGAGGTTGTTGCATCGTTGCTGGTTGGCCGAATACCGGGCCTTTGGGCGAAACGATCCTATCCGAGCCTGAAGCCATTGGGCAGCTACATCATTGATTTTATAGCACGATTGAGTTTCCTGAGAAAGTGGTTCGACGAAGGACCACCGGATGCCTTCTGGATATCGGGTTTCTTCTTTACGCAAGCCTTCTTGACGGGAGCACAGCAGAATTTCGCCCGCAAGTATGTTATTCCGATTGATCTGTTGGTGTTTGACAATACCATGCTGACACAAACTACCTTCGATGAGCCGCCCGAGGATGGAGTTTACGTGTACGGACTGTTTTTGGAAGGTGCCAGATGGGACCGGAAAAAGGGATACCTCCAGGAATCGTTCCCGCGAGTTTTGTTTGACACCATGCCTCATGTATGTATTATATTGGAGTTTACAGTATATTCGTTAACTTCTTGCGTTTTTCTTCATCAGATTTGGATGCTTCCCATAAAGAAAGATGATTTGGTAGTTCGGCACACGTATACTTGTCCCGTTTATAAGACCGCAGAACGACGAGGAATTTTGTCAACCACCGGACATAGTACCAACTTTGTGATCGGACTGTCGCTTGATTGTGAACCTACTACCAACCAGGAGCACTGGATCCGTCGTGGAACAGCACTTCTATGTCAATTAAGTCATTAATCGAAATCGGTGCTCATCTGTTTCGTTTCTATTTGTAACAGTATTTATTTCCTATTGGTTTGTCAGAAGAACGAAAATTAAAACAGTTGTGTATAATTTATTTCACATTAAAATTTTCAACACGTTCATTATCTTGGCAATCGCAGTGTCATAAATTTATAAATTGGTGCAACAAGTTAAAATAGTTTTTTCTGTTTCTTCAGCTCGACTTGTTTCCACTTTGGCAGTTCCTCAAAGTCGTGATAGGGCATTTTGAACACGGTCACAAAATCGTCATGCGTCAGGTGCACCTCCTTTCGGGTAGGATTGATACTAGACGGTAGATTGGTTGAATCACCTCGCAACATGTCCAGTGGGTATTTCTGATATTTGTCAAAATCATCTGCTGTTCCGTTGTCGCTATTGATCGAACCACGAGGAATGGGCGTCGGTGCTCCCGGTGTTTCCAGTTCAGCTCGAATTTTCTCAAACGGAACGTAATTCTAAAACAGAAAATCGACAGACATGTAGCAACTGTCTATTAAAATACGTTAGTGCTATTCACCTCGTAGTATTTTTTGTCCCATTTTTCGAAAAATCCAACGAATGTTACGGGCTCCTCCCCCTGCCGTACGACAGCCATCGGCATACCGACATCTCGCTGGACTGGATGGGTGGTGATAAGATATTTGGCCAAATCCCAACACTGCGATCGATCATCCGGAGACACGTATTCCCCAACCCAGACATACACTATGTTCCCGGCATCCAGTAGCACCATATTTTCCGGCCTCAGATCTTTCTGTGTGAATCCGAAAATTTTGCTTAAGACATATTTCTCCTGCTCCAGCGAACACATGTACAGCCCAATCCGTTGTCTTTCCCAAGTTAGTGTTACATTCATCATCGGAGTAATGATATTTCCATGTGTTTTTTTCAATTGCTTTAAAAATTTCTCACCAACCGAATTGAAAAATTCCTCCGTTTCGTTCGATTCCATCACCAGATTATACTCTCCCAAGACAGACGTTATAGATTTGGCCATTTCTCTTGAATCTCCAGTCGAATACTGTCCGCACCATATCCATATCTCGTTGTCCGGAGCTTTCAAAATGTAGCAGTCTTCCGGATAGTACAAAGTTTTGCTGGAAACTTGAACTGCCTTACAGGTGAATGTCGAGTTGCCAACAACTTTCAGCACAAAACTGCTGGGATATTTCCGTAGGTTCAGAGCTGCGTCGCCGGTGGGACTTTTTGCATTGAAAACTATCAGCCCTCCTTTAAAAATCTGCAGGAAATGGGGAGGTTCCATGCCATCGCTAATTCTAATCTGAACAACATTCTTCTTCAAATGGTTGCACATTTCGGCGAGAAATGCTTCCCCAGTCTGACGATACTCGATGGGAGAATTCGAACCAATCCACAGATATACAACGTTTTTGATTGAATTGCCCAGAGTACTAATGTTATTTTCCGATACACAAGACAGCTGGTAGTGGACTATGTAGCAATTGCCCGAATACAATGTTTTGCTGTACTTTTTAGGAATCTCTTTGACATCTTCAACGCCGATTTGGTACACGGTTGCATCACCGGACCCATCATCCATCAATTGTGTCTGTGCTGCCAACTTGGGCCGCTGAATCAACGTAAGAGCATCAAACTTCTCCGACATGCCCTTGATTGAGTTTCCGTTCATATCGGCACTGATCCAACTTGGAAACAGACTGGTAAATTCAGCCGGTTCGAGACCATCGATAACACGAGCCACGGGTGTGGATGCAGGGTAACCTTTCTGGAAAATGAAATGTAAAAATCGCTAATTAAGTGGAATCTACAGGAGACATTTTTCCTACCTTAATCACATATCCTCTCACATGTCGCATTGCTTCGGCTCGGTTTTGCTTATGTGAACTTCGCCCAATCCAAATCCACACTCCATTGCAGAAATAGTCGATGATATAAATGCTATCCCTTCCGTACAGATCTGATTGCTCCAATGCACCCGTTTTGACCAGCTCGACGCGAAAAACTCCGTTAACCGTATCGCATTGGTAAAGTTTTAGCGTGATGTCCGCATTCGAAGGACTCAGTGCCATCGGCTGTACAAATCTTTGCGATAAACTAAGAAAGCTGTTCCACACTTCTTTCCTCGAGGCAGCCATCGACTGTTCGTAGCCGTCATCTACAATGGCAATTTCCGGGATTTTGAAGGAATCTTTCAGCTTGGTACCAATTTTCAACCCGAATATCCTCTCGCATGACCCGGTAGTTCGACCGACCCAAACGAACAGAATTTTCGGCGTTTGCAGGATCATCACGTGGCCACAGTTGAAATGCTGCCAGGTGATTGCCTTCTGCTGGATACATTGTGGCGTCGTTCGGCCCTTTATTTGGTACAGCCGCGGGAAATTTGGGTATGATGAAGGATCCGTTCCGGATTGGATACTGAAATGAACAGGACAAATGTTTTCTCCATTGGAAAGAATATGAATTGCTGGGCATAACTTACAGAATACCATCGTCTTTGAAATACGACAGAAACCGAATCCCTTCGTGACCTTGACTTTCCCGGTACTGCGTAGTTTTGTGGTCAAGATGCAAATCCAGTTCGATTATTTTATACGCTGCTGATTTCGACCGATCCGATGTGATGTTTGCACCCAACCAAAAGTGAATATAGCGTTCCACAACCGCACCGGGAGTTTTGATTTCGCGACACTGTAAAGTTGAAATATTTCAAACTATTTCTGAACACGTCGATTTCCATTAGTTCGTCACCATACTTACAATAGTATTTTTATCGGAAATTGTACCGGCCAGCGCCGCAGAATAAATCACGTAGGTGTTCTCGTCGTAGAACGTTCCGAACTGTTCTTTGGGTAGGGCTTCGACATGATCATTCTGTATTCGCCACACGTAGAATCCTATTGCTTTGGGACTAATTTTTCGGAACGCTGTATCGATCTTTATGTCCTCATATATCGGCCGCTTTTGGTCCTGAAATTTAATCGACAGAAATAATGACTCGTTGTTAGTTTTCTCTGTTCAACCGCAAGTTCAATGCAAGGTCGTTGGTACCGTCATGCTTGAAGGCATTCGGCCAACAAAACGTTCGTCACAGAGAGTAGCTTGCAGACTTATTTAATGGCAATAAAATTGACACCGAAAAATTTTAAGCTTCGTTGAATTGGACTTCAACTGGACTGGTCACAGTGATGAATGTTTTATTTGCGTCGTCGAATTAACTTCCGAACAGTTTGCGTTCATTATTTTTTCGCACAAATGTTCAATTGACCGACACTGCTTTAATGGAAGATACAAATCAGAAGCAATTTTGGGACCTATAGAAGAGTTGTTTGGTCTGATTAGTGTTTGATTCATAAAAACTTGATTATTGATAAATTTGATTCCTTCAGAGGCATGACTGAAATACGAACTATTGTTTTTGAAAAATTTATTGAGATTTGATTCAATTTCTAGATATTTTATTGTCATAGTGTAATACTTCATTCATTATAACATTCACGGATATCGTGAACTGAATTCTGTGATAGTTTGATTATTGAATCAATGCAAAGCCCTCTCTTATTTGTTTTTATTAAGATAATTTCTGACAATAATTTTGGCTCATTTTTGACACAAATTTATCAAGATTGATTTTTCTCAAGATAAAGCTCGAAAGTGACAAACATAGATCCAGCCATCACAAAAACCCAATAAGTCCCACATGTTTGTCGGCATTGAAAACTTGTTGTATATACATTGGCTGGGAAAATCAAGATAAAAAAATCGTAAAATCGAGATCACTGCCAAAGAAGATCGCTTGTGATCTTTCCCAATAAAGATCACTACTTTGATTTGATCTTTTAAAGATCGGTTAATCAGTGATCTTTAAATCACATCGATCAAAATCGGTACTAAGCTTCCGTCACACAAAATCGGTAGTGATTTTTCGGTAAAATAATACTTGATTTATGTAAGATCAATCATTGAATGACTCGATAAGTTTTGATTTTGGTGGAGGAATTATCTTCATCGCCAGAGTTGAGAAAAATAAGTTTCAACATACATTCTCGTTTGATGCACCACGTGTTCGATTTCGAAACTGGTTGTTTGATTCGCAATAAAATGAACACTAGATTAGAAGAAATAAATACTAGATGAAGGTTTCATTAAAATAATAAGTTTGGATCGTAAACACATTGATATTGTTAATTTGACAGCATTCACTACGCAATAGCAATACGGAATGCAAAATTAGTAAAAAAATATATTTCACCCCACATAGTTAGTTATTAGAGCGACAAAAGACTTTGTTTTACTTCCAGCTGGTTGATGCTGATGATGATGTTCATGCACTATTTTGATGAAACACAATAACGCTTTTTGACATGAATTTAATTCATAGAAGTAACAGGAGCACAGGATTTGAACACGCAGCAGGCGCTGCGTTTGAATGACGCGTTAGAATTGTCGTAGCAAAACCTGCACTCCTGTTACGTCTGTGTATTCAATTCAAGCATAATAAATTAATCAGCTGCATTAAATGCTTTGTAATTGAACATGTTTTTCTTATCGTTACAATAATTATTATTTTTTTTATTTTAGGTTTTTTCAATCAGGCCTATTTGCGTACAAGCTTTACGTGGCCGAATTAGCCGATTTTTTAAATAATAAATTTTTTGAAGTGAGTCTCGTTGTCACTCTTTTTCTAGTAGGAGAAGAGCTTCCATTTCCCTCCTGCGAGGGTTGAGGGGCACTTTGTTCGTGGCTCGTCTCGTCATCCATTGCCTCATCGGTTGTATTGTTGTTGGTGTCCGTCTTCGTTTCGTTTTCCTTGTTGTTCGTAGTCTTAAGCTCGTTTCTAGTTGCTTTAGATGCGCCTTGTTGTACATTGGTTGCAGTTGCTGGTTGGTTTGATGGTGAAACATGAGTACTGCGCTCACTAGTTTTAGTTGTTGAACGGTTGACCTTGTCTTTGGTTGAAGATGTCTTTTTCGCAGTTTCAGTGCAAGGTTTACCGTAGTGTGCAGGTTGTTCACAAAACTGGCATGTAACCAGCTGATTTTCATAGGTAATCAACGTTTTACACGGACGTGTCCCACCTTGATCACAAATGATGTAAGATGGAATTGCTTTACGTAGTTGCATACGCACAACTCGCACGCCATTCCGGATGCCGGGGAAAAAATTCCGCCATATTTCCCTTTCGATGGAAAGGATTTCACCGTACTGCGCCATATTCTCCCGAACGAACTTATCGGTGGTCTGCGGGGGAAGGTCATGCACGCGTACTTCTATGGCACTGTCCACCATGTGCACAGGGATTCTGTATTTAATGTTATCACACTCAACGCTTTGCACCTCATTGTTAACCGAAGCGAATGCAATCGCATCTCTTTCACGTTTAAACATAATGTACACACAGTTAGACACTTTGTTAAATTGAATCTCACTTATATTATTAGCGTCTAGATGCATTCATTCTTTAAGTAAGATTTCAATTTCATTTGCTGCTGGTCTAACTTTGCAACGCTTGAAATCTATACAAATTGAATTCGGTCTTGCAGGCCATGTTTCAGGCTTTGTTAAATCGTATTTGACCATTCCGTATACGCTATTGTTCACTGGCGTATTGTCTTTGTTTCTGTTGTGTCGACCGTAAACGATTTTCGACTGCCTCGGGTGAGATGCGAGCACGAACTGTATAATTATTATTAATCACACAATACACTAAGGTCTTTTTTATGCGGTCTTTTTTTATGCGGTCTTTTTTTATGCGAATTTTCAGAGTTCTGCGGTTTTTTTTATGCGGTACGTAAACTCGACCAAAAAAATGACTTCAGTGTATATGTCAATATTCTTTGCTGGTTTTATTGATATTGCTCTACCAACACGGTTGCTGAATAAATTTCAAATACATCAACAAGTATGAAATTTTGATGCGACCGAACAAACAAACTCATTGAAATTCTTTTATTCTTTCTGTCATACTTCTAGTTAAGTGTCTATGATTTTTATCAATCGCTGTGCAAGTGCAATCAAAATCAAACTTTGATAACAGACTTCCGTACCGGCACTGTGATACGGAATAGCAGTGTTGTGCTTTCTTCATCCTTACCAACACATGTGCGTATCGGTGTGGCTTATAATCCACCTTTGCTTACCACATATCATTAGACTCCCGAAAGTTAGAAAATCCATAATTCCCAGCGGTTGGTGCACTCAAGCTCATATAAATTGACTAAGATTATCAGTGCGTAAGTTAAATCGTTTGAAGGCATAATGTATCAATACTCATATTAGGCAAATTTATTAATTTCGCTAATCAGCTCGCCCTTCGTGCACTTTAGTTGATCACATCAGAAATGATTTCCTGATGTAGGAAATGTAGGAAATCGGAGCAAAATAAGAGATTTGCCCCCCCCCATCGGTGGTTTTGTGAGCAAAAAAAAACAAAGCTGAACTTCATCTACGAATCTCCGGCGAATGCCCCCTTGGCAATAGTTGGTAATCTCTGTTGTCATGTATGGCAATGAGGCATGAAACAGATTTTCGACATCTTGTAGAGTTCGAGAGAAAAGTACAGTTTTCAAAAAGTTGATGAAAAAGAGCTTATTACAGTATGCTGGACATGTTGCACGAATGCCGAATGGAAAGAAGACCTTTGTAGAATACCAGAAAGAGGTCATCGACTAAGGGGCAGATCTTGCAGTTACAAAGTCTATAAACTTACTGTTTTAAAGTCCTGTAACCTTAAAGGTAATGCTTCATATCTTAGAAACAAATGTAGGGATTTGATGCACAGTAAAGACTGTCCCAGAAAGTATGGACGCACTTTGATTTCGCTGTAAATAATTCACAAGTGTTAAATATTCAAATTGTATTCGATATACTGATAATATTAGACTACAACAACAGAATATTATTCTCAACATTTGCTACTTAGCCATTGTAGACTAGCTGGCGTAAATTCTTGCGAACGTTCCTCATTAAATTCCGTACAGACTTCTTGGCGACAAGTTTTGACACTTTTTTCCAATCTTTTTCGAACTGTTGAATGGTTTCGGCTGCCGAGACATGTTTCCTAAGATGTGGCTTCGTTGATGCCCAAAATTCCTCAATTGGTCGAAGTTGTGGGCAATTTGGATTCATGTCTTTTGGGACGAAAGTGACATTTTTGGTAGTATACCATTCTACCGTTGATTTCGAGTAGAAGCAAGATCTGACCAGAAGACAACAGGAATCATGGGTAGAAGTCGTTTTTGTAAACATTCCTGTTCATTGAAGCGGTGGTGATGAAGGGTTTCGCAATCTTACCGCAGCTACAAATTGCTTGACAGACCATAGCTCTCTTACCAAATTTTTCGACTTCAATCGATGTCTCGGACTGGTTTAACACTTGCCCTTCTCGCACCGTATAATATTGTTGTCCCGGTAAGGATTTGTAATCGAGTTTCACGTAGGTTTCGTTGTCCATGAATTCAAATTTCAAATTTCCAGCAAAAATCGTATTGTACATCTTTCGAACCCTCGGCCTGATCGATGCTTCTTGTTTCGGACTACGTTTTGGTTGTTTCTGCTTCTTATAGGCTCGAAGATTCAAACGTTCTTTAGCACGAAGATCATTCGACTTCGAAGTGCCCACTTTTTTGGTCACATCCCGAACTGAAACCTCCTTCTTTCACTCGAACGCCTTTAGTATACGTTTATTCAACTGAAGGTTAGCAGGACCTTTTTATCGACCCGTTTTCGGTTTATCCTTAAAAGTGTTATCCTCACCGAACTTCCTGATTGTATTTCGCACGGCTTTTTCACTTACTCCTTCCATTTTTGCTGTCTTTCTCAGTGACAGTCCGCGTTCTGTGCACCACTTGTACACAATTTTTCGACGTTGTTCTGCTGAAAGTCCACGCATTTCGGAACAAACTAATGAAAACGAATAAACGACTGCACAAGTGGTTAGAGAAGAGTGTAAACAACAGGAGGCAGCCATAAAAATTGACAGATTCTGAACCATTGTGAAATGGCAGCGGTTTTTGGTTGCGTCCATATTTGCTGGGACAGTCTTTAGTGTCTCAAGCACAGTATTATAATTAGATCGATATGAAGGTAAATAATAATGAGGGTGTATTCTTTTGCGACAGTACAAGAAAACTTTTTTGCAGTCATAGCGATGGGAACAAGGTAAAGCTTCAAATATGCTGAACAATAGACATGTTTCTTTTCTATACCAGAGCAAAGCAATGTCTTGGCATTACATTCATTTTGTGGAATTTTGCCATTCTGTTTTAACCGACTTCGCAGCCGATTCTTAGCGTTCAGAATCATTGCATGGCTAGTACTACGATCCTACTGACAATGTGAATCCTTCTAGGTCGGGGCTCTAACATATGACAACTGGCTTGTAAGACCAGCGCCGTATGCATTGAACCGCCAATTCAAACCTCTTTTCTATATCAACCATAGTCAGTTTAACTACAATTATCTCGAGCTCAGATGTAAGAGATGCAACTATAGCACTATTTGCAAGCATGCATGCTCGAGGCATTTCACGCATTTGCTTCTGTTTTTTGTTCATTATTGCTAGATATAATGCGTATGTACTGTTATTTCAAAGTCGATGTACTGTATTTTTCTTTTGGATTTTGACGCAAAAAGTATTGTAGTCGCAGAAGTAACCCACGCATTTCAACTGACACTGAAAAATAAAAAGAAGAACGCACATTTTTACGCAAAACAATCCACCTTTTTCGAGGCTATTCAATTTGACTCGATTTGTTTTTGTTCACAAAAGGCAAGAAAATTTTCGAGCACGAAACTCCTAGACAAGACTGAATGAAATATATTACCGTTTTTTTCATAAAAAATTATTAAATTGTGAGATATCCAAGGAGTCAATCATCCGATTTTGTTGGAATCTAACAATATTTGGCTATCAGGAAGATTGAACTTAAAAATCGACGATTAAATCTGCCCAAACAAGTAATCCCAAAACCTAACGATTAGTGTCAGGATAGAACTACGGGCATTTGGTTATGGAGAAGAGGTCCAATAAACTAATAATGTTGAAATATGAGTAAAATATTGTACTTTGTTCTTACAAAGTTTGAAGAGATTTGGATTTAGAAAGCACAAATTTTGTTTAGATTCCATCACGTTTCGCCTTCGGCTTAATAGTGTATACATTGCATCTGTTTAGCGGTTTAAATTGAACTGCTAGGCGGAGATAGCAGTTTAATTTGAACTGCTTTTTGCGCCGATGAGCCGAACATGAAACGTGATGAATTCGAAAAAAAAAAATAAATTTGATTTCATTTGGTGATGCGAAAATCACCCATTTTATCATTCTTTTTTAAATTTGCCAATTAGTAGCGTGCACTAAAACTGTTACAAAAATGTGGTGTTTCTACACATTGTCACGCGTAAAAAATAATCGTGTCATATCGAAAAGCTAGCATCACCTAATTTCTTAGTTTGGTCACGTTTCTTGACCAAATTGACTGTCAATCATTGCACCGAGTAGGTTTTGTTATGTTGAAGATTGTAAAAAAATTGTATTACTGGATGACGTGAATACGAATAAAACTGACATGATTTTACACACTTTGGAAAATTATCTTTAGTTTAAACAAATTCTATACCCATTTATTATAAAAAAAAACATAATAGAAATACATTTATGTTGAATTTTACCAATATTTTGGAATAATTGCCGTTATATTGATACTGTAAGTAAAATTATGGCGACAACCGCCGTATAAAATGTAAAAAAAATCAAATGAAACTAAATATTTTCATTTTATGTATTTGTATTTTTGTATTTTCATGAGGAAGGGCGGAAGTAAGTGTCAAACATATTCGGTAAATTGTTGTGTCTGAATCATATGGCAATGTATAAGTCATAAAAATATGAGGATACAATAAAACAATTTTTTTTAGGATCTGCTCGGTTTTGACTGTTTGAATTGGGAAAGTCGAAAATAATAACTGATCGAATTCGTCAGCTCATAGAGTTGTAGTAAAAGGAGTGTATCGATAAGTAGTTAGCAACATTCAAACAGTTATTACTCTGAAATGGCTTAATCTTTTGCTGCGTGTTTTGCGGTGACATGTTTGTTTACATGTCAATAACAGCTGCGCAATCGATTGGTTTCCGTACGGTTTATCGTTTCAATAATGAGTCGAATTGATCCGGAAACGCGAAAGAAAATTCTGCACACTTGGTGCTCAGAAAGTGGTGTCACGTATAACGAAATTGCAAAACGGGTGAAAGTGCACCACACCAGTGTCAAAAATACTATCGAGAAGTTCAGTAAGACCCTTTCCATGAAGGATTTGCCCTGATCTGGTAGGAAAACGGGTCCCAGCCAGCCCGGCCGGGACTTAAAAGTGGTTGAGTACATCAGGAAAAACCCATCGGCGTCGACGCGGGATTTGGCCAAGCAATTCAAGCATCGGGATAATTCAACGAATCAAAGTTCGGAACTCCCTGAAAACGTACAAGAAACAGAAAGGCCGAAAAAGTCCCTGGTACAGCAAGTTCAGGCCAAAACAAGAGCGCGAAAAGTGTATAACCGGATTCTACAGAATAAAGACGAATGCATCCTGATCGACGACGAAACCTACGCCAAAGAAGACTCTCGAGCGCTGCCCGGACCGCAATATTATACGAAATCGGTGTACCAGGACCTGAACGACGCTGACACCACGGTGACTATGGAAAAGTTTGGGCAGAAGGTGTTGGTCTGGCAAGCAATTTGTACCTGTGGTTTGCGGACGTCGATTTTCTTCACGAAGGGCACAATTAACGCCAAGGTGTACGAGGAAGAATGTTTGAAGAAGAGAATGCTGCCACTGTACAGAAAGCATAAGGCTCCTCCTCTCTTCTGGCCGGATTTGGCTTCATCCCACTACGCCAACTCCGTTCTACAATGGTTGTCAAAAAATAATGTACAATTAGTGGAAAAGGACATCAACCCACCAAACTGCCCGGAAAGTCACAAAAGTAACTGTGCAGAATTTAATGAAGAATGTTAAGTCCAAAGTGCGAGCGTTTCACAGAAACTAGGATTATCTTCAATATAATCAGTGAAATGCATAAAAATGTAATTTTTCTACAATATATCGGAAACTGATGTCAAAATATGTTTTTTTTTCGCTTTTTTATTCAATAATCAATGTTGCTAACTACTTTTCGATACACTGCTTATTGTTATGAATAGTCAAATTTTTACTACTCGTGTTGTCTAATGGGAACTACTATGTATCTGAGTATTGAACAGTTTTTTAAGGAATTACATAGATGATCAGTCGACAACAAAATCTATCACACTCAGCATACACATCACTCGCTTATGAACCGAATGATCAGTACACAACTCATGCCAAATAACAAAGTATGAACAATTTCGCTATAGGCGAGAAAATTATATATAAGAAAACTTTTGGTTATAAATTGAATAACTGAAATGATCATCTTAAACAACATGCACAAATATGTCGTCCTCATATTAGTCAATTAGAAATACTCATGGTTTATAACCATCTCTCTGTTTTACTAAGGAACAAAATATGTCGTAAGTTCACAGAACTCACTAATCTATATTCACTATTTCTATGTATCGGTTTTGTCCCGGGTTGGCGGTTCAATGCATAGGACGCTGGTCTTACAAGCCAATTGTCGTATGTTCAAGCCCCGACCCGGAAGGATTCTTAGTGTCAGTAGGATCCATAGTACTAGCCATGCAATGATTCTGTACACTAAAATCGGCTGCGAAGTCTGTTGATACAGAAAGGCCAAATTCCACAAAAGGAATGTATGTAATGCCAGACTTTACTTTATGTATCGGTTTTGCACGTTACGCTTAATGCGATGCTTCATGTCAATACATGTGTTTGGAATTTTGCGCGCCTTACTTTGGTAAAGATTTTTACCTTAAGGCTTGTTCATACCAAACATTTTAGCAAACTTAAACTTTGAGTTATTTTTGAATATCCAATAATACTGAAAATTGTATCATAAATTGCTGAACATATTTCCGATGGTGTGGAGAAGAAATTTGGTTGCTGTCCTAAACACAACCAGAGATATTCACGATTAAGTTCTACACATTCTTGTACAAGGTAAATTTTGAAAATGCGCCCCATAGTAAAGTAAGTCGTATTCACGACAAAAGTTTTAATAAGACTATTTCAATGACAAGAGCTAGACATTATCACACCACTAGGTGGATTAAGAAAAAGTTTTCATTTATTGCAGTTACATAAATGTTTACCGTTAAGCATGTATAGCTAGTACGATCTTATACTACGTCAAAAAAGAGCGCCAAACCAATAAAGCTATTCACATAACATCATTGTGGTTTTAGTTTATAAAACATGTATTTTATAGCATGTTTTCCCCATGTTCACTTCGGGTGCTTAAATAAAATCGAGGAAACAGGAGAAAGTAAAATGAGCGGCATTTCAATCGCTACAAACAGAGTGAGCGTCGCTTTAGTTGAACGTAATGCAAAATTCAGATTTCGTATGAAAAATGTGATGATTTGATTGTCTATATCGAAACATTATAATTGGAGATGGAAGACAGAAAAATTAAAAAGAAACATGAATCAAAATTATAAATTCGGTAGCTCAGAATAAGAGTACTCAACATCGCTCTGTTTGTTCTAATGTATGGAAGCATTGCTTGTCTGTTTATAGTTCTTCTAGCTTTCGTTTCTGGTGGTGTTTTGACAAAATATTGTTTGAGAAGCTCTTATCTTTCAGCGATTATTTTTTTTTATTTCGATTCGTTAAGATAGTGCAGATAGATAGTCTTTATGCCCGTCTAAAAAACTAATTCTTTGCTGCCATTGCAAGAGTTTGATTAGTCGTCGTCCTTCCGTAATGTATGTGAAGCATCAATGGTAATAAGGGCAGTATCGCATTGTTGATAGAAATAAATAAATCACTAATGATTATCTAACCCAATAATTCCAATGATAGGTTATTAATCATTCGAAGATTTTTGTACCAATATTTCATGCGGCAACAACCACTCAGTGGCAAAATTCCTGCATCCATCTGTGGAAGGCTAACATACACTTTATCCTGCTCGAAAAAACTGAGTAATTGAATCTAATGGGGTATTTAATTCGATTGCTTAACTTCACGTGAGAAAAGGCAGCAAACTTTTCATCTTAACAAACATCAGAAACGGCACAAAACATGTGAAATTTCTGGTCTACCGGATGGATAATGACAGTTTAAATAAAACAGGAAATATAGAAAATTCAACTGCCACTCCGGTTTTCTCGCAGTATTATGTAGTCAGTTGATGCGAAATGACAGTCATTTTACTTTCGTTCAAAACCGGCTGCAGGTTGAAATAGCACTTTGTAGTGCCAGCCAGTGTTGAACCATTTGTGTCCAGTTATTCAGCTCGATGTATGTCCAGTATGTTGTTCTGTGGAACGACGGAACAGGTTTCAGAGGTGGGTTGGGTTTAGTTTGATGAAGTTTTCGTCCAAGATGATTTGTGAAGTTAGGTCTTTAATGCCTCAAATTGAATTTGATCAGCAAAAGCATACTCTGAAATTATATTATTTAAACTTAAAAAATGTTACGTGTACGTGGAACTGTATAACTGAATGTTAGGTGAATAAATTAGGAAGTTCGACTTCATTAAATTTCACACGGCGCTAAGTTTTCCTCTACAATTGTGGCAGTGCTTTGAATAGCTCAAACATGGCAACATTTTCCGACGTTCCCTGTGTAAACATGCTGCCTACGGTAAATGCACCCATCAATCAGTTGGTGCGCGTCTTATGGCTTGTATCAGATGGAAAGAAAAGTGGCTGAGGGGGGGAGGGCACGCATGAAGATATCGTTTTAAATCATTTTTGCCGCTTCACTGGAGGATACCAAGGCCCTTGGGGTTTCCTTCCATGGAAATGAAACACTTGCATACGGTTACTGCCGGTTCTGTCTGGCTCTTTTTCTATATATGCAAATTAAGCTTTGTTTTATGTGCATCTATGCCGTTGGAGTGCAAGCGGAAAATGAACTTTTCCTCCACGGACAGTATACTTTCGCGAATTACTGCCCATAGGCGCCTACGGTTAGGAAGTATGAAGTTCACTCAACTAGAGTAATATTTTTTCGTGTGCACCGCGCCAACCACAGGAAATGATAGTATCGGAAGCCGTTGAGTGAAAAGTGGTTTAATAAAAACCCGAAAATATGACATATGTCGAAGCAGCTTGTCTAGCGGTAGGGTTCTTCAACGATTCTAAAGCAAATATTTTCAAAATGTGTGCTGTTTCAGTATCGCATTCGGAGTTATTAGGCGTCGTTACAATTGATTTTGCTCACTCACGCCGAAACCTGATGCGATCCTAGATGGCGGTGATAATGGGTTTGCGATATTCATTGACGAATATCAATAAGTGTCGGCTAGCCTGAAATGGAAATCGCCAAACGTTGTACTATCTCGTCTCGTTATAAAATTGAATTGATAAGGTTTTCTTATTATTGCAAAATTGGGATCGATAAATGCGGAACCATTTCAATAGGAAATCAAGGCTCAAGCTTTGAAATTTTGATCCGAAAATCTGTTTTTATTACAAATTGATTATTTGGTTCTAGAAATGCTATTTTGCTAACTGATTTTTACATACTTACAGTCGCAAAATTGAATGCACATAGTCAATTATAGTGTAAGAACTATTTAATTTTACTCTTAAAAGATTGGAGTGCAACACAAACCCAATCTTCTCTTACGTAAGTAACTTAAGTACTTCGGTGAGAGAAACTAAAAATAGCCAAACACTTTCATCAAATAGTACATCGAAACTAACACAAGACAGAAAAACCCTTCTACGATGTTTCAAATCTCAAAAACAATCAACAGCAAAAAGAAAACAATGACGACGACACGATGGATGATGGGGCGAAAAGTGAACCGATAGCTCCTCTGGAATCGCTAGCTGATAATGACATTACCTTCCTCAAACGGGTGGGGCGATACCCAAACAATCGGGCAAATACCACCAATTCACGCATGTGTAAAAGGTTTCACTTGAGAGCACAATCCGGGTGAGCTCTGTGAGAGCATTCAATGCAAAATTTGTAGCGCTGATTATTGAGTAATTTGTCTCAGTAAACGCAGCATTTGTCCAAATCATTCAATGCACAGTGGGAAAAACCCAGGAAACCCGCAAAGAAATCGGAAACCATGGAAAAAAGCAACAAACAAGAGTGGTTCTTATGTAAAAAAATCCAAAAAATTCAATGGAATGGTTTTTAATGGCCTCACGAATCGCCATCCAGCTCGTTTTACCCCAAATGCCCAGCAGCTTTAGGGTTGCCTGTAGTATTTGTTCTGTAAGTTGAAAAGAAATCGAGTAAGGTCTACTGAAATAGCTTGATTTTATGTAAAAATGTCTGGAGAATCGAATGGAAGAGTGTACACTGGCCGCACGAAACGTTTCGGTGGCTATTTTACCCCATTTCCTCCATTTCATGATATCTTATTGTAAATCGTCTTTAAATCTCGGTAAAACTTGTTGGAAGTTTACTAAATCTAGTTTATCTTATGTAAAAAAGTCTGTAGAATCGAATGCCAGAACTATTTTACCACAATTCCCCCAATGTGTGAAATTTTCATCTAAATCACCCTTAAGTCTTAGGCGAACCACGTTGAAAGCATACGAAAACTATCTTATATTATGTAAAAAAAGTCTGTAGAATCGAATGGAAGAACCTACACTGGCCGCACGAAACGTTCTGATGACTATTTTACCCCAATTCCTCTACTTCATGATATTTTATTGTAAATCGTACTTAAATCTCGGTAAAACTTATTGGAAGTTTACTAAATCTAGCTTATCTTATGTAAAAAAATCTGTTGGCGTAGTGGGCTGAAGCCAAATCCGGCCAGAAGAGAGGAGAAGCATTATGCTTTCTGTACAGTGGCAGCATTCTCTTCTTCAAACATTCTTCCTCGTACACCTTGGCGTTAATTGTGCCCTTCGTGAAGAAAATCAACGACCGCAAACCACAGGTATAAATTGCTTGCTACACGAACACCTTCTGCCCAAACTTTTCCATCGCCACCGTGGTGTCAGCGTCGTCCAGGTCCTGGTACACCGATTTCGTATGATATTGCGGTCCAGGCAGTGCTCGAGAGTTTTCCTTGGCGTAGGTTTTGTCGTCGATCAGGATGCATTCGTCTTTATTCTGTAGAATCCGGTTATACAGTTTTCGCGCTCTTGTTTTGGCCTGAACTTGCTGTACCAGGGACTTTTTCGGCACCTTCTGTTTCTTGTACGTTTTCAGGGAGTTCCGAACTTTGATCCGTTGAATCATCCCGATGCTGGTGTTGAACTGCTTGGCCAAATCCCGCGTCGACGCCGATGAGTTTTTCCTGATGTACTCAACCACTTTGAAGTCCCGGCCGGGCTGGCTGGGACCCGTTTTCCAAACAATCAATCGAAAATTGTGATAACTGAGCGTACCTATTGTAAAAACCCCTTCTTAATCCACCTAGTGGTGTGATAATGCCTTTCTTTTCTTTCATAACATATTTCATACTTTTATTAAATAATTTCGGATACTAATTTAGACACCAATTGATTCAGATTGATTCGAGTAGTTCACAAAAGCATGCTTCAGTGTTTATGTCACACAGTCAGCATCATTTTTTAAAACTAGTGCTTGACATTTGCGTTGCCTATTGTTTGAGAAGAGTGATGCTAATCTAAAACAAACCCCTCTTAGTCCACTTAGTGGAATTTTCATATATCTTGATAAATTACCAAATCACCGCTGCCCGGACCGCAATATCATGAAATTTTCGAAATCGAAGAATAATTTTGATACCAAAAGGCTTAGAATTGCATGAAACGTCCAGATTTATTCTCACCTCGAAATTTTTTTTTTTGAAAATATCGACTTTCTGGGACTTTTCAAAATTTTTCTAAGTACCAGAAAGTCGATTTTTTCAAAAAAAAAATTTTTTTTGGGATAACACTAAATCTCGACGTTTCATGCAATTTTAAGATTTTTGGCATCAAAAAATTTTTTCGATTTCGGAAATTTCATGTACTCCCCTCTATGGTGCTTTTTCAAGATCGAAAATTTTCAAACTTTACCCGCTGGGCAGCACCCCTTACCCATGTCCGATTTAGCTCAAATTTTGCATGAGGACATTTTTCAATGTAATTAAACTTTTGAGCACTAGCGCTTTACGAAATTAGAGGTGATCCCAAAATATTGGCACTCTTGTATGTATAAGAGCGGTAAAAATCAACGTGTTTTGTCGGTTACGTCACTTATACCATCATATCTCTGAAACCAAAAGTCACAGCCATTTGATTTTTGAACTTGATCGATGGCCTGACAGTAGCTTTCAAACGAGCCCAAGTTTGTTAAAATCGGTTCACCCATCTCTGAGAAAATTGAGCGCGTATAAATACAACGCGTTTTGTCGGTTACGTCACTTATACCACCATATCTCCGGAACAAAAAGTCACAGCCGTTTGATTTTTGAACTTGATCAATGGCCCGACAGTAGCTTTCAAACGAGCATAAGTTTGTTCAAATCGGTTCAACCATCTCTGAGAAAATTGAGCGCGTTCAAATATCTTCTAAAAGTACACACACACACACACACACAGACATTTTCCGATCTCGTCGAACTGAGTCGAATGGTATATAACACAATGGCTCTCAGAGGCTCCGTTCAAAAGTCAGTTCTTCCAGCAATTCTAATATCTTTCTATGGAGAAAGGCAAAATGTGGCAGGCGTTCGACGCTTATACACCAGACTTTTTTTTCTGTGGGGTTATATAATAAGTAAAGTTCACTCCATCAAACCGAAGAACATCGACGAATTTAAAGGTATTATATGAGCTGAAATAGCTGCAACAAAGCGCGATATGCTAATCAATGTTAAAATAGCTGCTATTGAGTATCGACGTTGGTTTACAAATCTGATTTGAAATTGTGTTATAGAATATGCTTTGTTTGTTTGTGAAAATCGACTGAAAAATGGCGGAGTTGTTCAAGTTTGAAAAAAAAAGATACATCCAGCTGGCGCATCTGTTTTGCGAATAGTGTAAACTTTTAGTCATAATTTGAAATTTCGATATTTATTTTCTGAAATGTAATTAAATTTCATTCAACAGACGAACCATTCCAAAATTCGACAAATAGAATGTTTGTTTAGTGCTGAAAAATGTTAATAAATAGTATGATAATTGCAATTCAGTAAGCAAAAGAACAAGTTATACTTATTACTTTTACATTAATTGATAGCTCTCGTTGAGGCGAATTACGTTTTATTCAAATACTAAATTGTTTTTTGTTGAAGCATTTATTTAATTATTGAACAACCTAATATTTTATATTTTCATCACCGTAACCGTAATTTTTCAAATCAAGAAATTGTAGTACATAATTTGGAAATGTTGGTTAAATTCTGGAACTAACATTAAGATTATTTTGTTTAGTTCTGCGTGCACATTTCACACATATTCATATAAATAGGGATTTTTATAAAAACAAAATGTTCTCATCCGAATTGGTATCAGATTGCGATTCTAAACCGTATTTACAGCTTATTTTTTCATGCAGTGTATATCGAGATGTATTCCATATATTTGGGGTTGTTTGGATCAGTTTACTGATTTGGAAAACTGTCATATGTGCATTAACAAAATTGTAGTGTATTAGTGACCTTTTTTGCCACCGCACTTTACTGTGATGTCCCTCGTGAATCGCAAAAGTGATCTATATTGATATATAGTATATTTGGTAAAATCAATGTTTGACTAATGTCGTTTTCGCTTGATGTCAAACCTAACCCAGTTTCCACCCTAATTACTGTCAAGTCGTTTATTGTTTGAAGCCACTTTTGAACCTAATTTCAACGTCATTGAACTGAAAATCGAATCATTTCCGAGCCTGGTTTTTATGTCAGGTTTGCTAAGATCCCCGTTGCTAAGTACGAAACCAACACAGTTTCGTTAAAAGTGTTTGTTTGAAGAAACTACTCTGGGTCAGATTCAGTTTTCTCAAGCGAAAACGACATAAACGTCAAGTTATACATTGTACCGAGGTACAACCATTTAAAAAGATGTTGCTCAACTGCCCGATTTCTCGGTTTAATGCATAGATCGCTGGTCTTACGAGCCCCGACCTGGAAGAATTCTTAGTGTTAATCGGATTGTAGTATACTCGCCATGCAATGATTCTGTACGCTATGAATCGGCTGCGAAGTCTGTCGAAACAGAGAGGCCAAATTCCACAAAAGTAATGAAATGCCAAGACTTTGCACTGCTCAACGAGAGTCAACTTTCAGGTCTGTTTAATGGTTAAAGTTGAGCTGATATGCATTGACGAGTTGAAGACGAAGTATAACGATTGCAGCACAGAAGTGAGTTTTTAGTAGAATTGATCATTACGCAACTATCAACATGGTTTACTCTTCAAATGTTATGGCGTTTTCGTTTTTAATTTGCACTACACCGGTGCAGTGCTACACTGAGGCATGAATAAACGAACAAAAATGACGAAAACATAAACAGTAACCATTGACTACAATTAACGATTCCATTGCACAGAGCTACACCAAACTTTTGATGAGTGCTACACCAGTGGTATCGGTGCAGAAACAGTGTAGCACTGGTGTAGTGCAATTGGTAAAAACGAACGGTTTAGGTGCAGCTTTCGCTACACCGGTGTAGTGCAATTTAAAAACGAAAACGACATTAGTTAGGGTCAAGGAATATTCTATGGCAACCGTTATTGCTGAAAAATTAAATTACTGTTATATTGGAATATATGTTTGATATTTAGAACAAGGTAAATATGCAAAAAAATCTGCGAAAAAAATACTAGCTGAACAACTTAGAATGAAATATTTGTGTAATCATTCACATGAAATAATATTGAGGACTTGCTTAATCGATACTTCCTTAGATTCTGAAATCTCTTAGTCCATTTTCATTACAAACTTTTCAAATAAATTCTGGAATATTCACTTATCACTTATTGTCCGTAGAAAAGTTCCTCTGCAACCAAAAAATATTACATACGAGCACCCATAATACTGTATGTACAACATATTCGATCAGATTTGGCTGAAATACGTACATAATCCTTCTGACTGATATCCAGAATCTGCATTTTGCTGTTCACACCTTTGAGTTCGATCATTCGTTGCACATACGTTAAACTCAAAAAAAGAAAAGCACTACGCTATATCAAGCGGATTTATTATCTACTAATTTAAACAAATTTATCACCACACTGACGAGCTGTTCTAATTCTGTTAACTATGTCAACAAAGTACTACAAAACTACACAAAAAATATCACAGTGAACTGCGTTTCGCTGCATGAATCAATTGTTCACTCGATCCGGAGCAACCTCATTGCAGACAATCTTCTTCAGGCTGGGGCCGTACACGCCGAGGAACCGCTAGGATGATTGGATGCAATTGTTCTATCCGACTACCGCTGGAGCTACGGAGAGCCCGGTAAACATTCCGCGTCGAGCAGTGGAACCGAAATGATATGCACATCGTTCCCAAAGCCATTCGCCGCTAGAAAATGTGAATCGGAGAAAAATGTCGGTACCTACATATCCGCAACGGCACGGTTTGTTATACATAGAAAAGTGGGTACCAAACAATTTTCTTTCGACTCTCTTGTCTGCTTTGACTCGCATGTTTCCCGAGCCACATCTTCTACTGACGGGTGAATTGCTCGCGTGCGGCAGGTTCTCTCAACTCGCTGTTTATGTTTATTTATTTTTTTCAGTGAAAGAGGGGTTTCTCGCTTGTTTTCAAGTCCACTGGAGACGAAGTTTTGGGAGAATGCCACGGATGAAGAGGTGTTGGTAGAAAAAAAACAAGTCGTTCGTGGTAAAGGTTAAAACACCATGTTCCTATAGCTGTGCATCTAGACATGACAAAGGGTAAGCTGTCAAAGACTCATGGCGGTGATGTAACGACTTCTAAAGTATTATTTTTCCAGTATGGTTTGATTGCCGTTGATCTTTAATGCTCTCATTCGTAGTTTTAGTTAAAGCTAGCATAATCAAATTGGGTTTGACTAATGTTAAAACGGTATCCGTCACTATTTTTTGTTTTTGCTTGAGATTCGGAATTAGTATTATCAGTCAAATTCATTCCCTCAAAAATACAAGCAAGATAATAAAATGCACGTAGAAAATAAAACCTAATTTCGTCGCCCGAACAATAAAAATTACTAGATTATTATTGGGTTAAGTCGATGTTGAACAGTCGTTCGCACCGCACGCGTCTAGCTCTTGGCTCCTGGCTACCTAGAGTTTCATTGATTCAAGGCTTCAGTCTTTTTCAAGGCTACCTGGATAATTAACAGTCTTTTTAAAGACTAACAATTAGTCAGCCTTTCTCAAGGCTATACAAAGAGTGATATTCTAATATAATCAGTCTTTTTCAAGACTAAGAAATTATTCAGCCTTTTTTGAGGCTAGCTACTCAAAGAACTATTCTTCGAACTAATCAGTCTTTATTAAGACTACCACAAAATCACTCTTTATCAAGATATTCATATAGAATATTTATATTCCTTCAATGCCATTCGCTTCTTTAAACGAGGTCGATTTAGACGATATAACTGAAAATAAAATGATCTTCCTACAAGATCAACTTTTTCAAATGATCATCCGAATGAATTCGACTTCATCACTTTTTGAAGCATTTGATATCGGATTGCCATTATTTGCAAATAATATTATAATGAATTTAAAATTTAACAGTGATGTGTAAAAAAATATTTGAATATTTTAAATTGGAATGCTCGATCTTTAAAATCGAGTGAAGATAAATTTTATAATTTTCTCAAAGTTCACAAAATTCATATTGCCATTGTGACAGAAACTTTTCTTAAACCAAATGTCAAATTGAAAAGCAATCCACATTATGTGGTTCATCGATTTGACAGGTTTACTGGAATGGGTGGTGGGGTTGCCACGGCAAATTAAACATCGAATTTTACCTTCTTTCAATACTAAAGTTATTGAAAGCTTGGGAATGGAAGTTGAAACCATTCATGGAATTTAATTCATCGTTGGAGCATATTTGCCATTCCAATGCACCGGCGAACAATTAAATTTCTTTAAAGGCGATTTGCAAAAACTCACAAGATATCGACCAAAATTTTTCGTAATAGGGGACTTAAATGCTAAGATTGTCCAGTGGAATTGTAGGCAAAACAACAGTAATGGTAAAATATTTTATAATCAACTCTCAGCTGATTACTTCACAGTTCTTTATCCCAATAATCTGACTTGTTTCTCTTCCGTGAAAACCCCGTCCACAATTGATTTGTTTCTAACAGATCAAAGTCACATTTGTAGCGAACCGATTACACATGCTGACTTTGACTCAGATCATCTTCCTGTAACATTCAGACTTTCCAACGAAGCTGTAATTAATCCAATTAGTTCTATATTCAACTATCATAGAGCTAATTGGTTAGATTACAGATCTCAGATTGAAAATCATGTGGATCATGAAACTATTTAAGAAAATTCTGCGGACATCGACACAGCAATAGATAATTTGTATCATTACATTACCATCATTACCTATTATCGATGACAATCTTCAACTGCTCATTCGCTTGAAGAATGTTCGTCGACGACAATATCAATATTTTCATGATCTTTATATGAAAAACATAGTTAAGGATTTACAAAAAGAAATTAAACATAGATTTGCATTTACATTTGCGAAATGAAAATTTCGCTAAAGAAGTTGAACAAATTAAACCATATTCTAAAACTTTCTAAGGTTCTTAAGAAACCTCAGAAAAAATTCCTGTTCTCAAGGAAGGAAATCAAATACTTCTCACAAATGGCGAAAAAGCTCAAAAACTTGCTCAGCAGTTCGAGAGTGTCCACAATTTTAATTTGAACTTTGTGAGTCCTATTGAAAATGAAGTCTCACTGAAATATGATCATATTTCAACCCAAGTGTTATCACAAGATGAAATTATTGAGACGAATTTTGATGAAATTAAATCAATTATTAGGAAACTTAAAAACATGAAGGCTCCTGGTAATGATGGAATTTTTAATATTCATATTAAAAATCTTCCCGATGTTGCCTTGAGACTCTTGGGTAAAATTTTTAACAAGTGTTTTTCATTAGCTTACTTCCCAAAAAGATGGAAAAACGCTAAAGTAATTCCTATCCTAAAACCTGATAAAAACCCAGCAGAAACATCAAGTTATCGACCAATTAGCTTACTTTCTTCTATCAGTAAACTTTTTGAAAAAATTATCTTGTTGAGAATGATGTCTCATATAAATGAGAATTCAATTTTTTTACCAGAGCAGTTTGGATTTCGTCATGAACATTCAACTACTCATCAACTTGTAAGAGTAACGAACTTAATAAAAGCAAATAAATCTTCTGGGTTATCCACTGGAGTTGCTCATCTAGACATAGAAAAAGCATTCGACAGTGTTTGGCACAAAGGTTTAATAGCAAAAATGTCTGATTTCCAGTTGCCTATTTATTTGATCAAAATGATTCAAAATTATTTAACTGATCGTACTCTTCAGGTTAGCTATCAGAATTGCTACCCGTACGAGCCGGTGTTCCGCAGGGTTCGAGCGTAGCTCCAATCTTGCATAATATTTTCACTTCTGATCTTCCAAATCTACCCGTTGGTTGTCAGAAATCGCTATTCTGTGACGACACAAGCCTGTTAGCCACAGGTAGAAATCTAAGAGTGATCTGCAGTCGCCTACAAAGAAGTTTAAATATTTTCAGTGATTATCTGTCAAAATGGAAAATTAAACCAAATGCTGCAAAAACGCAATTAATTATCTTTCCTCATAAGCCAAGAGCTCCTTTTCTTAAACCAAACAATAATCATATTCTCAAATTGAATGGCTTGGAATTGACATGGTCTGATCAAGCTAAATACTTAGGTTTAACGTATGACAAAAAACTCACTTTCAAGGATCACATTGAAGGAATCCAGGCAAAGTGTAATAAATATATTAAATGTTTATATCCTCTTATAAACAGAAATGCTAAGTTCGGTCTAAAAAACAAATTGTTAATTTATAAACAAGCAGCCATGCTTTATGCAGTTCCAATTTGGTCAAGTTGTTGTTCCACCAGGAAGAAAATGCTTCAAAGGATTCAGAATAAAATTCTGAAAATGATTTTGAAGCGTCTTCCCTGGTTTAGTACAAATAAGTTACACAGACTCACAAATATAGAACCATTAGATGTAATGTCACATAATATTATAAGCAAATTCCGACAAAAAAGCGATGCAATCTTCAATTGAATCGATTCGCTCTCTGTATTAGTTAGTAAGTTAGTATATAAGTTCCTTTTCCCCATTACACAATACAAGTAGGTTTAGAATTTTCAATACACAAAAATCTCAGAATTACGGAAGCAAATGACAGGTGTCTTCTGATGGACGATGAAACCTATGTTAATGCTGACTTCGGGCAAAAATTTTACTTGGCAACGGCTCAGGCCTAATGAGCCGTGTTACAGGAAAATATCGAGAATTCCTTCGAAACCGTGACGAATAATTTTATCCGTATTTTTTCTTAAAAGTATGAAGAAAACGCTACATTTGTATAAAAAAGATCTTGAGTTCAATAATAAATAACTGAAATATAGGCAATTGTCTTTGTTCCAATTCTTTCTGAAGCAAGCTTTATACGTTGTATATAATAGTTTTTTGTGTAAGAAGGTTTTGAAAGTTATGACTGAAACGTTCAATAAAAGCTAACATAATATTTGCTTTATTGCCAATTGTATTATAATGGTCCACGAAAGTATGTTTTGAGTCTAAAATTACGCCTAGATCTCTCAAAAATTTTACATTTTTCTACTGGTTGGCTTCCTAAACATACACCCTCAGAAAAATTTGCACCTTAATAGATGCACATAAAAGGAGCGTCGCGATTCACTTAGATTTACAATTCAAAGCATGTAAACATAAGTCATATCAATAACATGACAGTTCATTTAGTTGAAGTTTACATCGATATAGACGCAAAATTTATTTTTGTATGTTAATAGATGTAATTTTGTGTCATCACCGAAGATATTACGGCATGCTTGTATTTACGTCGAGCGTAAATTTCATTTTTTCTAAGAGTGTACATTAATAGAAAAAGACATGGTTTTTCTATTAAACGATATTGAACTACATTTCTTAGCGTTTAGTTGAAGAACACACCAAAAAAATGAATTTTACAGGTGACTTAATCCCTCATACGATGTAATTCATAAAGACCTAATTTGTTAAATGACGGAAGAAACTCATTTGTAATGACTAGATGAGCTTGAAGTTCTTGAAATTGGTTTCGACTGTAACTTGCGTTCTGCTAGCAGGTGCGACTGTATGAATTTAAATGCACCTTTTACCAGCTAAGCAGATGTATGCTTCTGTGGCTCGGTCGATAACCAGGCGTACTTGCGATCCAATGATTCCTTGGTTCGAGTCGCGACGGTTGCTCTCGGTATTCTTTTATTTTATTTTAATGAATTTCGTGTATGGAGTTTTAGACACAATATTAAATATTCTTCCACGTAAATTTGCGTGAGCTCCATTTATGTGCATCTAATAAGATGTAAAATCACAGGGTTTTTGTCGTGAATACGACTTACTTTACTATGGGGTACCTTTTCAGAATTTACTCTGTACAAGAATGGGCAGAACTTTATCGCTAATATCTCTTGATGTACTTAACCCAACAACTTAGTTTTTGCTACAAGCTATCGGAAATATGATCAAGAATCTGTGATTAAATATTCAACAGCGTGAGATAACCATAAATAACTGAAAAACAAAGTTTTCTAAAAGTTTTGGAAATAATGACAAAAAATCATCACGCTTGCTTGCCTTTTTTGCATCCGGACGACTGTTTTGAGGTAGTCAGGCACATATCAGTTACGAAAGTTCCGATTATCTACTAGACGAGTATAAAAGGTAAACTAAGGTTATCTCATTCGGACTTCGGTCGTCAGAAGGAGCAGTCGGCAATGAAAAAGCATACCTTTTGCGTGGTATAAAGCCTCAAACGCTTAGGTCGTGCTTTCATTTGGAGTTCGATCGTCGGAAGGATATTTTAGTTTCAGGAACTTGGCTTCAGAATACAGGTTCAGAATTTAGAACGTGTATGTTGGAACTGAATTCAGTTTCGAAACTAGTTCAAAAACTAAATTGCAGTTGAATTCTGAGTCTGTTCTAAGTTCTCAATTTAGTTCTTGAACTCTGGTCTAGTCCCTAATTCCAGAAATCTTCGAATCAGTTCTTTTTAGAACAATTAACATATTTTCAAAAAACTATGTGAAATTTTACTTTACTGTACTATATATATTTATTTATATTTTTCAACCAGTTGGAATTTTCTGCTAAAATGCATAGCACCGATTCTGCTTAGGTGCATCGTTTCAAATTTTAGTAGTGAAGAAATGGAAAGCTGGCACAATTAATACAAATAATCAACTAATTGATATTCGAAAGTAAGAAGAAAGCGTTTCAGTTATATTCGTATTCACGACATCCAGTTATGTCTGTGACATTACTCACCCATACTTACTTTTTTAAGTGTGTAAGCTTTTGTTGCACCAACTATTGAATACGTAAATTTTATGTTGGAATACTTCAACATCTACAATATTTTCTATATTAAGAGTTTCATGTGGTCTGCGTATAAAAAAACTTTTAGATGTTGGGGTAAGAAGGAAATGTTGTTTACGTACGAGATAAAAATAAGAGGTCCTAGATGAGAAACTTGGGGAATACCTGAAGTGACATTTATTGATTTGGAGTATACGGTTTTATAGCGTACAATGTTTCACTGCTGCCAAAACTTTTGAATGACAACAATCTGTTTGTTAGACATTGACCTTCGGTGCGACGCAACGTAGAAGTATGAGATACCATTAATAGAAAATAGTATTTAGTGAGCAGTTTGGAAAATGTTGAAAAGAACAAACATTTCAATGAGAAAAAGGTAACCTCCCAGAAGACCTTCTTCTTGAGAACAACGTGACTAACGGAGCCATGAGATGCAATTATAACGATACTTTTCCTGTAACAATCAAGTTTAATGGTGCCGCCTTCATGCCCTATGGCACATTCATGTACTCCCGGGTACTCTCATTCCACATCGGGTGAGACATAGAAAATAGAGCTAAAACGCGCAGGTAATTATGGTAATTACAGTTGAATTTCTTTCTAACTGCATTCCGGAGCGTGTGAAATGGGAAACCTTTAACCAAGTTTCATTACCGGCGATCTTAGTTCGATCTTGACAAACTTGTAACTTGTAATTTTAAAATCTTTGTACATTTTCGAACAGTTTCCGGCAATGAAAAACATCTGTACCGAATAATCATTTTCGCTCCATTCCATGGCGATTCCGTTAAAGTTCTCAGTCCAGTGACAACGAACAATTCGCTCAATTAATGGAAGTTTTGCTTTGCGCTTTCGCCCTTATTCGGTGCTGGCGTGGTCCAACTTCCGGTGACTACTTGCTCTTCGGTGCCACGGTTGTTGTCCATGACTGCGATGGGTGGGTTAGTTTTGAAAACAAACGAACAAAACTGTAGCAGGTGGGTCGCGTGAGGTCAATGTTCCGCGAAGCGACTAGCTCAGCCCAAATAATCCAAGTAATGCGGCAAAACGTCTGTTAGTTTTGGTTTTAAACTTGCTCAGTATGCTTTTGTTCGGTCTCACGTTTTCTACTATCTGCCTGATGCGGCGTTTGCGTGACTCTCCCATGGATGAATATAAAGCAAAACATTTCTAAATGTCAGAAATAATCAGCAGAAGTCTGCGATGAGTTTGTTTCTAGCGGAATATGGTTTAAGAGGATTCAATAACCACTCAACCGGAGAATTTACCGATTTTCCTATTTGCAATGATAAATTACATAATCAGTTTTCGGATTATTTCAGCTCTTCTGTTAGTTGGTGGTGCTTCTGAGTTCAACAAAACATTCTTTGCGGTTTCGGAGCGCTTTTCGATTGAATGGAGAAACGGTTGCTGTAGGTTCATCACGCCGTTGAAATCTTTCGTTCGATCGTGGTTTGTTTGCAGTTAGAAACTAACTAGCAGACCTGGTTTAAGAAGATGGTTATAAAAAAGGCACAAATTGCGATTGTGATAGGTTTAGGTTGTATAGCCACAAACTCGTTGCATCATAAGAACAACAAATATCACTCGTTTCCAGTTTGCAGATTGGTGTATAACCCTAGAGGTTGGAACGATATTTTGGTTTCACGTGAACTACCGACATTAGATTTCCACACTTCGAAGAACAAATGATGTCGGTGTCACGATTGAAGAACCAATTCGAATTCACCGCAATAGCAGCACACAAAACAGTTGTGTTATGTTTCAATAACATAAGGCGGGGGGTGGAAAGCGGCTTTCGCTCTCATCAACATTGAAACTGGATCGCGGGTCGAGAATTAGAATGGCTGAACGGCGACGATTATACAATTTTCTGCGGCGGGGGCCCGTCTTAGTGCGACGCCGGCAGATTGTGCACGGGCGGAAAATTATTCACGCGGTTGCTCTACATTTCTCTTCCGACCGGTCGGTGCCCAGGTGCCCGACACGGTAGATTAATGCGGGCTTTCCATGGATTGATTAGTTTTTTTTTGCAGAAAAACTTATTTATTCTGTTTTTATTTTTTTGTTTTCCTGTTTTCAACCATTCCTAACACGAAACCGTACTACTCTGCACGGACTGTTTATCAAAATGCTTGCCGACCTTCTTTCCCGACATTAATGCATTCTGCGAATCATTGACTCCGGGTTGTGCTTCGGTTTTGCCTGACTCGGCTTGAGTTTTAAAAAGAAATAGGCGTGATTGCATTTTTAACAAACTATAAATGAAAATCGATTGAACTGTGGTTATGAAACTGCTATTTTTAATAGATTTCTTGTGATTGAACACCGCACTTTTTGCGGTAAAACTCGTATGTTTCCAGATCCAAACCGAAAGTCTAGCTGATATCGAATGAATAAACGTTATGAAATTAAAAATTTACATTGATTCCACCATGATTGGAGAAGTAGTTTGCATTAATCGTTTACTATGGATCATCGGTGATTAAAATACGAGCAGCATTTTGAAAATTGACAAAGGTCGGTTGGGTTAAGTCAATAACATTACCGTACTGAACAGAAACTGTTTTATATAAACAGTAGGGTGGTAACAAAACTGTTTCTTTTGGGTCCCATAAGCACCATGCAAAATTTTAGCTCGATCGGAGAAACTATATTTTCGTGCCCGAGGTTTAAAGTTTGTATGGGATTTAGTATGGAGAAATTCACTATTTACAAACAAAATTGGCTGGAGATCAATCTATGAACTCAAACAATCAGTGCATGTGTTATTTTCATAGGAAACTTAACGAGGAAAAAAACTTCATAAGTCCGCAAAACAATCCGACGTTTGCAGAAATTTTTTTTTTAAAAAAACAGGCACAAGGTCCGAACAGTGACTCATTCCTTAATACATCTAGCATCACTGCTGCTAGTTTTTTTCTCATAAATACGTTTATTTCATAGGCAATATACATAAGTTTTTCTTCGCCGTGGCATCCACAATACATAGTACTTTAAACCTAATACATTTCGAATATCATATTAGTATGTTGGTATTCATTAGTTAATCTAAACACTGTTTTTATCAAGCGAGTTGCTATTTTAAATTACATAAAATAAAATACATCTATTTTGTACATGATCTTATAACTATTTAGGTTTGTTTGTATCAGTTCATCACTTCTATTCATATAATATTGCTGGCTATTGGTTGAACTCATGGAAGAGAAAACAGTCTAACATAAAATAAAATTTAAATTGTAACTCCAATGGATTTAATGAAATGATAAAGGAGTTTCATGTATGTAAGGTCACGACAAGCAAGAATGTCGCGAACTGGGACATTGGATAGTCTACCTTGAGTACTCAAGGAATTCATTAGTTGAGATCTGGCATCACGATACTCCACGCATGTCCTAACGACATGATCAATATCGCGATAACCTTCGCCACAAGAACAATGATTAGATTCGGAAAGTCCAATTCGAAGGAGATGCGCATCTAACGTGTAGTGATTGGACATGAGTCTGGACATCACACGAATGAAGTCCCTACTCACATCCAGTCCCCTGAACCATGCCTTAGTCGATATTTTAGGAATAATTGAGTACCAGATCATATTTATCCCAAGAAGCTGGCAAGTGTTCTTTGGCGAGATGCCCTATAGAATTCGTTAAAAGCAATCGGTCTCTCATAAATTTCACCCTCAATAGCACCACGTTTGGCTAAAATATCGGCTCTTTCATTGCCTGGAATGGAGCAATGAGCCGGGACCCAAACTATTGTGATTTGATAATTATTGTTCAATATGTCGTTCAGGCACTGTTTTATTTTGCCAAGAAAAACGGTTCATTTTTGCCAGCAGCGTTTGAAAGAATGGCTTCAATTGCACTCAGACTATCTGTAAAGAGAAAATAATGGTTTGGAGATAATGTGACGATTACACTCAAACTATAATGAACGGTTGCTAACTTTGCTATATAAACAGATGCAGGTTCTTGAAGCCTAAATGAAGCCGAAACATTATTGATGAATATACCAAACCCAGTAGCCTCTTCAATTCGTGATTCGTCCGTATAAAATGTTTTCTCAGAGTCAATATGCCTGAACTTACTTGTACATATTTTTGGGATTTCCATCGAGCGTAGGTGTTCCGGGATGTGTCGAAAAATAGTGTTGAGTCAGGGACAATTAGGAGGCTGTCACGAATAGGAATATATCTTGAAGGGTTGATTTCCTGTGACATATTGGTAAAATATACTGTCATGAATCTTGTTTGAGATTGAAGCTCAACTAGCCTTTCGAAGTTATTAATAACTAGGGGATTCAGTACCTCACATGTTATTAGAAGTCGCGATGAAAGCTCCCAAAAACGATCCTTCAATGGAAGAACTCCCGCCAGAACTTCAAGATTCTTTGTATGTGTCGAGTACATGCAGCCTGAAGCAATTCTCAAACAACGATACTGAGTTCGCTCCAGTTTGATAATATGAGAGTTTGCAGCGAAACGAAAGCAAACGCATCCATATTCCATCACTGAAAGTATCGTTGTCTGATACAATTTTATTAGATCTTCCGGATGAGCACCCCACCAAGAACCTGTTATTGTTCGAAGAAAATTTACTCTTTGTTGGCATTTTGTTATCAGCTATCTAATGTGTCCTCCCCACGTGCATTTGAAATCAAACCACACCCCGAGGTATTTGAAAGTCAAAACCTGTTGGATCATTCTTCCCATCATATGAAGCTGAAGCTGCGTGGGATCATGCTTTCTTAAAAAGACGACCAGCTCTGTTTTCTTCGCAGAGAATTCGATACCCAGATGAACAGCCCAAACGGACAATTTATCTAAGGTATCTTGCAATGCTTTTGCTGATCAATAGCTTTAGGTCCAGTAACTGAAACCATGCCATCATCTGTCAATTGTCTTAGTGTACATGGGGTTACGAGACAACTGTCAATGTCTGTTACATAGAAATTATACAGGAGCGGACTGAGGCATTAGCCTTGCGGGAGACCCATGTAGCTAATTCTGACTGTTGCAAAATCGGACTGTGAAAAATACATGCATTTCTCTGACAAAATGTTGTGCAAATAATTATTTATAATCGGTGGAAGTCCATTTTGGTGGAGCTTGTCTGAAAAAACATCAATGGATACTGAATCAAATGCTTCGGGTTCGAAGTTCGAAAGCTGTACAATACGATTCTTGCTGGAAATTTGAACTGCATAATCATGGACGACGAAACCTACGTGAAACTCGATTACAAATCCTGGCCGGGATCACAATATTATACGGTGCGAGAAGGGAAAGTGTTAAACCATTCCGAGACATCGATTGAAGTCGAAAAATTTGGTAAGAAATCTATGGTCTGGCAAGCAATTTGTAGTTGCGATAAGATTTCGAAACCCTTCATCACCACTGCTTCAATGAACAGCGAATAATATCAACATCATCATCAACGATGTATATCAACATTCAACAGTTCGAAAAAGATTGGAAAAAAGTGTCAAAACTTGTCGCCAAGAAGTCTGTACGGAATTTAATGAGGAATGTTCGCAAGAAGGTGCGCCAGCTAGTCTACAATGGCTAAGTAGCAAATGTTGAGAACAATATTCTGTTGTTGTAGTCTAATATTATCAGTATATTGAATAAAATTTGAATATCTAACACTTGTGAATTACTTACAGTGAAATCAAAGTGCGTCCATACTTTCTGGAACAGTCTTTATGTAATGAAATTAAAATAATGTCACTCACTTTGCTAGTAGATGGCTGAACCAATTTCGTCCATCTAACATTCAAATAAAAACTGCTTGTTTTTTAATCAGATCCGACTTCCAGTTCAGGAGATACAGAGTGATTTATAGTGTACTAATTTCACATAAATTTATCAGGTTTATCGGGTTCACGGATATTGAGAATCTAGTTTTACCTAAGACGGTTACACTGATTTTCGAAAATTCGAATCTAATGAAATGGATAACAATCTATTAGGCGAATTTAACTGACTTCGGACTCACCGATTTCCGAATTCCGTTTCCTTCTTTTTTTCTCAACATTTGCTACTTAGCCATTGTAGACTAGCTGGCGCACCTTCTTGCGAACATTCCTCATTAAATTCCGTACAGACTTCTTGGCGACAAGTTTTGACACTTTTTTCCAATCTTTTTCGAACTGTTGAATGTTGATATACATCGTTGATGTTGATGTTGATATATTTCGCTGTTCATTGAAGCAGTGGTGATGAAGGGTTTCGAAATCTTATCGCAACTACAAATTGCTTGCCAGACCATAGCTTTCTTACCAAATTTTTCGACTTCAATCGATGTCTCGGACTGGTTTAACACTTTCCCTTCTCGCACCGTATAATATTGTGATCCCGGCCAGGATTTGTAATCGAGTTTCACGTAGGTTTCGTCGTCCATGATTATGCAGTTCAAATTTCCAGCAAGAATCGTATTGTACAGCTTTCGAACTTCGAACCCGAAGCATTTGATTCAGTATCCATTGATGTTCTTTCAGACAAGCTCCACCAAAATGGACTTCCACCGATTATAAATAATTATTTGCACAACATTTTGTCAGAGAAATGCATGTATTTTTCACAGTCCGATTTTGCAACAGTCAGAATTAGCTACATGGGTCTCCCGCAAGGCTAATGCCTCAGTCCGCTCCTGTATAATTTCTATGTAACAGACATTGACAGTTGTCTCGTAACCCCATGTACACTAAGACAATTGACAGATGATGGCATGGTTTCAGTTACTAGACCTAAAGCTATTGATCAGCAAAAGCATTGCAAGATACCTTAGATAAATTGTCCGTTTGGGCTGTTCATCTGGGTATCGAATTCTCTGCAAAGAAAACAGAGCTGGTCGTCTTTTTAAGAAAGCATGATCCCACGCAGCTTCAGCTTCATATGACGGGAAGAATGATCCAACAGGTTTTGACTTTCAAATACCTCGGGGTGTGGTTTGATTTCAAATGCACGTGGGGAGGACACATTAGATAGCTGATAACAAAATGCCAACAAAGAGTAAATTTTCTTCGAACAATAACAGGTTCTTGGTGGGGTGCTCATCCGGAAGATCTAATAAAATTGTATCAGACAACGATACTTTCAGTGATGGAATATGGATGCGTTTGCTTTCGTTTCGCTGCAAACTCTCATATTATCAAACTGGAGCGAACTCAGTATCGTTGTTTGAGAATTGCTTCAGGCTGCATGTACTCGACACATACAAAGAATCTTGAAGTTCTGGCGGGAGTTCTTCCATTGAAGGATCGTTTTTGGGAGCTTTCATCGCGACTTCTAATAACATGTGAGGTACTGAATCCCCTAGTTATTAATAACTTCGAAAGGCTAGTTGAGCTTCAATCTCAAACAAGATTCATGACAGTATATTTTACCAATATGTCACAGAAATTCAACCCTTCAAGATATATTCCTATTCGTGACAGCCTCCTAATTGTCCCTGACTCAACACTATTTTTCAACACATCCCGGAACACCTACGCTCGATGGAAATCCCAAAAATATGTACAAGTAAGTTCAGGCATATTGACTCTGAGAAAACATTTTATACGGACGAATCACGAATTGAAGAGGCTACTGGGTTTGGTATATTCATCAATAATGTTTCGGCTTCATTTAGGCTTCAAGAACCTGCATCTGTTTATATAGCAAAGTTAGCAACCGTTCATTATAGTTTGAGTGTAATCGTCACATTATCTCCAAACCATTATTTTCTCTTTACAGATAGTCTGAGTGCAATTGAAGCCATTCTTTCAAACGCTGCTGGCAAAAATGAACCGTTTTTCTTGGCAAAATAAAACAGTGCCTGAACGACATATTGAACAATAATTATCAAATCACAATAGTTTGGGTCCCGGCTCATTGCTCCATTCCAGGCAATGAAAGAGCCGATATTTTAGCCAAACGTGGTGCTATTGAGGGTGAAATTTATGAGAGACCGATTGCTTTTAACGAATTCTATAGGGCATCTCGCCAAAGAACACTTGCCAGCTTCTTGGGATAAATATGATCTGGTACTCAATTATTCCTAAAATATCGACTAAGGCATGGTTCAGGGGACTGGATGTGAGTAGGGACTTCATTCGTGTGATGTCCAGACTCATGTCCAATCACTACACGTTAGATGCACATCTCCTTCGAATTGGACTTTCCGAATCTAATCATTGTGCTTGTGGCGAAGGTTATCGCGATATTGATCATGTCGTTAGGACATGCGTGGAGTATCGTGATGCCAGATCTCAACTAATGAATTCCTTGAGTACTCAAGGTAGACTATCCAATGTCCCAGTTCGCGACATTCTTGCTTGTCGTGACCTTACATACATGAAACTCCTTTATCATTTCATTAAATCCATTGGAGTTACAATTTAAATTTTATTTTATGTTAGACTGTTTTCTCTTCCATGAGTTCAACCAATAGCCAGCAATATTATATGAATAGAAGTGATGAACTGATACAAACAAACCTAAATAGTTATAAGATCATGTACAAAATAGATGTATTTTATTTTATGTAATTTAAAATAGCAATGTTGGTATTCATATGTTGGTACTAATATGATATTCGAAATGTATTAGGTTTAAAGTGCTATGTATTGTGGATGCCACGGCGAAGAAAAACTTATGTATATATATATATATATATATATATATATATATATATATATATATATATATATATATATATATATATATATATATATATATATATATATATATATATATATATATATATATATATATATATATATATATATATATATAAATATATAATAGTTATAGAATTCGCTCAAACTGTAGAAAAATTTTCCGAGGCCCGAAAGAAAGACTGTGTACAGCATCATTTTTCATGACATTTTGCCTCGGACCGATTTTAACACGGTGTGTTTTTGGCAACATAATCGTTCGAATATGACATATGAAAACCATATGATGGCAGAATCTTCGAGTACTTACAGTAATAAATGCTGGAAGAACATAACACCCATAAACTATTCGAATCAGTTCGTCGAGATCAGCAAATGCGTGTGTGACCAATAATTTCACTAATTTTTTTCGGAGATGGTTTTCTACAAACTCAGATTCATATGAAAAGTAGTATACTCCTGAACAAGGTTCCCGAATTACGTTTAGATCCAATTTCTGATTGCGGAACCACAGAATGATATGTGAAACGAAATTAAAATAATGCAACTCATTTTTCTCGTAGATGGCTGAAATCTAAGAACCATCTATGATTCGAATGAGAGGTCTTAAAATCCTATAAAACATCTTACTTTTTAGATCCTACTTCCAGTTTAGGAGATAAAGTTTAAAAATGTCTATTTCACATAAATTATTCAGGTTTATCAGGCTAGCACATTTGGATAGTCGATAACCAAATAAACTTATTTCAGTTTCAGCGGTATTCAGTTTTCGATTCGGAATACCCAAAAATTTAATTCACGCTACAATTTCTCAAAGATGTCTACACTGATTTTCAAACAGTTTGATTCAAATGTAAACTATACAGTTCTTGATGTGGATTTAACTGACTTCGGCTACACCAATTTTAGAATTCCGGATCCGGTGTCGAATCGGTTTTCAAAGCTCAATTATTTTCTTTAAAAAGCCAAACCGAATTTCAAATAAAAATTCAAATTAAAAAACTTATGGTACCATACAAAATTGGTTAATATTATTCGATTCCAGCTTCCGATTATGGATTTACAGGGTGATGAATTTTTAAAATTCAAACCGATATAGAAGATGACAATACCAAAAAGCTTCAAAATTGAACTCAAAGCTATTGCAATTTATTCGTCATATTAATTTATGGCCATACGACTCGTTTTCGGATTTGGTTTTGCTGGTTCCTGAATATCGGTCTTGGATGTACTGTAAATAATGGCGAAAAACTCTAAAGTGGAACTTACTTCGACATATGATGGAATGTTTCATCGATTGTCACCAGAGATGGGCAATTCGTTCGCGAACGGTTCAAAAGAACTAGTTCTTTTGAAAGAATGAATGAACAATAGTTCTTTTTTCGAGAACGGTAGTTCTACAGTTTTTTTTTGCTCGCTCAACCGCTGCATCACGAGAAACCTCAGTTTGAAGGACTTTTTTTGCTTAAGAAACACACCAACTATGCAAAGAACGAAAGAACAGCTCTGGAGAACTAGTTCTTTTAATAAAACCCTACATCACTGAACGGTTCTTTGAAAAGAACTGTTTTGTCCATCTCTAATTGTCACTTTTTGATTTAAATTCGATCCGATTTGCAGTTTCGACATTATAGAGTGATGTGATTAAAATCTCAAATTGCCGCTTGAAACGACGGTCATTAAAATAATTTTCATAAAAACTAAACACAACAGAGAACATTCACGCAAAAAAACATGCGGATTGATTAAAAAAAAGGTATCATCTCTCTGCTAGGTGAATTAAGTACGTTTTACTGCTCAATTTTCTCTGAAATGGTTGGGCCGATTAGAACACGCCTAGGCTCATTTGAAAGCTACTGTTGAATTATGAATCAAGTTCGAAGATCAAATGGCTGTCGTTTCTGGTTTCGTAGATATAATATTATAAGTGACGTAAACGACATAGATATAATACTATAAGTGTCGTTGTCCCGGGTTGGCGGTTCAATGCGTAGGGCACTAGTCTTGCAAACCAGTTGTCGTTTGTTCGAGCCCCGGCCTGGAAGAAATGTAGTGTCAGTAGAATCGTAGCACCAGCCATGCATTGTTTCTGTACACTCATAATCGGCTGCGAAGTCTGTTGAAACAGAAGGTCAAATTCCACTACAGGAATGTAATACCAAGGCATTGCTTGTAAACGACAAAACGCGTTCATTTTTATTGCTTAATTTTCTCAGAGATGGCTGTGACGATTTGAACAAACCTTGGGTTTGTTTGAAAGCTACTACAAAATTATCGATTAAGTTCGAAGATTAATTGTTCAATTTTCTCTAAGAAGGCTGAGCTCGTTTGAATGCTGCTATTAAATTGTGAGTCAAGTTCAAAGATCAATCGGTTGTGATTTCTGGTTCCGGAGATATAATGGTATAAGTGACGCATGATTAGATTTTTTTAAAACTATCGATAATTTAAATCTAATTCCCGATAATTTTCGCAATGACTTTACTTTACTTCTAAACTAGACTTACGACAACTTAAACGCATTTCTGTTATTTGCCAGATTACTTGATACTCTTAACTCTTTTAATTTTTTGATACATACATGTTAAAAGAAACTAGTGCAATTCCGGATCACCTACGCATGACTCTCGTTTTTTTCTTAGCGAAATGCTCTTACACAAAAAAAATTCACTTTTATCAGGATCCAACGAATGGAATAGTAGAATAGAAAGTTTCCGATCAAATTACTGAGAAGACAAAACTCGAGTTCACATTGTTCTCATTTGCACCAATTGAACTACTATGGATAAGATGAAACACAACTCAGAAAGTAGTCCAAATGGGCAGAATTCCAGTGATGTTCAATTGGGGTTTGAGAGACTTATTTTTGCTATTTCACTCATCCCTCTTTTTACGGTTTGTTTTTGTTTGAAAACTGATGAAAGTTAAACTATGTTCGAGGCCAGTTAAAACATCATAACGAGCAAAAGTAAAATAACAAAAAAATCAGTTTACAATTTTTGAGTCTGGCTCTTTGTTTGATTGGAATCAATAAATAAACGCATGAATAGAAAAAGATTGGTACATTTCGGAAGAAAATTTATGAAAGGATATTTCTTCAACTCACTTTTGTCACATATCATTTTTCAGTTGGTAAGTATCATGTGGTATTAATTTTCTATGCCAGTAATCAACTACTGTTCATGCAGGCGTATCGTAATACTGCATTCGAAATTTGTTGAACATTATTTTAAGACGCCTCAACACTTGACCTCTTTGACAGATGGTTTCTGTATTCTTGGACACAGACACAGGCTTTTTCTTAGTAACGCTTCTTTTTTTTAGAAACGTGCCCCCGATGTGGGGTTTTACAAAGGTATTATATTTGATAATATATCCTTCAGTATCCGTCTAGGTGTTTTCCATAAATACATGATAATATAGCTAAGAGTTCTGTTGAACCTTTTAAATCGGGTTGTAGAAAAGCTATTTTTCCTAGTGTTTTGTTATCTTACCTTTACTTTCTGCTTATTCATTATTCTCTAGTTTTACTGTTGGATGTTCCTTCAGAAAACTGTTTAATTTGACTTACTACAGTAACTTAAATTTCCACAATCATATTTTTGAAACGGACATCATCACTACTTCCACAAATAACACGAAGTAAAATTCACTTTCATTCCATTTCAATGCAACAGTGGCACTGAAACTTTTCACACACAGCACTCAGAACGATCGACATCGTTTTGCACCAGCTGAATGCCACCCACTAACTAGCGATGGCTTCGTGCCCTCTTAACTCGGCGACACAGCCACTAGCGCATCGATTTAGCACATCGAACTTTCAATCCCGTCAAACTCGCCACCAGGTAGCACCCACCGGGTGAACACATATAACGATAGAAACGGACGAATTTTCTCACAGTCGAACTATGTATTCTTCACTTTTTGAAGCTGCCACCTAAACAATTATACTAATTCCACCTGTACAATTATACTAATTCTATTCATACCGATGATCCTCCACCCACGATCGGGCTGCTGCTGTTCCAGCTGCATTAATGGTACCGCTTTTCATACTGAATTTGGAGCTCTACAATGGGAAAACACTACTACTTCTGCCATCATCCTCAATGACTTTATAGAAACAGCTGGTTTGATGTCCACCGAGCAGCGATGGGGACAGTGGTCTTCCGTTGGGGACGCACACAGCAGCTTTTAGTTGCATGAATCGCAAATTGTCACACGCTAGCAGTTTTTGATGTTATTGCGCCTTTGTGGTTGATGGTTTATGTTTGTTCTCCGCACCAGTACATAATATATTGAGCCGTGACACCGGACAAGTTATGCACGGTAATCTAGTTGACATGAAAAAGACCTGTTGAAAAACAAAACGATCACGTCCCGGAGCCGATGGATGATATATTTTCGCAACGATCCTCTATTATCAACTAAATCGCGATAAGATCATCCATAGTCGATGCAGTCTTTAGTGCAATAAATTCAAAAAGGGGGAAATAAGTTTGTAGTGCGGGAGAAAAAAAACAAACGATTCAATAAAAGGTACATCACTTATAGCTGCGAAAATATAGCGGAGGTTAGGGTAAGAGAGATTACCTCGGAGCATAAATTTTGGTCATAGGATATCATTCTTTCAAGTAGAAATGCAATGAGTTTGACACTTCTATTATCTGTACTCTACTAAATGGATATTCAACTTTTACTAAAACTAGCTGAAAAAAAATTAGTGTGTATGCGTTGCCCCGATCTCCCTCGAATGCAACTAAAACTAAAAAATTCGCGATTTTTCACTACATACAATAGCAAAGCATCGGTATAAAATGAAAATACCAAGCACTATTTTTTTTGCTTCTCGCGATGGGCTTTGCTTCCACTGGCTGCCAGTAATGGGATGGCTGATTGGGAAATGTGCGTTTTCAGTTTTCACCGATACGACGGGGGAGACAGGGCCCTTTTAGTGGTACATTGTGTGAGTTTGCCCCATGGTAAAATAAAATTGCACTGCTCTGCTTTCTACGCGTTCCCTTGTATCATACCGACGCAAATAAAATGTTGATGGTGCAACTGAACCGTGACTCCGGTATTTTCAGAACATGCTTTTTATGTTTTTATTTTGTTATTTCCATCATTGTTTACGTTTGTCTGTGGTACTTACCTTCTATACACAAATGGCTCCAGTGTCCAATTTTGATCACTCACTACCATAGCTTGGTGGGAATTGATTGTGACCATCACTGTGAAATTTTCGTCCGGTTGAATAGTTCAGTTTATCCCTTCACCGTCAACGATATTTTGAGTTATTGAATTGCGTGGCTAATTGTAGGTGCTTCTCTATGCGTGAACAGATTTTTAAAAGAAGATTTTTAATAAAAAGGATAGTTAGCTTTCTCAAAATAACACAATTCTTTTTTGTATTTTAAATAGATAAAATAAAAATAACAAATATATTTTTATCTTTTGACTTAAAAAAGTTCACCAAAGGCCATGCGTGGGAATGGAAAGTTATCTACGTTAGTCTACGGGCTTTAGGACTAAAAAGGTGAATCATGCTTCTGATTCAAGGTTGTAGCAGCTTCTTGTGTTTCATTTGAATTTTAATAAATACGCTTTAATAAAACTTTCAGCGCGATCGATTAAACCTTAAACAACTGATGGATATTTTGGGCTTGAATTTGCTTATTTGTAACATATGTTCAATCCATTCCAAGCATGACAGGGGCTCACAGAAAGAGCGTGTTTCCAAGTATTTTGTTTATACATGTGAATAGCATACAGAACCAATCGGATTCCGAGGCATAGAGGCGCATGTTCCAGAGAGCAGCCCCGTTCCAATGCAATGTTTGCCTCAAATGGATTAAACATTCGATCTATTGCGGATAGCAACCAATCGATGCGTAATTGATTAAATTCCCCAATTTATATACAAACTTTAGGATTTCACAATAAAATGACATTGCACACAACCGAATAACATGCTGATAAAAGATCATAAATAAGAAACTAATAATGTTCGGAATAAAATAGTTACCTTCACTCATGTGACGTTTTTTGTAACATCTTCAAACATTTAATTAGAACCGAATGAGATGGTGGTTTTTCTTTTATGAAATCACACGAACTTTTTATTAACATTTCAAGATAATTCGCGTTTTGTTTTGATAACGACCAATAAGACAACTCGATAGTCGCACGACAATATGGCCTAACTGCAAATGAGAGCCTCTCTTTGTTTACTTTCTCTTTGGATAATAACGGAGCCATTACAGCAATTTCTTGAAAATTTCCAATATAAAACAAATGCATGTGGTTTAAATTTGAAAATTTTGCGAAGAGAAAGGCATCAAATATATTATCAATCTGGTAAATCGTGAAAGCAAAAGCAAACAAAGAGAAACTGTCATTTGCAGTTAGGCCCTTTCGTCGTGGGACTCGATCGATGTTATAAGAAATGACATTTCAGCAGTTTTTCGAAGAAGGAGGAATCTTACAAAAGTTAAAAATCGAGTTTCTCTCTCCAACGAATAAATGCTTCAAAATCCTACAATTTTGCCTGAAAATTCGGATTCTACAACAATCTCAAGTTTAGTAATACAAAGGATTTGGAATTTGGAAGGAAATGGCAAAACTGTCATTCCATTTGTTTACGTAAGTTTCGTCCTCCGTGATCCATGCCAACGAACAGGGCGATACTTCAGTTGTTAGAAAGGAAGGGCAAAACTATTTATTTTCGTTGTTTTAAATGGTTTCCGAACTTTTTACCACTGGAAATAGTAAATGAGACGATAAAATTACCCACAGAAATCTAGTCGCGGAAACCAGCCAATTTCACGAAAACTGCGCGAGGGCGTAATTTCATTATAAACCAACAGCTCATCGAGCTATCAAAAATTGATCTGAGAATACACGATAATTTCTATAGGAATTAAAACCAAAATCGAAACATTCTTCTTCTTCTTTTTCTGATTTTTCACTGAACTACAAGCGAAAATCTCGCTGTGTGCTGCGTCGAGTCGTCAAAGTACGGATAAAAATCCGTAAATCGTTTCACCGCAAGTGAAAGTCGAAACATTCATCGATGTTTTTCTCCATTTGCTGTCAATGTTAGATTCGCCCTTCTTTGAAACACAGTTGATTTGTATGTACTATTACGCTAAAAAATAGTTATTCAACAATGAGTGAGATCCCACTCATCTACAGAAAAAGTGGAACAGCTCTAATGTAGATTAACTACTTAGGCAGTGAACCATTTCGCGGTTAGTTTTAGCTTTTGGTTGAAATCTGACATTTGAGTGGTTATTTTGTGTCGAGTAGTTGAATTTAACTAAAACTGCGGCCCATTTCAAAGTTTGACGCACGGAAAGTTATTTGGGTTTATTTTCCACTGGAAATAATTTCAAATTAAGAATTAATATTAGAATTTTCATTGCAAGATATTTTTCAGTGTCGGAAAATAACCTTCGATCTGTCAAAAATGACCATTTTCTTGAGCAGGGTTATTTGTGACAACATCAAAATAACCGCTCGAGTGTCAGATATCAACCAAAAGTTAAAATTAACCGCGAAATTACAACAAATCTATTTTCGGCTGTAGTTTTTGTGTGTCTCATTTCTCGAATGGACAATGTATGGAACACTTGTAGAACTAATTTGATACTATGATTTTGCTGAAGAAAGTATGTTGATACGTTAAGGCGTTTAAGAGTTATGCAATGTTTTTGAGATTTTTGAAGGTATTTTTAAAACAAATTTAAATAAGTTAAAAAAATAACACCCTTCCAATTTTCTCTTAAATTTTTATTTGTGTTATTACCTTTAAGGAACCACATAGGATACATTTTTATCGATCTGGCATCTAATGAATATTGATATTTGAAGCTTGACTAGTTTTTGATGAAAAAATAATCATAACTTTTTAGCTCATATGAAAATGCTTGGTTAAGCAAAACTATGCACAATAATTAGTACAACAACTCTTCTGAAGAAAACTTTTTTGTAGAACGTTTCACAAAAAAGTTAGAACAAAAAATCTGATTTTTCAGGAGCCACCCTACTTTTACTCGGGAAAATTGATGTAACTCAATCAAATAAAAAGCTAGAGAGATGCTTTTCTCGGCAAAGTTGCTCAAAATAAAATTTCCTACAACTTTGTTGTACAACAAAATCATTTTTGAGTTCAATAAGGAAAGTTAGATTTCAGATTTCAATCTAAATGAGGACCACCCTAGTAACATTTTTCATCAAAAGGAGCGCCATTTGATTACAAACAACTTTTGTGAAGACACCAACTACAAAAAACTAATATTTGATAGTGAAAATATTTTTGTCACGCTAATTTCCCGTTTCGGACCATAGTGCAATGGAAGTCACAAATCATTTTGTGCTGAATGTTTATATATCTCGGTTGATTTTTCAAAGGGCAAGTGACAGTTTTTCTTTGTTTACTTTCTTTTCTATCAATTACTAAGGGATTTCCACGTTTACCAGTAAACTCTCTGTATGAAATGATACCCGAAACCTTCGACTTACAAACATAATTGAAAATCGCGTTAGAATAATCATAAAAGAAAGTAAATTAAGAGAAACTGGCACTTGCTCATATAGCCCTTTGAAAAACCAACTGAGATATGTTTGCTTTCTTTCCAGCTTGTATTGTTTCCATGGCATTTTCACGGAGCTTGTCGACGCTTATTAACGAAGGGTCAATAATGCATTCAAGGTCGAATTGAATTCCCTCTAAAATAACTAAACTTCAATGTATTTTTGATAGAGTGGGATGGGCTGCCGCTATGGGATAGTTGTCAAATTTTCGAGCTTGTAGTTGAGGAATTGCTCTAGAGTTGTAAGCGTTAGTGTTAATTTACCTCGTGAGACGACAACAAAAAGGGAATTAAGAGTAGGGAATTATTTTTATCTGTAAATATTTATAACCGATGTTTATTTCGCGCCACGTAAACGATGGTTAATAATTCGAAATCCATCTCAAAATAATGACATAAGCTATATACGGGTAGCGGTTCAATGCATAGGGCGCTGGTCTTACACACACCAGTTGTCGTATGTTCGAGCCTCGATCTGGAAGGATTCTTAGTGTCAATAGTATCGTAGTATCTAGCCATGCAATGATGTACGTATGAATCGTTTTCTTTCTTTCTTTTAATTTTTCTTCTCAGTTTTCGATCATACATTCTGTGAAAATGGTGCACAGCCGTTTTTTTTTCAATCAAGAACTAGTACTTTCTTCTTTCCTTACCCACCTCGAATTGATTCACAACAAGTGGCATTTCATCCTGCAAATCGGCACCTCTCTAAAAAATATATAGTTTTTGTTGTAAATGATTTATTATGATTATCTTTGATTTTCTCCGATCAAATATGGTACAGTTTCATTCCAAAACCTTTTGCGAAGAAACTTTTGTAATAGTGTTTGTGTTTTGTGAATTTTACTTCGTAATGTTCAATTTGTGGTAAAACTAGTCCCTGAATTATGTCAAAATTCCTTGTTTAGATTCATTTTGTGTTCTAATGTTTAATCAACGATGGATAGTAATGAGGATTAAGAATAAGTTTAAAAAATACCTTGTTTCAATCCACCTAGTGGTGGAACTCGTAGTGTGTTTCTCATATAACTTATTTTTTCATGAATTATTAAAATTTATTTTCTTTGAATCTTGAATATGAAAAAAAAAAGTTTGTTTGAACGTACGCTAGCATAATTATTTCAATTCATAAGCATTTTTGAGCCAAGTTTACAGGAATTCTTCTTTTTTTGCATCGCTCGACGGCATTTTCTAAATGACCGAGTAAAATTTTTAAGCGCACTGCACCCAGTTGTTCCGGAACCGTAAGTCGTATTTTCACTGGCTTACCGGCTTGATTTTTTCGTGTCAACTATAGAAACTCGCTTTTGAAAATGATATTTTTATTTTCATCAGCTTGTTCTCTCGGAACCAGAAGTCGTATCCGGATGACATTCGATAAGGTTCTATGGGATTGTAAGACCTTTGTGGCTTAGCTTTTGAAAATTGTTTCAGTGGTCTCAGAGAAAACCGAATGCTTCAGAACCGGAGGTCGGATCTGGTTGAAATTCAATAGTATGCTATGGGTCTACAAGGCCTTTCATTTGAATCTGAGTTGAAGAAACGGTTCAACGGTCTTCGAGAAAATCAAGCGCACGTTTTTAAACATTTTACCCCATTACTTTTGAACCGTAATTCGATGCGAATAAAATTCAGTAGCAGGCTATAAGATCGAGAGGCATTCTGTTTGACGTCATGATTCTGTTTGACGTCAAGGTTGAGATGACGAGCACAGAGAACAGACATTCAAGCCAGTACAAACTTTTTCAAAAAAGCTGTGTAAAGTGAAAATCCGTAAAAAATCACCGTTGAGTACGACTTTGCACGCATTATTTACTATTATATCAGACCCTGTCAGCTTGAAGCGAAATCAATCTTCTGTTCAGCAACGCCATCGAACGGCATCACATTCAACATATCATGTCAATTGTATGGGTGCGTAGGGCTGCTATTTTGGCGCGCACGAATTTGACATTTATCTCCCCTGCTTCTATGTACGAGATTCGATGCGGACTCGCCTGAGGGCGCCATGCTCGCAAGAAAGGATGTTGCCAATGATTTGTTCGGGGAATGTGAAAGCTAAATATCGTGTTAATATGATGTCTTTGATTATATGAAAGCTAAGCAACTGCTAGGCTGCTCGAAGCGCCTCTACAGGAGAATTGCTACTTGGTGATTGCTTTTTAAAGCAACTGTTAAATTTCTTACTCACATCGAAATCTCATCTCGATGTCTGTTCGCTGTGGTAAAAGTTTTACTAGTTTCCAATGAATCAATAAAATAGACAATTTTCAATCACGAAAAAGTCAAAATTTAAGCAAGCAACGAAAATTTGCGGCAACTGCATTTCGAATCCTGTAAATTTCTTAAATGGTAATCATTACAAATTTTTTTCTCTCTACGTGTTTCTCATTCAAAAAGGAATTAGAAGCGTATTTTTAATAATTGTTCCTTTCATTTCATTGATATCTAATGCCGTTTTTCATTGAAAAACACTGGTGGCGTGGATTGCTCTGACGGTGTTTCATTGCGATTTCTGATCGAAAGTGCAAAACCAGAGCAATCCACGCCACCGGTGCTTTTCAATGAAAAACGCCATAAGAGAAGATTTAATGTTGATTGTACTTCGTTTAAAAACTAGCAGGAAATCGAAAGCACTTTATATGTATGCATAAAATTGTAAACTCGGAGATGATTAAGACAGTTCGATATTTGAAACCATATAACAATTTTTTCAGTGCAGGAACTTAGCCGGCTCGCATCTTCTGTACGTTTGAATCGGTAAAGAAGATAGCGGTTTTGACATTCTGAGTTTAATCCACGAGCTAAAATTGAAGAGTGAATGAAATACTTTTAAAACTAAAGAAATTCATTGAACATCTAGAGAAAACTTTAGAAATTGACCAATAAATATTGGCTTGATCACATGTAAGTACAGTAACATTAGTTTTTATGGGCAAACCAGCTTTATTTTGATATCTTCCATCGCTAAATTGTGATGTAACTGCACGGTCTGTATTGAAATGGGAGAATCAACAATACTTCCGTTCGGTGTGTGTTGATAGAATATCAAAATCACACAAAAAGTTCCAGTTTAGCAGCGCAAACTAATTCCGGTCCGCCTGTTTCAGATTGGCCACTGCAAGTGTATCAGCCAGTAAATTGTTCCGTCGAAATGGATAAACCAATTGTGCTCGTTTTCTCGGCGGATCCGTCAGTTGAACCGGAATCTCTAATAACTAAAGTACGCAAAGTACCAGTCGAACAATTTCAAGAAAAATTGTCCGATGGCCACATCGGTTTCGGGTACCATATACAGACAAAGTACTACGACACAGATGTTTTGTTTTGTCCGTGGAAGAGCACATCTGAGCTGGATGCACTGCCGGAGGCGATTCTGAATCAGACGGAAGGAATTTTAATTTATTTCGACTCAAAAGATCGGAACTTTCTGAAAAGATTACCTGATTATGCACGGTTTGTAACGGACGCAGATATTGAGTTTGGAATACTGTTGTGCTCGGAGCTACAGGAGGAAAGTGATGAAGGGATCACCTACCGGGAAGCAAAGCAATTTTGTGATTCGTTGGATGTGATAGAGTTGGAACCGAGTGGCCAAACGGAAGACGGTGAAGCAGCCGGTGTGGATGAATTGATACAGGCTATGCACAATTTCATCTGGTCTAATGTGGATATGAGTCGGAAGGGTGAAAATTCAACGGGAGAGCTGGGACTGCATGTTGGTGAAAATTCTGTTGAAACCTCCACGGCGGACGACGAACGAAGGACCGAGGAGGAAGTTAATGATTTCGAAATGTTACTGGCGCAGTTGATGCAGTTCCGGACAAACACCAGTTCCTGGACGAGAAATGAACGTTTAGCGTATGCGCAGGAGTTTGCTGAAATATTCGATGATATGATAGCAGACGATGAATGAGCTGTGCCCGAAACGATGACAGTTTGTTGAAGTTTGTCCTTCCGATATCTTTAAAATATAGGCTGCATTCCAAGGACAGTTTAAAACCGCGGTTAAAACAGTGGTTGCAATTATTTATTATAATTTTTTATTACTATCATTGCGAATATCACTTATTTTATACCGTTAATTATAAACATATTTAGTAGTTTTAGGGAGTTTCATAACAATACAGTTTTGATTGATTATCGAAACAAGTGGACTATCGTATCCTGACTTTTGTGAAATTCCATTTTATACCAGAATATTGTTCGTTTGAAAACCAATCATTTCGATGGACTAACAATATATTAATTTCTTTCAGTATGTTTCGAAGTCAGTTGGCTCGCATCGTTCAGAAGGGTGTCAGCATTCGTTTCTATGCAACCGCAGAGAAAAGTGCTTTAGCTACTCTGCGGAAGAAGACAGGATACACATTCGCCAACTGCAAGAAGGCACTAGAACTGCACAGCAATGATCTACCGAAAGCGGAACAATGGTTAAAGGAGCAAGCTCAAGCAATGGGTTGGTCTAAAGCGACCAAGTTGGAAGGTCGAAATACGACACAGGGCCTGGTGGGTGTCCTGATCAGAAACAATATCGGTGCTATGGTGGAGATCAATTGCGAGACGGATTTCGTCGCCAGGAATCAAAGCTTTCAAAAATTTGTTCAGACGGCTTCAACTGCTTGCGTAAAATACATGGAGCAAGTTGAGGGAGATGCCAATTTGACGAAGGTTGGACTGAACGGGGAAGCTCTGAAACAGATCGTGATGGATGATGGCAAATCATTGGGGGATCATTTGGCTCTAATGATTGGTACGGTGGGAGAAAATGCGTCACTGAACAGAGCCATCTGTTACAAAGCACCTGAGGCCATTAAGCTAACGGGTAAGTTTCAAAGTCAATTAACTATGTTTCGATATCATATCAGCAATGCAATCTAAACCAACAGCAGTAAAAAGAAAGTCCATTGGACTATAAACAACTTATATTAAATGTCAATATAGCCTAAGTTGTTGTGCCATCAATCGGTGTCATCTCAAGTCAGGTGACGCCAACCAGAAGTAGAAGGAAAAGAAAAACAAGAATCTAAACCAAGAATGCTTGATCTGCATGCAATTATTAGCAACTTTTAATAGCTGTATCTTTAGTTTTTGCTTTCATTGTTCATTGATTCTTTCGCAGGTTATGTGCACCCAGCTTCGATCGAGGAGACGACACTGGACATTCCACAGTACGGCAAATATGGTAGCATATTAGCATTTAAAAACACCAGCCCCGACTCCAACGGAGAAGTCGCGAAAAAAATTTGCCAACACGTGGTTGGAATGAAACCGGATCGGATTGGTGATAAAACCCGAGATGAACCGGCCAAAGAAAAGGACGATGAAACTTGTCTGATTTACCAGGAATATCTTGCGGATCCCACCTACACAGTCGGAGAGATTATGGAAGCGAACAATGTTCTAGTGGTCGATTTTCAACGGTTTGAGTGTGGTGAGAAGTCAAAAGTTGAGGACGAAAATGTGAGGGCTGTGAACTAATACAGCCTAACTAATAAAGAAAACTATGTTGGTAGTTAATATACTGCAATCGCATTTTAAATTTTGAGAAATCCATTTAGTAAACAGACTCCAGCAATGTCTCAATGAGGAACGACACGACCGTGTTCAAAAGTGTTACGACATATATTAGCTCGGAAATCAGTAGCTTAGTACTGGCGTGATTTGTGGCATTGCTTGAAACCTGTAATTAGATTATGTTGGAACATCTTTCCTATGGCATTATTTGATCAAATAACTTACACGGACGACTATGTACATTACAATTACGACTACTTGTATGAATATGGATGCAGCCAACAAACCAAGCATGACATACACGATCGGATATTTATCTCTATCAGCTAGGATCAATGTGTGTAGATGAACCAAAGTGGTAGCCAGCAAGCTAACATCTAGACTGATTTTTGCGAAAAACTTGTGCTGGTGGTTGCAGTTGTTGCAACAGCTCAATGTGCAGCCAGATCGAGATGTATTTTCGTTTGTTTCTGACATACTGAACTATTTTGTAGACAATGGACGTGGATCATAATGTCAAACATTGGTATATTAAGATCAGCGCATACTTTGATCATAGTTTTGACCGAATTTGAAGCAAACTGTTGCCCGCATAGCGTTTTGGCTTCCTGCGCAGCCATGGCCACCAGACGGCTACCAAAATTGATTCAGTGACGGTTGTCAAATCCAATTTGACAAAACAAAGTCGCCTGTATCTAAGTTAGCCGAGCGTTTTCATCTTCTCACCTTCGCTGAAAATGTCAAAGATTTCAATGTGGAAAAGTCCTGGTGGATACGGTTGTATCGTTTGAGTTGTATATCTGGCAGCGGTGAGGCAGTCGGTCACCAGAATGTCTGCCAGCCATATTTTTTCCAGCTGGCAGCGTTTAGTCAGCCATGCGTATGCGGGTGTCCTTTGTTTGAAGTCAGTTTCGAATCTAATCATACTCGAGCCAAAGTTCGGTCTGTTTTGAACCTACTTCTCACTTCCGGTAGAGCTCTCAACGTGTGAGCACGTTGGATCGCGGACAGTGCGTTAGAAAATGGATAGTTCATGAGAATGCGCATTTTTTAAAATTAGTCTGGGTTCTCTATCGCCCATTATTATTTTTGTAATCCTCATGAAATTTTGAATAAATTATTCTTTGACATCGCGACGGTGCGAGTAGCTGTTTTCGAGATATTATAAAAATCTTTTGTAAAGCAATGCTCATCTGCTTTGGCTTTGCCGGCATCTCTTATTTTTAATCGTTCTCTCGCTGAAGGCTATTTTCCTGCGAAATGGAAAGAAGTTGCAATAGTACCAGTTCACAAATCCGGAAACGTACATAACGCCACGAACTACAGAGGCATTTCTATCCTTAGCTGCCTCCCAAAAGTTTTCGAGCGTATGCTGTTGGATATTATTTACCCGTCAGTAAAGCACATCCTCACAACCGATCAGCACGGCTTTGTCAAAAAACGATGAACTACGAATCGAATGAGCTACGTTTCTACTCTGATTGACAAGCTTGAAAAACGACAATTTTCGATTTTTCTAAAGCTTTCGATTGTGTTCCTCATGTACTCGCTGTTGAAAAATTGAGACGAAATGGATTCCCTGACTGAATAACAAACTGGATTCATTCGTATCTTACAAATCGTAGTGCTTCAGTTTGAGTCGGAACTGTACATTTTGATCCTTTTGATATTACATCAGGTGTTCCGCAAGGGAGTCATCTCGGACCACTTCTGTTTGTGCTATTTGTGAAAGATCTTTGCAATGAACTGTCGTCGTTTAAAGTAATGTATGCCGACGATTTAGAAATTTACCGAATCATCACAAGCCTTGATGCCCATTTGTAGGGCATTGAATGTGTCATAGATTGGTGTGATAGAAACGGCATGAGTGTTAATGTTAATAAATGTAATACCATAACATTTTCACGAGTTCAGTCTCCAATTTTATTTGAATACTCAATGATGGCGCATCCAGTGAAAAGAGTTTCTTCTGTAAAAGATTTAGGCGTAATTCTCGACCGTAAGTTACGCTTCACCGAACAGCTTTCGATGGTTATTGCTAAAGCTTTTGCCGTTCTGGGACTTATCAAACGCAACACTAAGGACTTTAACGACGTTTATTGTCTCAAGGCTGTTTACATTGCTCTAGTGCGCAGTATTCTAGAATACGGAGTTGTAATGGGGGGCCGCATACCACAACGTTCACATTGACCGGATCGAACGAGTGCAGAAATGTTTTGTCCGATTCGCGCTTCGATGACTTCCTTGGCTTAATCGGCTTCAGCTACCACGTTCGAAGATCACTGTGTTCTCATCAACTTACCCACGCTGCGAAACCGGCGGATATTTCATCAACGACTTTTCGTTTTTGATTTGCTTAGACTGACTGACTTTTGGCAAGGATTCATGTCAATATTCCGGGAAGATCGATCAGCTCATCGCACACAGTATGCACAAAATAATCCAATGGATGTTTGCTGTAATCAATTCAATAGAGTTTATCATCTGTTTGATTTTACTATGCACAAAGACACATTCAAATCGAAAATATTGTTAAGTTAATGTTTTTAGACTAGATAGATAATAATAAGTAGTGCGATAGTTTTTACTCTAATCGAAGACAATAAATAAATAACTAATCCAAACCAAAAAATAAAATCGTAGAAAAATCGCTAGTTTATAAAAATACACATTTTTCATAATTTGGGTGCGGTTTTCCATAAGCAATACCAAGGCAGACTGCATTCAAGTTGCTAAGCACAATATTGCGAACAATAGTAAGACAATTATCATTTTATTATTTCCCATCGACACCAATACTCATTACAGTTTTCATGTTTTCATTTGGTGTCTGTTGGAAATGATTTCGCTGCACTCTTATTTTCTGTTACTGGATTGATGGATGATACGAAAAAAAAAGAAAACGATTTACGATTTACAAAACAAGATTGCTGTGTAATTCTATTGATTCCTTTTAGAAGCCAAGTCGTAGGGTAAAGTGTTATAATATGCCCACATAAGATAACATTGAGATATTTCTAAATGTACTGATATATTTTCTTCGAAATGGACGTATTTCTTTGCAATACGCCTGAGAAACATAATTTTCAATTATTTCAGTAGAAGTGATCAGAATTGAATGATACAAACACATTTTCCAAAACGACCACATTCTCAGTTTTTTCGCTTGCCGTAGGCATAATGCCTCAGCTACCGTACAATATACCTCATAATAAATCAGTTGTATGCCCCACAACAATGATGCAATATGCCCCATTGAAATGTTGATATAGAAGAAAAGCAGATAAAGAAGATATTCGTTGCATCAGAGATCAACTAATTACAGTTGAAAACCACCATTTTTGATCCTACCAACGCTAAATTTGGTTTAAATAACCGTTATAAATTTTTAAAACAATATTTTAACTTGAAGAATACTGCTGAATCGAAGGTAGGGCATAATGTCCGTAGAGTGTTTGTTATAAGAATATTTGTATATCAAAGAAATGATTTTGTTTCTCTGGAGTTTTATACTGTAAATAGAGACATTAGCACTGCACCTAAACTAAAGTTTAGATTAGTAACATTGAACATTCTGAAACACAATTAAATATTTTAGAATAGCCAGTATAGTTCTGTATAATGGAAATACAGACTAATCTGTATACGTGGCAACCCAGTTTTGCACGGCATTTTTCCAAACGACACCCATACTAGTATAAAGATGTGTTCTACATCAATACTTTAATTTTGCATTGCGTTACCCGGGTTGGCGGTTCAATGCATAGGGCGCTGGTCTTACAAACCAGTTGTCGTATGTTCGAGCCCGGACCTGGAAGGATTCGTAGTGTTAGTAGGATCGTAGCACTAGCCATGTAATGGTTCTGTACACTCTGAATCGGCGTTGAAACAGAAGGTCAAACTCCACTACGTGAATGTAATACCAAGACTTTGCTTTGTGATTCGTAATTAAATGTGTCAGTGACGGTGCAAACTTTGTACGCTTCCAATTTGATAAATCTGATGCTTTTGGTACGAAAGAGGAAATTCAAATCATTCTTTATGATGATCTGTGGCACTGAAAAATGCTTCGAATTGTCACGACCAACAGGATCTGCATTTAGATCCGAGATGGTTCTTTGCGTGTATACTGATGACTTCAGCTGGCAGGCTTCTGGTGTGGTTTCACTGTGTGGCCGGCCCGATGTTACTCTCGTGTTTGTCTTCCATCTGTAACCGTTGCTCACAAAATGATAGAAAAAGTGGCAAAATCACCTTTTATATCGCTAGAGCAGCACATATTTTGTTCTCTCCTCAGAACGCGTACTGATTGGCTGGTGCTGAAATGGATCGAATCAGACAGGTTTTTCAATAGTGTACTATTGAAAAACTTCAATGCTGTTGCAATACGCAATGTTTCAATGTTTCAAAATACGAGAACGTCAAACAAGCGTCATGTGTTTTCTTCTTTGCTACTCATTGATACCAAACATTACACAAAAATTTAATTTTGAATTATTTGAGATTATGTCACACAACTGAAAAGATGTTCTGGTCCGAAGAGGTGAATGATTTTAAGGTGGTAAGACCTCTATAATTGAAAAGAATTCCACGGTATTACATCCATCAGCGTTTTACCAAAACTGTTCGAAAAGGCTATACTGACACCAATTTTCAATCACTGCAAGCCATATATCGTCGACACTCAATACGGTTTCATGGCTAACCGGTAAACAACCACAAATTTACCATCGTTTTTTTTTTGTCTTAGGCGACTGACTCAATGTCTAACGGTTTACAAACGGACGTTATTTATTACCCGGACCGTAAATATTTTTACTGTACTTCAATGATGTGAATATTGTTCTGGAAGGTCCTCGCTTATCGTTTGCTGATGATGTCTACCACATCATCCGCAACGTAGAAGACGCAGCCTTTTTCCAGCGGTAATTGTTCATCTTCGCAGAGGTGGTGTAAATTTAATCATATGATTGTAAATCCCGACAAATGCTCGGCCATTACGTTCGCGAGGAAAAAAGTGCCATTCCATGTCGAATACATTCTGGATGGATCCTTGATTGGAAGACTTCGGCGTCCATCACGATGAAAAACTTACATTTAAGGATCACATCAGCATCAGTTACATTGTAGCAAAAGCTACCCGTAGCTTAGGATTCTTAATGATGATGACTAAGCACTTTATTACAGACGTACACTGTCTAAAAATCCCTTTATTGTTCACTTGTTCGTTCAACTCTCGAATATTGCTTGGCAGTTTGAACTCCTGCTACCTGAGCGGTGCTCAGAGAATCGAGGCGATTCAACGTAGATTTGTTCGCTTCGCTAGTCGCCGATTGCCGTGGACTGATCCTCATCAACTATCTAGTTATGGAAGTCGTGGGTTATTAATCGGTATCGACACATTAGAAGTTTCCTTTCAAAAGTTTAATTTATTTTCTGTATTATAACTACAAAACACAAAAATCCAGGAAATAGGAAAAATAAAATAGACTACACCCTGACTAAGAGTTGAAAATCCTAATTTTGTTTGATAGTAAATCATCAACATGGAGACACTGCAAGGAACTGGAAAATACACAATTTTTGACTACTTTACTCTCAATATGGATTAGTATAGCTAAATATAGTCGCTCAAAATAGATATTTAGTCACACATATGAACTGTTTTTACAATTCCGAGTGAGTAATTTTGGAGACCATTGTCAGTTGTCGGTTTTTGATTCTGTACACACCAGTTATTCGAATACCACCGCATTTAGTAAGGTAAGGACGACAATGTTAACCACAGCAATAATGGCGACACCAACCGAAGCAATGGTTTTAAGCCGTTTCCAGCGTTTTTCGTTGCTAATCTGTAACGGAAGCAATTTTTGATTAACTTCACCAATACAAACGAATGGAAAAAGAGGCGCACTAACCGAGATGGTGATCATAGAAACACTAACAAGAATCTGCATTATCAGTGACATAATAATCATTCCAACACAAAACATGTAACTTGTTGCTTCCTGTTGGTATTCCGTCAGCAATCGCAGCTGATTGGTGTTGGCAGCCAAAAATGCTACGTTCAAAGCATTTTCTATCACATTGCGGTAGATATCGTAGTTCGATTCAGCGCCATTACTGTCCTGATTGTTGCGGGTTCTGTAAGAGTCTCGTCTTGAGTTCCGGCGGCAATCATCCCATTCGTTCTCCACGTCGAAGATCACCGGTTTGGCAAACATTGAACTGTGTTTGCGCTGACTGGACGGTATTTCCTCTGGTCCATCGTTTCTGTCTTCCGCGCGGGGATGAGACTCCGGAACTACATCGACACTGGTACTCATTTTGCACACTAATTGGCGGTATGATTCCCGAAACGAGCCTAACGATACTGAAAGGAAACCGTCGTCGGTGGTTAGGTTATTATACTAATTGCCTCGAGCGTTGTTGCATCGGCCAACGCTCGTCGTTGGAATCATGGTCAATGCTAAAAATGTTGTACTTTGCGCAGTCAGGTGTTACCAGTGTTGGTACGTATAGCTCGAATGTTAGATCTATGCAAAATGTGCCTTTACGGTATTTAAGACACGTTTGCCGCCGTATATAGTCAATATCGCATTATTGTTGTTTACCATGTAGTTCTTTACTGTTAACAATCGACTAACTCAGGGTTGATCGGTGGTACAACGTAGAAGATACGTGTCTTAACATGGCTTTTTACAGTATCCAAAGGTTAGAACACATGTTATTCTGATAAATATAATCAATATCTAAATAGATAAACTAGATTAATGATATCTATATGAGGCATAGAGCGCTGTCCTTACAAGTCAGTTGTCGTATGTTCGAACTCCGACCTGGAAGGATTCTTAGTGTCCGTAGGATCGTAGTACTTGTCATGCACTGATCCTGCACGTTAAGAATCGGCTGCGAGGTCTGTTGTTCAAATTCCACAAAAGGAAACTCATGCCAGGACTTTGCTATTTGGTTCATTCCACGTGATATTGATTACAATTTTTTTCGTCAAAAGGAAGGCGATTTTTTCGTCAAAAGGAAAAATCTTAATGTGGCAGTTAAAATTCGCATCGGCTGAATCGCACAAAGCGATATTTAAACATTCAGATTGGTTCTCTTTTGCTGCTGTGCGATTGGTGCTGCGACTATTTTTGTGCCCTCATTCTGTCTGGAGATGATTAAAGTGGCGCAGATAAACCTTCAGCACAAGCGCACCGCGACAATGAACCTCTCTCGTCTATTACAGGAAGGTAAGGTTAAAATAGTTTTGGTTCAGGAACCTTACTTCAAAAAAGAACATTTTTATGTTGGAAAACTAATTAATCCCGCTTTTGCAATCTATAGCAAGGTTGGTCTGGACAATCCCCAGCAAATGCCACGTGCATGCATTCTTGTTAATGATTCAATTCCAGCGTATCTCTTACCCGAGCTAACCACTCGTGATATCTGTACAATTGCAGTTGACTTAAAAATAGGAAATATTGAAAAGAAATATATATACTGTTCGGCTTATTTGCCCCACAATGAGCCGTCTCCCACGGAAGATTTTAAGAAAGTAGTGCTGTACTGTGAAAGAACTGGTCTTCCACTAATTACTGGAAGTGATGCAAATGCTCATCACATCATCTGGGGTAGCACAGATATAAATCCCAGGGGATCTGAACTAATGGAGTACATAAGTAGTACGAATCTATACATTCTCAATGAAGGAAGTCGCCCAACTTTTGTTAGGTCTGATAGGGAAGAGGTCTTGGATATAACACTTTGTTCTGAAGAAGTTCAGCACGAACTGGGAAACTGGAAGGTGTCAGATGAAACTGAACCTTCGCTCTCAGACCACAAATTTATATTTTTTGATCACTTAGGTGTTACCTTAACTGTCACAACATATCGGAACCCGAAATCTACTGATTGGGATCTTTATACTGAAACTTTGGCAACAAAATTTCATGGCTATTTTCCCACCATCGAATGTCACGACGATTTGGACTTGGCTGTAAACACTTTGAACTCATTCATAGTGTCATCATATGAAGAGGCTTGTCCGCCCAGATCCGTAAAAACTACAAGGGGTACTCCATGGTGGAGGGCTGAGCTTTAGAAACTGAAAAAGGACATGCGAAGAGCTTGGAACCGGCGTGGGCATGACAACTCGAGAGCTTTTAAAACTGCTCGAACTGCGTATAAAAAATGCCTTAGATCTGCCGAACGAACTGGATGGAAAAATCTTTGCACAAATATCTCTAGTCTAAATGAAACGAGCAGGCTAAACAAGATACTCTCGAAATCAAAAGTTTTCCAGGCTAACTGTCTAAAAAACATGGATGGTGAACTGGTTTCAAACGAAGAGGACGTTCTTAACTGTCCCTTCGAGACACACTTTCCAGGTAGCAAGGTTGTTGATCCTGATTTTCTAAATGCTCACGAACCGTGCACAGACAATCTTGATTCGTGGGCAATAGCAAGATCGCTGATCACTTTTGAATCGATAAAGTGGGCAATTGACAGTTTTGCACCATACAAATCACCTGGAAAAGATGGCATCTATCCTATTCTATTGCAGAAAGGTTTTGATATTACGAAACATGTCCTGAGAAAGATTCTACTTAACAGCCTTGCTCTTGGGTACATCCCGAAAGCATGGCGAGAAATAATCATCAAATTTATTCCAAAAGGCGGACGTCAGAGTTACGAGGAAGCCAAGAGCTTTAGACCCATTAGCTTAAGCTCTTTTTGCTTAAAATCCTTGGAACGAATTGTCGATCATCACATCAGAGATAAGTGCCTAATTGAACGACCGCTTCATACTAAACAACATGCTTATCAACGTGGAAAATCCACGATCACACTACTTCACGATGTTGTATATAATATCGAAAAAGCCTTTTCGCTCAAACAATCCAGCTTGGGAACTTTTCTAGATATAGAAGGTGCTTTTGACAATGTATCTTTCCAATCCATTGTGCAAGCGATGAGCAGACATGGAGTATCATCAAGTATCTCAGGCTGGATAAGCGCAGCGCTTAGCAATCGCATCCTTTGCTCATCATTAAGACAGGCAGAGATGAGGAAGTTGAGTGTTCGAGGCTGTCCACAAGGAGGTGTCTTGTCACCATTACTCTGGAACCTTGTTGCTGATGGTCTACTGCAAAAACTCAATGAACTTGGGTTTCCGACGTACGGATTCGCAGATGATTATCTAATACAAATCACTGGACTATGCATTGCAACGCTATTTGATCTGATGCAACAGGCTTTAAGGGTTGTGGAACAATGGTGTCAACAGGTTGGATTGTCGGTGAATCCAAACAAAACCTCAATGGTTCTTTTCACAAAGAAGCGAACAACAACCGGGGCCCGTCCTTTGCAGTTTTTTGGGAGCGTGCTGTTGTGTACCGACCAGGTCAATTACGTTGGAGTAATCCTGGATTCCAAACTTAACTGGACTGCTCACATTGAGTCTAGAATCAAAAGAGCATGTATGGCCTTTGGCCAATGTAGACGCACTTTTGGTAAAACGTGGGGTTTGAAACCGAAATATATCTATTGGATTTATACTACAATTATACGTCCAATACTGGCATATGGATGCCTCGTATGGTGGCAGAGAGGGCAAGTAGTTACAATTCAGTCGAAGCTCAATCATTTGCAAAGAGTGGCGCTCATGGCAATGACTGCAGCTTTTACAACGACTCCGACCGCTGCTCTGGAAGCTCTTCTCAATATAAGACCACTTCATGTGCATCTAAAGCAAGAAGCACTCGCTTGTGCCTATAGACTTCAAGCTACCGGTCTATGGAAGGATAAATCAATAAATTCAGAAATAGATCATACACGTCTGTGGTCCCAATTGGTTGCATGGGATGATGTTTTTCTTGCCCCTAGCGACTTAACACTCACGTGTAGTTTCCCGTATAGAACTTTTCAAATAAAAATTCCATCTAGACAGGAGTGGCTGTCTGGATTTATGGAAACACTACAGCAAGAGCACGTAGTCTGTTACACTGATGGTTCACTGATGGAGGGCCGAGCTGGTGCGGGTGTTTTCTGTCGTGAATTGGGGTTGGAGCAATCGTACTCACTTGGTAGATATTGCACCGTTTTCCAGGCTGAGATCTTTGCAATCATGTGTGGAGTACTGTGTACCCTCCGGCAAGGCATATCTGGTAAAATAATAGATTTTTGCTCCGACAGTCAGGATGCAATTAAAGCGCTTAGCTCGGTTGACTCACGTTCAAAACTTGTAATCGATTGCCGTACTCAGATCGAAGAACTCAGCATTTTCAATGCTGTAAATCTAGTCTGGGTACCTGGTCATTCCAACATAATTGGAAATGAATGGGCGGATGAACTGACCATAGTGGGAGCAGAAAACGACCTTGTAGGTCCTGAACCAGCACTACCAATTTCCAAATGCTGGATAAAACAAAAAACTCTGTCTTGGGCTTCGTCTGAGCATGCAAACTACTGGCGAAGTTCTGAGACTTGTCGTCAAACAAAAGTATTCTTGGAAAATCCATGCCCTGGAGTTTCGAAGAATCTTTTACATTTCTCGAAGCGCCATTGTGGTGTTCTGGTAAGGGCTCTGACTGGCCACTGTAAACTTAATTATCACATGGCTACCATACATCTTGCTGAATCATTTTCATGTGATCTCTGTGAATCCGATTACGGAACTTCATATCACCTAATATGTAACTGCCCTGCAGTATCTCAACTACGGTATCGGGTTTTTGGTTGCTTTTACATTGAAGAACCTATGTTCAAACAACTGAAACTCAGAGATATTCTTGGGTTTTTAACCCAATGTGGAAAAGAGCTCTAATTACTCTCGCAAGCGGTTTCTTCGTCTCGTAAGTTGCGACTGGTTTCTGTACACATTTATGTTGTGTGCGTGTTTCATTCCGTATTCCTCCCGTTCCTTTATTTTCCATCCTCTTCTATTTCCCACCATCATTCAGGTAAATGATGAAAAGTCACGGCAAGGCACAAATCCCCGAAAATATGGGGAACGTGCCGTTATGAGCCAATTTATTCTGATACCTGATACACTAGAACTATGAACCATTAGTATTTATAATTAACTGACATGAGATTATATGAATATGTATTGACTAACATGCTAACGATGTATATGTCTGAGTTTAGTAGCAAGCTCCTTCTAAAGAACGATTGAAGACAAGAAAATATTCAAGTATTTTCGGTATCTTTACCAGTACTTAATAGTAATTCATCGCATGAGATGGCGCAGTCAAATTTTATTATCAATTAAAAAACTATTGACATAAGGAATTACTGAACATTCACTAGACAACGAAATGTACTTAATAAGTACATTTTCCATAAACGTATATACTTTTGAATTATGATTTTGCGTATATGCGTATATGAGTGTTAAATGCTTCAATGTTCTAAATGAACGATAATACCTGGCTTTTATTCATTTCATTCATTAGCATGTTTAGCATCAATACATTGACAGACATTAGAGATTACTAGCATTATAAACGTTAATTATTTTAGAAAATGAACGATTTCTTATAATACCCATTTTATTGCATTCAACTCATTACTTCAACACCAAAGCCAATGTTGCAAAAATTCGTGTCATTATTTTATATGTAATTTTTACTCACGATATAACGCCACCGAACCCACAGTGTACATTTCTCACGCCACCATCATACGGAGGCAGCGTGCAAGTAATACAGAAAATGATGAAAAGCTTATGAAATTCAATTGAAACTTCTTCAAATTTATGTTATTTCGGCTAAAGTTTGATAATTTTGAGTTGCGTTTTCAGATTGTTTGATAATTTTGCTTCAAATGCTATTTTTAAATGTTAAATTCATCCTCGCGAAACGGAACAGTATCCGTTTATACATTTCAAAAACCAATTACGGCTCGGCAAAGCAAAATTTCAAAATTCTTGGAATACTTATACCGTTTTCGTTTATTAATCAGAGCAGCCCGAAAGCTGACCCAGAGTCGCCCAAACAACGTTTGATATGTTTGTTTCAGCAACCTGCGGTCGCTCTAGATCGGACTCCAATCGCGTAGTTTCGCTCTGAAAATTTTCTCGGGTCGCACCTCGCATCCATGCAAGTTTGTTTATTTTTTCTTTTTTTCATGAGTTGTTGTTTAGGGCGCGTATCACGTGTTCGTTTTACTCGGAGTCAGAGTAGCCCGCGTCTAGGTTCAAAAACGAAAACGGTATTAGTTTTGATAAATTTAATGGCGAACACTTAGGTGTTTTTGGTTTTTCGAAAATCGGTCTTGTTTTTGAATAATTGTTCTAAAACGCGACGCGCGCATTCCGATGCATTTCACCTTGATCAAAAAAAACTGCAAATTCTGGTTATTCATCAGAAATATTTCTTTTATGTCTCTTATAACAGATCGGCTGAATAGTTCGTATCGTTTCTATGAGAGGGCGCCACTAGAATTAAATCCATACCATTTTCAGTTAGTACCAACCTTCAAAAGATACGTGTATAAATTTGACAGCTGTCTGATTATTAGTTTGTGAGATATTGCATTTTGAGTGAAGCTACTTTTGTTATTGTGAAAAAAATGGAAAAAAAGGAATTTCGTGTGTTGATGAAACACTACTTTTTGATGAAAAAAAGTGCCGCCGATACCAAAAACTGGCTTGATGAGTGTTATCCAGACTCTGCACCGGGCGAAGCAACAATTCGTAAGTGGTTTGCAAAATTTCGTACTGGTCATATGAGCACCGAAGACGATGAACGCAGTGGACGTCCAAAAGAGGCTGTTACCGATGAAAACGTGAAAAAAATCCACAAAATAATTTTCAATGACCGTAAAGTGAAGTTGATCGAGATAGCTGACACCCTGAAGATTTCAAAGGAACGTGTTGGACATATTATTCACGAATATTTGGATATGAGAAAGCTTTGTGCAAAATGGGTGCCGCGTGAGCTCACAATCGATCAAAAACAACAACGAATTGATGATTCTGAGCAGTGTTTGGAGCTGTTATATCGAAATAAAACCGATTTTTTCGTCGATATATAACAATGGACGAAACATGGCTCCATCACTTCACTCCGGAGTCCAATCGACAGTCAGCTGAGTGGACTGCACGCGATGAACCGAACCCAAAGCGTGGAAAGACTCAACAATTGGCCGGTAAGGTTATGGCGTCTGTATTTTGGGATTCGCATGGTATAATTTTCATCGACTACCTTGAAAAGGGAAAACTCATCAACAGTGACTATTATATAGCGTTATTAGAGCGTTTGAAGGACGAAATTTCAAAAAAACGGCCTCATTTGAAGAAGAAAAAAGTTTTGTTTCATCAAGACAATGCACCGTGTCACAAGTCGATGAAAACCAAGCTGAAATTGAACGAATTGGGCTTCGAATTGCTTCCTCATCCACCGTATTCTCCAGATTTGGCCCCCAGTGACTTTTTCCTGTTTTCAGACCTCAAGAGAATGCTCGCTGATAAAAAATTTAGAAGCGATGAAGAGGTAATCGCTGAAACTGAGGCCTATTTTGAGGCAAAGGACAAATCGTACTACAAAAATGGTATCGAAAAGTTGGAAGATCGCTATAATCGCTGTATCGCCTCTGATGGCAATTATGTTGAATAATAAAAACGAATTTTGGCAAAAAATGTGTGTTTCTATTAAACGATACGAACTTTTCAGCCGAACTGTTATAATCGATAACGCCACATAACCGAAGCCCAAGACGACGTCACAAGCAGAGAAATAGAGCATGTTTTAACTACCGAAACTGTAAGTAGATTTTCTAAATTTGATTTATGATGAATTCTAACTAAAATATGATTATTTTGAACCTAATTCCTCCCTTCACAGTTCGAAAAATTCTTGTGATTTTACATCTTATCAGATGCACGCATAAATGGAGCGTCATATTTCACACAAATTTATATTCAAGAACATGTAAAATTGTGTGATTTGAAAATTACATGGCTTTAAAAGGAATTGAATAAAAATCAAAAGATCGATAGCAACAACGCGACTTGAACCGAAAAACATTAGATCATAAAGCACACCAGTTAGTCGAGAGAACCACATATCTGCTTGACTGGTAAATCGTGCATATAAATTCGTAGAGTCTCAGTTATGTATCTTTTGTAGAATTATGTCACCTGTAAAATTCATAATTTCTTTCTGTGTTCAACATCAACAATGTTGTTCAATTTATCTATGATCTTATTTGTGTAATGAAACAACTAAGTTTACTGCTTCAATGAACCGTATTAGTTTTATTTCATATATATCAGATCAATTTTTTGTCGCTCAAATAATACAGAGTATTGCTTTCTGTGCGCGTTTTATAAGTACAAATTCTTCAATTTCCTGGAAAAGTTTCAACAATTTGATTCATGAATAATCATATTTTTGAAAATGGCATACTATTACATGACACATTTACTTTAGAAAAATGTATTTGAGGTAAGGATCTTGGGAACCAATCATTGGGTTGTAATTAAAATACCAGGGCTTGATTGTGGTATGTGAATAATTCGGTCGTCTCACCACAAAAAGCTAACTGTCTTGAAATATGACAATATAAATCAAAAGCTTGGTTTTAGGACATTGAAAACGAATATAAATTTAAATAAAAGTACACGGAAAGACCGATATCAGCATTTTGGCGAAAAAATTAGTTGATTTTTCTGATTTTAGTTAGTAACTTTTTGAGAGAACTAAAAAAATCTGATTTTTGCTAATTTAGATTTTTTAATTCTAATTCACTTAATAATAATAAAATATTTGTTGAAATGGCTATTTTTTTAGTTGAATTCACCAATTAAACGTGCTGTCATTTCTTAGCTAAGGCACATTTCATTTCTATGTTTTAGTTGAATTAGAGTAATAAAACGTTGTTTTCAACCAATATGAATGGTTGAATTGGCTTCTGCAATTTTCAGCTATATGGCGCTCTATCACCGAGAAAATGTTAACACCTTAATGACTACTAGCCACTAGATGGCACACTACTACCGTACTACCACTACTTTCAGTCGCGGTTGTCTTTTCTATATTGGCAGGTATAAATACGATGTTGTATTGGAGAAAAAGTCATAAACGAAACATAAACTTCTTTTTGGAAGTTTTTCTTATAAATCGCTGTTTTTTTCATAGGACTTCGCGAAATCGACTCTCTCACTGAAAACTTTGAGCACTCGGAAAACAAAAACCGAATACAAGTAGCACACTGGACGGCGTATCCCGGAAGTTTGGAAGATACAAAAACATCATTTGACATATACAATTAGAGTGCAACATTCGAAGCTCACTTCACTGTTCCGTGTAAAAACTTTATTACGCACAATCGCTTCAAATGCGCACAAATTCTGAATAAATACTAATTCCACTAACAGTTTACGTCATTTTTACATATCGGTTTAGAAATTTATATATGGATATATCGTAACACATGCGAAAAACATCCAAACAATTTGCAAGCAGTTTCAATAAGACTGTCCTTTTTAGATTTTTAATGGAATGTTTTGCTTTGACACTTCTCATGAGTTTTTGGCTAATAAACTTGTTAATAAAACCCATTTCATTTTTGTTTTCTTTGTGCTGTCCTTCAGTAATGATGGTGATAGATAAATAGAAATAAATTTTCTGATTTCAATAACAAAATTAGTTGTCAATGAGAATTTCGTATTGGATTGAAATATTGCTAGTTTGTGCCCAGGATATTCGCCAACTGACCCTGACCCCAAATATAATGAGGGGGACATTTTATTTTTCATATCAGTGTAATTATGACCGATCGACGTACAGCGCAACTCTACCGGAGATTTCAATTCTGAGGTACAAATGTACCCCACGGAAGCAAAAATCCACAAGAGCTTTTTCAACGGTCAGTATTTGTTTTCATACGTTCATGTTTTTCATACATCTACGAGTTTGGTATTATTCTCGTTATAAAACAAGCTTATAATTATTACAAACTTATTACGCTTAGCTTCTGTTATGCTCAATAAATTGCAACACTTGGCACGTTCAGGTTCCTTCCGTTTCTTGCATTGAACTCTAGACGGCGTCTAAGACACCTGTCCATGATAAGCATCGAACGGTGACGATGTACAATCAAGTGATACCGAACAACGTGTAAATCAATCGATCAATTCAAACGGCAGTTCGTTATCAGCCATATATTAATTGTAAAATGCAAAGCGTTCGGTTTAGTTCTTCTTCTACCACATACCGACCTATCACGAAACAACGATTAAAAAACACGCAGAAGGGTTCATTAGGGTAGCTTCATGTGGAAACGACGTTCCCAGCAGTATCAATTTTCCGAGCGTATAACACGTTTGTGCACAATGCCACTATTCGCCAATGTTAATTTGAAGTTTTTCTTTCTAGAGTTCAGTTTGGGAAGGATCCCGATCATCGGCGATAGCATGAGCTATCGAGTGACCCAGAATGATAATGTGGACATTCCGAACGTTTTTGAGCGATCGCGTGAGTCATCCGGGCATTATGGCAGCAATATAATTACAACGGCTGCCTCACCAATTGAGAGAAGTGAAAGTGAAACTAACTTGACAGTTAACGATTCTGGTAGTAATTCCAGTGGTGGTTACATCGATCCAGAGCCGTTTCGATCCTCGAATCAAAAAAAGGAATTGATTTTAAAACCAGGGCTCCGGTCGATTCCAGCGATCGCACCACCGGTTCCGCCCCGACAGACTCTCACTGATTCCGAAAATAATGTAGACAGAGCAAACTCGGAAACCAGTCCATACGATTTCTCCAAAGGTATCGCAGAATCCGCAATGGACATCTCCCTGTTGACCGCCAATGCCAACCAGCTGAGATTGTTGATAACGTACAACCAGGGATCGCAGACTTACACAGCTTGTATAACATTTGTAATAATGTCCCTGGTTCTGCAGATGATTGTGGCCGTTACCATGATCATTATTTCGGTAAGCTGATCGATCAAAACATACTACAGAAGTACTAGTGAATATTATTCGTTTTAGTTAATGAAACAAAACCTTCTTGAGACGACACGACAGAAACTGAAGATCATTACTACCGTCGGAATTGCGATTATAACGATGATCAACATATTGGTAGCCTCGCTGGTAGTGGCCGAACAGTCCACTCCCGGCTTAACAAGTCCGATGATGCTTGAATCTTTTCCTACTGAAAGCAGCACTGCAGCTATTACTGCAACCATTGGTAGCAGCACAACCGCAACTCCGCTAGAGATTTTGTGATCAAGGTGTTTTTTGTATATATTATGTACCTTCCGTTTTATGAACTATCAAATATACGATTTATTTTATTGGTCTTTTAAAATAATGAAAAGTGTGCAAGGTTGCATGACCAGTGGCATTATTCGAGTGATTTTGATAAGAAATTTCCGAAATCGTAAATTTAAAATTTTGACGCCAAATCTCTTAGAACTGCATGAAATGACAAGATCGTGTGTTAACTCTTAAAAAATATTATAGAAGAAATCCCATAAAAAAAAGCTGTAAGAGAAAATAAATATTTTGGTAACTAGCGAATAAAACCTAAGCGTTTAGCAATGGGTAGTGGAAGTGGTGGAATCATCGCATTTGTTTGTATCTGCTACTCTAAAGTGAGTATAATTTCACTCATTTTCGCTAAAAATGGAACTACTATAAAGTGAGTAAGATTGGATTTCCTCACTTTCGAGTAAAGACGGTATTTGTCGAATTTTGAGTTAGAGCTGCGCGCCGCCGCGCCGCGCCGCCGCGCCACGCCGCCGCCGCCGATAATTTCGACACGCCGCCAATTTAAGAAAAAGATGATCAGCGCTCCGGTTATCACATTTTAATCGTGCCGCCGATAATATTACATCAGCCGAAAAAATGATTTTATCAATGTGGAAAATTGTTTACAGTTTTCATGAAAATTCATTGAAAATTACACTACAGTTACTTTCCTCCTACTTATACTGAAAATCAGTACTACCGATGTCAACCGAAGCCAATGTCATTTGATTCAAAGCCTATTTTCTGTCTTTATTTAAAAGGTTTTGAGCCATTGGCACATTATCGGTAGCGACATCTGAAAATGAAAAATGGAACCAAGAAATGAGGGTTCTTCCGAAAAAAATAAATAATGTTAGGTTTTTTCCGATTAACATTTTTTTTAGTAACCAGTGTAGTGTTGATTTCGCAGGTACTAGAATGTTTAGTGATCGAGTACCATTTATTTTGGATACTTTATTTGTTATTTCCGGGCATTTGAAAAATAGTATTGAACAAAATTTCATGATCCATTCTAAATAAACGTTAGTTTTCGCACAATAGATTATGATCAACATCACCAACTCAAAGTAAAAACATTTTCTTCTACTTCTACTATGACTTTTCAAATGAATTTACCCGTTTTCATAAGAAATCGTTACAAATGTGAAGTAATTAAAATTTGAATTTGTTAATTTGATATTATTTTTGATATCTGAATGAATTTGAGCGCCAAATCGATTTTATGTTAATTACATACGTACGAAAAAGATATACTTATTTTTTGAATTGATAAAACAATTTTTATACATGATAATTATCAACTATGTAAAAAGCGATTTGAAAAATAGTTCCGAATAAAACTTCATATTTCTTGCTCATAATAAAAAAAACCCTTTGTATATGAGTGAAATATTTATTTAAACAATAGTCAACCATCTCCAAATATCGCACTTATGTTCATCTCAATTTCTCCTCTAATTCGATACATTCGAAAACATTTACCATCTCCATTCACTACGTTGGCTTTAATGGATCACATAAACATTAGGATCGTTGATTGTAGGTCGACAAAACAATAAGATAGAGAAATTGTCCTGTGTGAATCAATATTAAAATTTTTAATATGTTTATAATTGATTACGCCGAATCGCGCCGCCTCCGCCGCCGATGTTTTCAGGTCACGCCGATTCGCCGCCGCCGCTGGTCAAAAAGACGTATCAGCCGCCGATGTTGACAAATTTGATCGGCGCACAGCTCTATTTTGAGTAGCATTTACTCAGTGTTAGAAAAGAAAATATTGGCTTGAATGATCAATTTAATTAACCTAAATCTATGTTCAATTAATTATGTATTTATCTATAGACACAATATAGTCCCAATGATAATTCCTAATAATGTTTAAACATGATCAAACACATTTACAATTTTTGCTGAGGGACTTTAAACTTACCTTTGACAGCACAGAATCTGTCCGCACAACTATCGTGGGAAATCGGGGCCGAGACATTTCGAGAAAGGGGGTGAAATTATACTCACTTTAGAGTAACTTATAACGATCGTGTAGGCTGACTATGTGCACATCACTGAGCCTAATTTTCACTTTCACATTATATGGTATTCTAATATATTTGCACTATTGGCCAATTATAGTTACATCATATGAAATATAAACCTCTCCTGTATTTTTTTTATCAGATAATCACACAACATACATTGGGAAAACTTATAAAGTGCATATTGTATTCAATCTGAATTTATATAGATAGGTTCATGCTGAACATATAACTTTTTGTATAAAATTCATATAACGTTCAATGAAGGCCATCGTTTTTCTCGAAGATGGCTGAACCGATTTTGACAATAGATTCAAATGAAAGGTCTCGTGGTCCCATACGGAATTCCTGAATTTCATCTGGATCCGACTTCCGGTTCCGGAGTTATAGGGTAAAGTGTGTTATATATTGTACACCGTCACTTAAACCGGCGAAACAAAAACCGTAAAAAAAATTCTAAACTGGTCTCAAAACTTCAAAAATCGATAGTCATTATCAGTAGGCAACTAAACAAACCGATTCCGGCTATCCTGGTTCCCGGTATCCGGTTCCGGAAGTTCCGGAAATAGTGATCATATATACCAAAATGTATCACACCTACTTTTCTCAGCGATGGTTTGACCGATTTCCACAAACTTAGATTCAAATGAAAGGTCTTCCGGTCCCATACGGAATTCCTGAATTTCATCCGGATCCGACTTCCGGTTCCGGAGTTATAGGGTAAAGTGTGTTCAATATTGTACACCGTCACTTAAACCGGCGAAATAAAAATCGTAACAAATTTTCTACACTGGACCCATAACCGTTATTCCCAATCTTAGGGTCACTTGAAAGGTCTTATGGTCCTACCAAAAATTAGTGCCTATTTCCGGATGCAACAAACATTTAAATCGTTATTTACAGTGCGTACTAGTAGAGTTTGTGTGTCATGTTAGTTGGTGGCCGTACGAACCGACTTTGATTATACCGGTTCTCGGGTTCCTGTGCCGGAAGTGCATATAATAATCGAAGAGAAAAATTTTCAATAGAATACCACAATATTATATACATGAGAAAGGCATCATTACACCACTAGGTGGATTAAAATAGGTTTTTTCGTATGAAATCGTTTTACAGAAATAAATTCATTTTAACACTTCAATTACACTTATATCGTTTTCGTTTTTGAACCTAGACGCGGGCTACTCTGACTCCGAGTAAACCGAACACGTGGTACGCGCCCTAAACAACAACTCATGAAAAAAATAAAAAATAAACAAACTCGGCTGGATGCGTGGTGTGACCCGAGAAAATTTTCGGATTGGAGTTCGATCTAGAGCGACCTCAGGTTGCTAAAACAAACATATCAAACGTTGTTTTGGCGACTCTGGTGGGTTATTTAAAGTGGAAGCATCGGGCAAGCCAATAACTTTTGATAGATTTGTCAGATTAACTAATGATATACCGCGTTGCAAGCGTCAATTTGGTCATGAAATAGTGCACACTAAAAGAACGCGCTGAAATTGTTCAGCTTTACATTCAAATTAACTTCTGCAAAATAATCATGTCAGACGAGGCACATTTAATTTTAAATAGATGCGTTAATAAGCAAAATTGTCTGTTCTATGTCACTGAAAACCCTCAATCAATTGAAAAATAGACTCCATGCGACCAAATAGTTACGGTTTGGTGTGGTGTTTGTGCGGATATGGTGATTGGTACCTATTTTTTTCCAAGACGATGATTGAGACGAACTGTTAATGACGATCATTATCGAGCCATGATAAATGATTTTGTGATGTCCATTGTTCGTGAAAATGTTTTGAATGGCTACTGATTTCAACAGGACGGTGCAACATGCCATACAGCTCGACTAACAATCGATTTGTTACGACCATCGTTACCATCGAACGTGCCAAATCGGGAAAGAATAAGAAGAAAACGAATTGACAATTCAGTCCGCATCGTCTCACTCAATTCCGACAGATTTCCGAACCAACCGGTTGGAGGCGAACTTCATTCGCAGTCGATTGTTGCATTGGATTCCGCATTGTACTGATAATGTGGGCCCTTGCTTGAAGTTGAATGCGCTGACATTCCAGCGATTATAAATAGCTCTATGATGCGGAAATTGCAGGAGAACTGTAGCTTTCTTATCAATTTCAAAATGATATTCAATATTCAATATTTATTGGACATCGTTTAGTTCATAAGTGCATTTTCGTTATGGGTTTTATGTTTTCATGTGTGTTTTATGAAATATTATCTGCGCACGACTCATATAATTTATCCGATGAATATAAACTATATAATGGGAAAAGTTTTTTCGGATTTTCGTATAAATTGGAATTGGAATTTAAACTTTTGATTTTCAATAGAATTTGTCGAAACAACCGTCAAAATTATAATTTGTCATTTGTATTCAAAACAATCACCTCGTAGACCAGTTCGTGCTCGCATCTCACCCGACGCAGTCGAGAATCGTTTACGGTCGAAACAACAGAAACAAAGACAATACGCCAGTGAACAATAGAGTGTACGGAATGGTCAAGTACGATTTAACAAAGCCTGAATCTTGGCCTACAAGACTAAATTCAATTTGTATAGATTTCAAGCGTTGCAAAGTTAGACCAGCAGCAATTGAAATCTTACTACTATACTTACTTAAAGAACGAATGCATCTAGACGCTAATACTGTAAGTGAGATTCAATTTAACAAAGCGTCTAGCTGTGTGTACATTATGTTTAAACGTGAAAGAGATGCAATTGCATTCGCTTCGGTTAACAATGAGGTGCACAGCGTTGAGTGTGACAACATTAAATATAAAATCCCCGTGCACATGGTGGACAGTGCCATAGAAGTACGCGTGTATGACCTCCCCCCGCAGGTCACCGATCAGTACGTTCGGGAGAATATGGCGCAGTACGGTCAAGTCCTTTCCATCGAAAGGGAAGTATGGCGGAATTTTTTCCCCGGTATCCGGAATGGCGTGCGAGTGGTATGTATGCATCTACGTAAGGTAATTCTATTTTACATCATTTGTGGTCAAGGTGGGACACATCCGTGTAAAACGCTGATTACCTATGAAAATCAGCTGGTTACATGCCAGTTTTGAGAACAACCGGCACACTACGGTAAACCTTGCACCGAAACTGCGAAAAGGACATCTTCAACCAAAGACAAGGTCAACCGTTCAACAATGGAAACTAGTGAGCGCAGTACCCCTGTTTCACCATCAAACCAACCAGCAACTGCAACCAATGTACAACAAGGCGCATCTACAGCAACTAGCAACGAGCTCAAGACTGCGAACATCAAGGAAAACGAAAAGAAGACGGAAATCAACAACAAAACCACCGACGCGGCAATGGATGACGAGACGAGTCACGAACGAAGTGCCCCTCAACCCTCGCAGGAGGGAAATGGAAGCTCCTCTCCTCCTACAAAAAGAGTGACAACGAGATCCACTTCAAAAATGCATTATTTAAAAAATCGGCTAATTCGGCCACGTAAAGCTTGTACGCAAATAGGCCTGAATAAAAATACCTTTTAAATAAAAAAAAATCACCTCGTAGAAAATTTGACAGTTCTTAAAAAAACAGTTGGTGGACGAAATCTGGCTCTTGAAAATCGGCCGATTAATTTTGCGTCTAAGTTGAGTAACACATTCGAATGTGTTTTGTAGGCATATTAATCGGCTGTTTTAATACAAAGTATTTTAAAACTCCCGACTAGTACACCTATTAAGTCGTACCATCTTGACCGATTTGTACAAGTTTAAGTCTGTTTACTAAACCGGGTGTCGCATCGGTCAACGCTAATGTTAAACTTCCATAAAGAAATTTTGTTGGGCAACCTTCAATAGCTCAATTGGTAAACAGTAGACTTTGCAAGATAGCTTTTCTATGAATTGAAATGCCAACCCAGGAAGAACTCATAAAGAACTTGTTCAAGTGGTACGTTCCTCGGATTGTTTGGAGATTTGTACCTTGCCATGGCTTCTCATAATTTTCCTGATGAGAAAGGAAGGATTAATGAGTTTTTCAAACACGCTCTATCGAAAAATATTGTTCTTAAGCAAACCCTTACCAAAATTCAGAAAATAGTTGGAAATAAGAAAAAATAAATAAAGTTGGGTTGCACTGAATCATGATTGGTGATTTTTTTTACCACCCCTCACTTTAAATTTTCTAAAACACGTGTTTGTTTCTCAATTGTCAATTGTACTAATAATAAAGTTTAATCAAAATGCTACTTCTGATAGATGTTTATTATCAATGTTTTTATTATTGTATTTTTTTAAATCAATAAACACGTAATCTCACGGATCCAGAATAAATTGTTCACAAGAATTAGAAAAAAAATATTTATATTATTGTTTCACTGGACTATAACTGGTTTTAAGAGACAGTAAATGAACTACAAATCGTTTGGTTATGGTCTACGAAAATCTCCATATATCTTAGAGTAATCAACTCTGGAATGTTCAGCATTGGTGATGAACGGAATAAGAAGGTTTATCACAGTGAGCAGAATAGCTCCGAACGTTGTAAAAACCTTCAACTTTAACCAACGGTGCTGGTCATGCAGCTGAAAGTATAGTGAACCAATAGAAAACGGAATTATCTACAATAGAAAGCTGAACTTACGGCAATAGTCATCACATTGATTGCAATTAAAACTTGTATCACTAGGGAAAAAATCACGAACACCGTACTGAGGATGAAATTTTGCGTTTCCCGGAAGCTGATAAACAACCGCAACTGATTGCCGGTGGCGGCCAAAAACGACACATTCAAAGCAATCTCAATTACACTGCGGTACAGGTCATAGTTGCTGTAACTGAATCCTAAATTGTATTCCGATGCTGAACCGTAGGTTATTTCGCTAGTTGGTGTGATCGGGATATCAACCGCTGAAGATTTTCCCACGGGATTAGCACTGCTGCTGTGTTGATTCTGCATCCTGTCTAATTCAAGTGAGACTAGCTTTTGTTCGATCAATTCAAAGAGTTCGATTCATTGGCGGTGTTCTTCGTTAACATTGAAAATGCGGAAGTAATCTTGTTGCGCGTAACCGGAATGAAACAAATTGTTCTAGTTCTAGGTAAATGGCAGGATTTATTGAAGTGTGTAAATTTTTTTATGGCTTTTCGGAATCACCAGAACCTGAACCAGACCCGTCAGTGACTACTAACGATGCTACAAGGATGTTGATTACGGTGATGATTGACACGCCTATTGATGTAGCGATCTTCAACCGCTCCAGTGGTAGACTACGTTTCGTTTTTGGCTGACTCTGAAAACAAAGATGAATGTTTTCATAGATGTATTGCTATCCCACTGGTACTAAACACTTACCCTGATAATAATAACTCCGCAAGCCACGAGTATTTGCAGCACCAGTGAAACAATCACCAAAGTAATGCACGCAAAGAACGTCTTCGATCGGCCGTTGTAGGTTATCAGCAATCGCAGCTGGTTGGCATTGGCCGTCAGCAGGGAAATATCCATGGCACTCTCGGCTATGCCTTTGTGCAGATCGTACGCATGTGTTTGCTGGCCACGGTTACGCCGACCACCATCGATTTCCGTTTCGCTAGCACTGCGCATCAGTAAGAACGAAGATACGGCCCGATCAACCATTTGGCGCTTCTCCGGTGGGGGCGGACTGACGGGGCTCATTTCCACGGGAACTTCGCTTTCTTTGGCCATTTTTGGGAATCCTTACGTTATTCTTTTGGTTTTTACTTGAAACACAATTTGTTATGGACTGCAAGTGTTTATCTGAATGGGCAATGAAACACGTTTGTAAAATTATAATAATTAATCTTTTGACATTTTTAGAATCAGAGTAAGTAAAGTTTTCATCCGAAAAAAGTGTAGATATAACTGCATTTATATGTACATTGTTTAGGGCCGGTGAAACATGTAAAACTCAGGTGGGTAATTTTTATACCAGGGGAAACGATCCACTATTTTAAAGTATACTAAAACCTCAATTTGCACGAACTTAATTTACCCGACTTTTTACACGCGTTTTATTCGAAATAACGCGATTTTTTATTTAATTTACGCGATGATCGCGTAAAAAAGGTTTTTGCATAATGATGGAAATTTCAATTTATATAATTACAAAACAATCTAACATGCTTCAGGAAATTGAATACTATAAAATGTACATGAATGAATCGTTTAATTTCAAAGAATCTAAATAAGAGCGTGGGCATCCAAGAATTATCTGGAAAACAAATATTGTGTCACTATCTTTACGTTTCGTCTTAATTCTCTTATTGTAAATAATCGCATTTATATAACTATTAAGTGCGGTATGTACTCGTAGTACTATTTACAGAAAATTGACATACTGTGATAAGATCTGTAGAGGAACTTGCTCATGGAACCTAACTGGAACAGTTAAAAATAAACAAGTAAACAATGTGTAGCTCTAAAAGTTTGAACTACAAACAAAAAATGTATTAGCCGTTGTAGTTCTTGTTGTGACACAGTGCAGTTCCTAAGGACAGTACTCCAAGTAGTTCTTGGATCTTGGATCTTGGAACATCTCTTAAGCATTTCCATAGTCACATAACATACTCAGAACGTCCTCAGGTGCTAAAGCATTGGACGTAGTAGGATTGTTCATGTTATTTACACTAAAATCAAATGAAATTTGAAAAACCTTTTTACCAAAAAAAATTGAAATGACGCGATGTTTTATTTAATTTACGCGAAATTTTATTTACGCACTCCCCGGCTCTGCGCGTAAATTGAGGTTCCAGTGTACTCCTATATTCTAACGGAAATTATAGTTATCCCTTAAAAGTGCAAGGTCGTTTTTTTATTAATGTTTTGTTTCTATAAAACATTGCATGTAACGAAGGACCCAGCTAGTTTCAATACAAAGGCAGCAGGCTTTCGTGATCCGTTTTAACTTATTCGTGTCTGCGAATTTTCGAAATTATTTCTTTGAGAATTTTCCAGGTCATCCAGCATTTCCTCGAATACAAAGAAACAACCGATCTTCAATCAAATCCATGAACAGTCCAGCCGCATTTCATTTTTCGAAAGTACCAACCTTCAGAGAACAAGTGTCAAATTTTCACATCAATAGCATCACAAATACTGAATATAAGACGTTACATATAAGCGGCGTTACTAATTCATTTATGAAAAATGGAAATAACGACAAAACATTGATAAAACCGTATATTGATAAAACATAGCTTTTTAAAGGGAAAAAATCAGCGCAAACCCAGCACTAGCTTGAGAAGTATTTCTCCCACTCGGATCCATTAAAAAATAAATACTTGTGGTGTTCTGATTTTGAACGTTGCCAAATGAAAAAAATTAAGCAAGTTTTCATAAAGTTCATTAAAAAAAGTGTTGAGATGGTTAGCACATAAACTGGAAGTTCTTTTACGATCTTGTACGAAAATCTGGGCATAAAAAAGATCTTTTCCAAATGGATGCCGCATTCGCTCACAATGCGTTTGTATGAACAATGGACGAAACATGGATCCACTATTTTTATCCGGAGTCATACCAGTATTCATACTGGAAAAGTCACCCGAAAACGTACCAGGTAGCTGAGGTGCTGAGGTAGAAAGTACCTTCAAAAGTAATCATTAGATTGATTTATTGATGCGTTTGAAGTGCGAAATCGTAAAAACGGCCTCATAAATGAACCAAAAAATCATCGTTAACCAAGACAATGCATCGTGACATAAGTCAATGAAAATATTAAACGAATTTGGCTGCAATTTGTTTCCTCACCTTCCTTGTCCTTTACTGATCAGAAAAAGACATGCAAGTGAAAAATATTTGGCTCGAACGAGACAGTCATCACTACAACTGAAGTCTATGTTTAGGTCATTGACAAATAATTCTATAAGGATGGAGTCTATTCGATACAGAATCTTGTTTTGTATGAGTAATTTTATTAAATGCGAACGCACTCGTTGAAACCCAGAAATCTTATGAAAACCGTGTACAGACGAAACTGTCTAAAGGAACACATGACAATGATTTTCGTTCCTAACTGAAGTTCCAATCACCAATTATCTGAAATATGTGTAGAAATATTTCCAAGCAGTTTGTGTGATGTGTGTGTGTGTGTGATATTGAAAATCAATTCAAAATGATTGAGATATTAATGTTCAAAACCTGTTTGTACGATATTATTCTCTGTATTTTGAATTTGCACACCGGTGTAGAAAACATAAACGTAGTCCTACGTCAAAAGATTTTGAGTGATTTTATTTATGTGAAAATATAGAAGCTGAGACGAGACAAGTATCTTAGTATCTTAGCTTTCACTTTATACCAAAGGAGTCGAGCTTAAACATCTGCCGGAAAAATTCCGATAAAACACTTCTACCATTTAGACAGAAAGAAATAATGAAATTTACACGACATGTAAATCAATAGTAACATGTAATAGACATGGGTTGAATCGAAATTTTGATTGAAAACTTTCATCGATGCAAAACTAAATCGGATTGCATTGAATTTTCAATCAATATAACCGCATCTTTCAATTAACGCTTAGTTTGCAATTAAATTATATTGAAACCTACAGAATTGTAAAGTAACTTTATGTTCAATTACCTGCTCCAAATATGTGCATGAAAATAGATGTAAATTCACAAAATATTTTTATCTGTGTACTATTAGATTCGTCAAAGCTACCAGAAGTTGTTACTTTCTACTGTATTCTTCTTTTGCCGGTTCGGATAGTAAAGGGTAAAAGACCTTTATCGGTACTTTCCGGTATATCGGAGACTTGAGTGGTTTACATTGACGAGATGCTTAAGCTCGGCTGGAAGGGGCAAGTTAAGTTACTAAAAGATTTCTGCTTGCTCAAATGATCCTTGTCAAGTCTCATCTTAATAAATATATTGTTAAAAAAATTCACATCCTTCCTGTACCTTGAGAACTAGCATTTTATAATTTGGATTTTATTTATTACTCCGATTTACAATAATAATACTAAAGCTACCGTTGTTTTTCGCTCGAAATTTCAGGTGGGTAATTACCCACCGTTGGAATTTCCGGGTGGTTAGTACTATCCACCGTACCCACCTCTTTCACCGGACCTGTGTACAAAGATATACTGAATGCTCGATGAACCTTATGTCAAGCTAAAATGTAAATCTTAAGCGTGAGGCAAAATAATAAAAGAAATACAAATGCATGAATTTGTCGGAAATGATTGAAATATTTACTTATGTCGTATTCGCTTGATGCCATACTTTCCACTCTAATTGCTGTCAAACCGTTTGTTTGAAGTCAGTTACAAATTTAGTTTCAACGTCATTGAACTGAAAATCGAGTCAGTTTCGAACCTGATTCTTATATTGGGTTGGCTCACACCTCCATCGCTAAGTGCAAATCCAGCTCAGTTTCGTGTAAAGTGTTTACTTGGTGAAACTACCCTGAGTCAGTTTTATTTTTTTCAAAGAAAAAGACATTAGATTTATCTTGCGACTTTTGCGAAAAGACTACATGTCGGTTCATAATCTTTTTCCGTAATAAAGTGAAAACCTTTTTGAAAAGTGTTTTAAATAATCAAATGCAATCATGCTTGGTTTCTCTGTAGTGAAGAAATAAAAGGAAGTTTATTTCTCCCTTGATTATGGCGGGGCTGTTTCTTGGATTTTTCATAATCATAGTGTCTAGATTTGGGTAAACCGGTCAAAGCTAGTAGATCTAGAACGCGAAAATTCAATACAACGATTACGTCTTAATGTTATTGATTTTTGCCAACGATCACACAATTAACATAAAAACTCAAAAAGGAACAAATCAGTCAAATTTCGAAAACAAATGGAACAGAATTATCTATCAAAAACATTTCACTAGTCAAGCTAGTAATTCTAAATTTAACTTAATTTGATGACCTGTTTCCAATCAGGTCCGTACCCAGGGTTTCGTTTCGGGAGGGGCCAGTTGATTTCATCAGTTCTGGAAGCACCGAAAAAAGCGGCCAAAAACGTCGGAATGCAATTCACACCGATTTCTCAGATATTGCTTGGACTATTCCACGAACTTATATTCCAATGGAAGATATTATCCCGTATGACATTTAATTTAATCGAGATCCAATATCTAGGTCTGGAAATGCAGGGAAAAAATTAAATAGTCATTAGAAGCAGTGATGCCACTTTTTCATAAAGTCAAATGCATAGATTTGCTTTCAACTATACTCATATTCTTATATTGACATGTCCCTAACAACTGGGAGCTCTGGACGACAACGGAAGGCTTTAAAAATGAGTGGTCGTTGGCGAATAGATGGCCAATAAGCCCTTTGTCAACATCCACTTTAAAGAATAATTTCAGAAGTGTCAAAAACTTTACCAAACGAAATATTAAACATCTCCTTCAAAATTACTGTTATGAATGACTCTTAGTGAGCGCCCAATTATCCAGAATCTGTCTTCAAAGTGAATGTTGACAGGCTTATAGGCCGCTATGAAAAAACATTGCGGGATTTTACTATTTTTTTGTAGATATCCCGAGAAATAATGTAAAATCCGTAGATTTCAAGAGATTCATCCGTAGATCCGTTGATCTACGGATAAATCCGTAGGGTTGGCATCGCTGATTAGAAATAACAATGAAACAAAAACAGAAAAATCTTCATTTCAAGAGGTTAACCTATTTTGTGCATAGGACACATAACCATTTTCTTATGTTTCGTCTTCAACTCGTCAGTACCTAACAGTTTATGTTGAACTGTTATGTGACCCAGCAGCTCAACTAAAACTGTTATGTACTGACGAGTCGAAGACGAAATATAAAGTATAAGAAAAATGTTTTCTACTGGGTTCAAAACTGTTTCAATTTCAAGGTCTTGTTGGTTGGTTTTTATATAAACTTGGATTTCCGGTTTTCAGTTCCGGAAGTAGCAGCAACAAACTCTAAAAACGGAACATACATAGGCCAAATTTCACAAATGATAGAATGAGTTCAAATAAAAAGTTTAATTCGAATCCGGCTTTTGGTTCCAGAAATACAGAATTTTGAGTACTCAAAATTTTAAACAGTTATACACGTTTTTTTGCAGAGGCGGTAGATTGATTAGGGCACTGCGATTCTCATAACACGACAATTTAAGACGTGAATCCAAATTATAACTTCATATTCAAGAATACTGCGTACTAGTGCAATGTAATGTTTCTTGAGACAATAAAATCGTAAAAACTTGCGCAGAAGCAGGCAGGCAGAGCTGATGATCACATTTTTAACAGACATATCCTTTCGAACTGGAATGAAACTATTGAGTATTTAAATAAAATTGTCTTGAGAACAGTCTCGAGATCAGGTTATTGTATTACATTTTTTTTAAGATATTATTATTTAGGCCTATTTGCGTACAAGAGTTACGTGGCCGAATTAGCCGATTTTTTAAATAAAGATTTTTTTGAACTGGATCTCGTTGTCACTCTTTTTCTAGGAGGAGAAGAGCTTCCATTTCTCTCCTGCGAGGGTTGAGGGGCACTTTGTTTGTTGCTCGTCTCGTCATCCATTGCCTCATCGGTTGTATTGTTGTTAGTGTCCGTCTTCGTTTCGTTTTCCTTATTGTTCGTAGTCTTGAGCTCGTTGCTAGTTGCTGTAGATGCGCGTTGTTGTGCATTGGTTGCAGTTGCTGGTTGGTTTGATGGTGAAACATGAGTACTGCGCTCACTAGTTTTCGTTGTTGAACGGTTGACCTTGTCTTTGGTTGAAGATGTCTTTTTCGCAGTTTCAGTGCAAGGTTTACCGTAGTTGTTCACAAAACTAACATGTAGCCAGCTGATTTTCATAGGTAATCAACGTTTTACACGGACGTGTCCCACCTTGACCACAAATGATGTAAGATGGAATTGCCTTACGTAGTTGCATACGCACAACTCCGGATGCCGGGGAAAAAATTCCGCCATACTTCCCTTTCGATGGAAAAGATTTCATCGTACTGCGACATATTCTCCCGAACGAACTTATCGGTGGGCTGCGGGGGAAGGTCATGCACGCGTACTTCTATGGCATTGTCACACTCAACGCTGTGCACCTCGTTGTTAACCGAAGCGAATTCAAGTGCATCGCTTTCACGTTTAAACATAATGTACGCACAGTTAAACGCCTTCTTGAATTGAATCTCACTTACATTATTAGCGTCTAGATGCATTTGTTTTTTGAGTAAGATTTCAATTTCATTTGCTGCTGGTTAAACTTTGCAACGTTTGAAATCTATACAAATTGAATTCGGTCTTGCAGGCCAATTCCGTACACTCTATTGTTCACTGGCGTATTGTCTTTGTTTCTGTTGTTTCGACCGTAAACGATTTTCGACTGTGTCGGGTGAGATGTGAGCACGAACTGATTTTATTACATTTCTTAACGTCTATTCATAGAGCACAACGAATCCACAAGGCTTGATGATGATGCGATAGATTTTGAGAGCTGGTTCGAGCTAACTTCTTTACTCCGATTCGTGGAGACCGAAAAACATCTTCTAAATTTGTAGGTCATATTTATTGATGACCATACAAACTTACTTTAGTTATACTGGTTTCGGTTTCAGGTTTCCGGAATTCCAACACGAAAATCACATCGATTTTTCAGAGATGATTTGAGGAACAGATAATAGCTCGAAGAAGCCAATTCAGGTGAACAAGGTGAATCTTTTCGACCCATTGAACCTCCTCCATTGTCAATTAATCATTCTCTTCTATGGTATATAATAATGGCAAAGGCCAAATATGCATTCGAAGTGCGCTTGCGTTCGTCTTTTTAGTCCTAAATAAGTATGTGCGGGATCCAGTAGTAGGATATCTTTCTCATCAGCAGAATTATTTGGCCCATTTTATGTAGTGTGTATTTGCCCCGGTTTTAGCCTCCATTTTATGTAGTTCTGATACTGTCAGTTGCGGTGGAGTTTCGACTATCACGAAACTCTTAAAACCACTGTATCACAGTGTAATCTGCAGGATCGACAGCCCTATAATATTCCTCAAACTGTTCTTTTTGTTTCCGTTTTTTATTTCAGGAGAGGCCAGGGCCCTTCTCTAGGTTTCCTTATTGTAATGTTTCCTAATTATAACTGGAACTATGAATGTAATATAAAACGAGAGTGCTTATTTGAAATACCATTGCATTCCATTAATTTTACACACGTCACTATACGAAGTAGAACAGACGTAAAAATACAGATACGTATTTCGGATGTTTATTACATCCTTCATCAGTTCCAATTACAAAACTTTGAACACTTTTTCGCATGATTTCCCTAGGTGTGAAAGACAACTTTATTTTCTTGTCACATAAATCACACGAGAGTTCGATCATAATAAAACAAAAACGAACTTGTCATTTTAATCAACAGTAAAACAAAAATTTAGCGATGTGAATGCTGCTCCCAAAATTGTGTCGATCGCGATAAAATCTGCAAGTGTTCGCCACGCTGAATGAGAAAATTTTACACACAGTTCTTATGTGAGCCTGTATATCTGCTTTACATGCTTCAAACCGTAAAAATATATCAGAATGCATTTAATATTTGTTAGATCTACTGTAAAAATGAGTCATTTTTTTGTCGGTCTCAGAAAACGTAAATTTACACGATTTTTTCTAGGTGTGTGTCTTTTCATGAATAAGGATCACTGACTGGTATTGATAGTTAAATCCGTAGATTCCCGTAGAAAACTTTGGTTATTGCGATGTGCGGTTTGGGGTTCCAAAATATGTGTGTGTGTGTGTGTGTATTTTCGAAGATATTTATACGCGCTCAATTTTCTCAGGGATGGCTGAACCGATTTTAACAATTTATGCTCGTTTGAAAGCTACTGTTGGGCCATTTATCAAGTTCAAAGATCAAATGGCAGTAACTTTCGGTTCCGGAGATATGATTGTATTAGTGACGTAACCGACGAAACGTGTTGTATTTTTACGCGCTCAAGTTTCTCAGAGATGACTGAACCAATTTTAACAAACTTGGGCTCTTTTGAAAGCTACTATCGGACCATTAATCATATTTGAATATCAAATGGCTGTGACTTTTGGTTCAGGAGATATGATGGTATAAATGACGTAACCGACAAAACGTGTAGTTTTTTACCGCGCAAGTTTCTCGGAGATAGCTGAACCGATTTTAACAAGTCTAGGCCCGTCTGAAAGCTATTGTTAGGTCATTGATCAAATTTGAAGACCAAATGGTTGTGACTTTTGGTTCCGGAGACATAATGGTATAAGTGACGTAGCCGACAAAACACTTCGTTTTTTACCGCTCTAATGTATATAAGGGTGCTAATATTTTGGGATCACCTCTAATTTCGTAAAGCGCTATTGTTCAAAAGCTTAAGCACCTCGAAAAATGTCCTCATCAAAATTTGAGCTAAATCGGACATGGGTAAGGGGTGCTGGGTAAATGTTTGAAAATTTTCGATCTTGAAAAAGCACTATAGGGGGAAGTACATGAAATTTCCGAAATCAAAAATTTTGTCTGATGCCAAAAATTTTAAAATTTCATGAAACGTCGAGATTTAATGTTATCTAAAAAAATTATTTTTTTTTAAATCGACTTCCTGGAACTTTATTATAAAATTTTTTTTTCGAGATAACACTAAATCTCAACGTTTCAAGCAATTCTAAAACTTTTGGCATCAAATTTTTTTTTCGATTCCAGAAATTTCATGTACTTCCCCCCCTACGGTGCAAGGCATTATCACACCAACAGGTGGATTAAGAAGGGTTTTTTTTATTTTTTTTGATTTCGAGTGTAGAATAAAATATTAACGGTATAAATAAATTCGTGCCGTTTTACTGATAAGCTTTAGTGACAAAAATGGTTGTAAATTAAATATTTAATGTATTGTCCATCGCTAGCCTCTACTTTTTCCCAACTTTCGGACAATTCACAGATACCCTTTTTAAAAATTTAACTGGTTTGGCCACAATCCGTGAATCGTTCTATTTTTTCAGGCCATTCTGCATCGACGGAACCAAATAGTAATCGGAAAGAGCAATATCTGGGCTGTACAACGGATGGGGTAGGATTTCCCATTTGAGTGTATCTAAGTGTGTTTTTATCAGCTGTGCAGCATGTAAGCGAACATGCCATATTTTATCGTTTTTATCGGTCGCTTTTCTTGCAATGCTCGGCTGAAACGTATTAATTGTTGTCGGTAGACCTCCTCCGTGATCATTTCACTTGGGCCCGCTCAAGACAACTAGTTCTTAACTTCGAGTGGTTTTGCAAGTTCTTGCGTTTGTGACGGGTCTTAATATCGAGCAATTCTTCTAATTCATCATCTACCAACTTTAGTGGCGCACCGGCTTGTTTTTCGTATTCCAAATCGAAAGTGCCACTTTCAACCCGTGGGAACAACTTCTGATACGTTTGCTCAGCTAAAGCATGCTTACCACATACTTCCACCACAATACGATGACTTTCTGCGGCTGAAATAATAAAGAAACATTCCCCGCAAACACACTTTATTCGTCACAAAACTCGACATTCGCATATTTAAAAGAAGTATTGTTGTTTACGTTGACATAATGACGCTCATTTAATCTTAAACTGCGTGACAGTAGCTTTCCAGCGCATTTTTTGTAAGGTTAATCACTGGAATAAAAACCAAGCTACGCCATTTGTTAGAAAACGGTACTAACTAATTTAGACACCTATTATAATACCTGCATTTTTGTTTGTGGTTGAAATGTTTTACTATATTTTCATTAGAGGTTGAGGCAATTTTTTGCAATAATAATAATGTTGAAAGTTAAGTTATTACGTACTGTAAATATTTAAGGTAGCTTCTTTATAAACAATTGTAATGAGATAGTTCCCACAGACAGATAGGTGCTATTTAAGCATTGTATGCATATTATACACGTTTCACAACATAAACGGTTGTCTTTCTCTGTAGTATATAGTATATAGATACAGTTTGAAACCTATTGTTCGAATATTCAATTATTTCATCATACAAACTAGAGAATTATGGATGAGTATTATTATCCAACTAACAACCTAGGCATGCGACCTCAACGATTGATCCGCACTTGTTAGTGTCATTACGATCCTACACATTTTCACTAGTTCCACATCTTCACCCCCCGCCAACAAGTTCTCAAATTCTCACACACGTGACACGTTTTGTTTCCAGAGCTTCTTTCGTTATCCGACGCCGCTACGAGACTGCTGAAAATGGTGACAGTTGTTTGTTGCTGTCCGCTGGTGCGTAACCGAACATTTTGTTTCGAATCGGTTGATAACATCACATGTAGTTTTGATCGAATCACATACCGTGGTTTTCGCGGTTCCGCAACACTTAGTATCTGCGATCGCCGCCTGTACGACACGAACCCGAACCCGAACTGCCGCTAGACTGGGTGGTGCATTTAATGAAATGCAGCGAGTGTATCGTACGGAACGGAAAACTCACAATCGGTGGAATTTCGCACCAGTCTGGTTGTGTGCGTTTGTTGAACAAAATTGAACACTTTGTTGTAATTAAATATGATGAGAATGTGATGTACGTTTGCTTGTATTTTTTTCACCGAACAATGATTCTGCGATTGAAGTGAGAGAATGATAGTTCTCCTAGAATATGGTCAACATTGCGTTGTGCGGCTGATGGTGACGCGCGATAAATTGTGTATCGGTCGACTTGTACGCACGCCTCTTCAGATAACGCAAACGGCAAACGCATGCAATTGAAAAAATAATTTCTTATAATGATATGATTGAGTAGAGTTCTGTAGAGCGTAACTGATTTTGATGTTACTAAAGAGTACGCTAAATTTCATTGTGGATAGTAAACATTCGACAAGTTCGATTTTTTTTAAAATTCAATATAAGATGCCATAGATAATTACTTTAAAGTAGAAAAATAACTGTTGTTGTTTTTGAAGTAACTGAAGTAACCTAGCATCAACCGGTACCAAAACCCCAGAATAACTAATACCCGTTGATGGCCAGAGAGCCGCCACTAAGTTTAGTTCGTTTTTCGGTACTTCAGTGAAGACTTGGCACTTCTTTGCAAGAGGTGTTTTGCAAATAACATAAACTTTTTGACTGCTTATGGGTTTAGTTGAGTCGTTAGGTGTTGTTAGAAGTTAGAAATGAAACGTGCAAAACCCTTAAAAATTTTTTAGAAATATCTAACGGGCTTCGTTCGATTGTACACTTAGTTATTTTCAAAACGACTGATGATTCCTGAATCAAGTGGGTGAATGTCTCGAAATAAGAATGCTGGCACCGGTTGTGAAAGGTGTCGAAATCGAAAATCCAGATGAACGCTGCGATGTTCTGATTGAAGACACCGAAGTCTTTGGAGCCGTGTTTCTATATTTATTATACAAATATTAGAGGTCAGTTGAGGGCGTATCTGACCCAGGACTCCACGAATCTCTTCTATCATGAATACGGCAGTCATAAGTATTCGGGAAATGGGCATGGCTGTGAACATACGAAGAAGGATTAATATTGGGAGCTTCGTAATTAAAATACGGAGGCATAAACAAGTGTGAAAATTCTGCTCAGATTCAGATCGAAATACAGCTAGAATATTAGTTATTTTCTTTCTGAATTCGATTGAGTAAAATTTTATAAAACTAACCAATTGTTGTTTTTTTTCTTAACTGTCATTTTTGTTTTCAAAGTGACGGAAACAGGTGGTTAAAAAAACAATTAAATCTAGTTGAATTTTCCAAGCTGGCAGTTTAGCGAAGAAACACATAATTAATTCAATATTTTTTAATCAATAAATAGATGAATTTACATGAGTTGAATGTAATGGGCGTTTTAGCTATTTCAAAAAGCAAAGTCTTGGCATTACATTCCTTTTGTGGAATTTGGTCTTTTGCCTTCAACAGACTTCGCAGCCGATTCTTAGCGTACAGAATCATTGCATGGCTAGTACTACGACTCTACTGACATTAAGAATCCTTCCATGTCGGGGCGCAAACATATAACAACTGGTGCTTAATACCAGCGCCCTATGCATTGATCTGCCAACTCCGGCAGCTCTTTTAACTATTCATTTCATTGACATTCATCGACTTAGAAAAAATATAAAAAGTCCCAGAACGACTTTTTCCAAAAACTTTTTTTAGATTACACTAAATCTCGACGTTCCATGCAATTCTAAGACTTTTGGCATCAAAACAAAATTTTCGATTTCAAAAATCTCATGTATTTCCCCTATGGTGATTTTTTACCCATATCCGATTTAGGTCAAATTACACATGGGGACTTTTTTCGAGGTGCTCAAACTTTTGAGCTCTGCCGCTTTACGAAATAAGAGAAGATCCCAAAATATTGGGACGCTTATATACATTAGAGCGATGAAAAACAACGTGTTTTGTCGGTTACGTCACTTATACCATCATATCTCCGGAACCCGAAGTTTGCCGAGCCGTTATTGGCTTTTGAAATGTATAAACGGTTCCCGATCAACATATCGTATCTAAACTATTTCTCTTTTTGGTACTTGTTAGAAAATTTCGATATTTTAACTACTAACGAACCAAAATTATATCAAAACTTGCTACGAAAACAGCTTTTTGTTATAAACTTGTTAGGGCTTGATGATCGGGTTACTGCTGTTTCGTATTGAGCTGGTGTGAGAAATGCATGGTGGCATTATATAGTGAGCAAAAATTACATATCAAATAATGACACGATTTTATGCAGCATTAGGCTTTGTGTTGAAATAAAAACGAGTTGAACACAATAAAATGGGTATTGTAAGAAAGCGTTTTTTTAAGTGTCGTTTTTAATGCTAGTAATGTCCAAATCTGTTGAGTTCAATGTATTCATGCTGAAGTAATAATGCATGGCTGTGTAATATCATATAATAGGTATTACTTCAGATTGTTGCAATTCATTATAGCAAAACTAAAAATTCAACCTTGACAGGCTAATGAATGAAATGAATACAAGCTTAGTATTATCGTTCACGTAGAACATTTAAAAATATAACATTTATATAACTTAGTGCCCGTACCAGAATTCAAAAATATATATGTTCATGGAAAATGTACCATTATACTGAATAGAGGATAAGAACATAATAAACATAGTCTTGATATTACGTTTATTGTGGAATTCGGCCTTTCTGTTCCAACAGACTTCGCAGCCAATTCATAGCATAGCTTCGATTACATAGCTAGTACTACGATGCTATTGACACAAAGGAAAATAATAATATAACTACTTTCTACTTATTCGAAGATGACAATGTAAGTCAATTAGAATTGAATATATTGGCAGTAATTCCAGTCCAGTAATTTATTTTAACAGTGTTTTATTCGATAAGGAAATTCGACCGCGCTTTATCATGCGTGTTAAGTGAATACTTTTACATAAATTTTATCTCATCGGCGTAAAGGGTCAGGTAAACTACTGTCAAAGATACCTAAAATACTTGAATATTTTCTTGTCGTCAATCGTTCTTTTGAATGAGAATCCATGCTTGCTACTTAACTCAGGCATATGCAAGGTAATCATGTTATTCAATACATATGGGGCATTCCACGAAAAATCAGCCACCCAATTTTTTTTTCACCTAACTATTTTTTTCGGTACTCGGTACAGAACTCGAAAATATTCGACACGTATTTTTTTATTTCAATATGGTACGTGAAATTTTCGAGATTTTTTTGAAATTTCGCGTTTTCGAAAATGAGCCTTTTTTTAACGTCTATACTGTAAAATCTAATAAAAATACAAAAATTCGTCCAAGACATGAAATGTGCGTATTTTCCTTAGCTTTCAAATAAGCAATCCCATAAAACAACCTTTAAAGTTCATATAATGGAAAAAATTAAAAATAATAAACAAATAAAAAAATTCAAACTTGGGCCTAATTTTTTTTCCTTTTTTTTATTGAAAATAGAAAACTTAGGGGTTTAACTCAATCTTGGCAAAGTTTCAGAGTGGAAAGATCAATACTTCCGGAGCAGTGAATTTTTCAATTACGACCCGCAGCGCAATTCGCTCTGATACGGGCTTAACTTGTCGACACATGGCGTACCACAGATCGAATCCTAAATTTGTCAGTTTATTGTTAGCAACGATAAAACGAGTAAAATTGGGACAAAGGATTTACGTGAGTAATAAAATAATGTTGCAATTTTTCTATGATTTGATTTTTCTGGTTTACAAAAACACAATACTTCAAACGTGTCCTGGGAAGAGAAAACTTTCATTTTTAATTCCTTGTCTCCGTGCGGCTCAACATAGCGAAACGATTGTGTTCCAGAAATTGTTTTACATTTTTCGAAACGATTTTTAAGAAATTTCTCTGCTTCTACATAATCTTCCGAACATTTGTATATGACTGCAATATTGGGTAGAGAGGATGCTTTCCTAGCCCACTCGTACAATTCATTCGCGGTCGAAATTTGACAATCATTGATCATTTGTAAACTTGCGCGACGTGCCATTCTTTTGATAGTTCCTCCAGCACCGTCGCATGGCCCTTTTCCATGAATTGTCGCGTGAAAATTCCATTGTTGAAAACGATGCAAATCATGCTCGCGATGAAAAATATTCGTATTGTTTTACATTTTTGAATTGCTGAGGAGCGCCATCAGAAAAATAAATGCACTTGCGTATATGTGGATACTATTGTGAAAAATATTGATTAAGAGCTTCGAGAAAAACATACACAGCTATTGCGTCATGTTTCTTGCAATCAGAAATAATTACTAATGTTTCTGATCGATTTTGCTGTTCATTTTATAATAGAAAACAATAGGGAATATAGTCGCAAATTATTAAACTTTTGTCACTCTTCAATTTTTATTCATATTTTGAAAATATGAAGTTTGTTTTCGAGCAATGAAAGAATGCATGTGCAGCTCAGCCATAGCCGAAGCAGAAAAAAAAATCAACGCCGGAGAGCTCGGATCGGTCGGATCTGCTTAATGCGGATGGCCTTTTAAGCCCGTATCCGAGTGAATTGCGCTGCGGTACACTCCGCGCGTGCGGGTCGTTATTGAAAAATTCACTGCTCCGAAAATATTGATCTTTCAGCAAAAAAAAAAGAAAAAAATTAGGCCCAATTTCTTTTATTTGTTTATTAATTTTTAACTAACATTATATTAACTATGAAGGTTGTTCCATAATTTCATAATAATTCCATAATCACTTATTTGAAAGCTAAGGAAAAGAAGCACATTTCATGTCTTGGACGAGTTTTTAAATCTTTATTAGATTTTACAGTATAGGCAGTTGAAAAAAGGCTCTTTTTCGAAAACGCGAAATTTAAAAAAATCATATCATCTCGAAAATTTCACGTACCATATTGAAATAAAAAAAATACGTGTCGAATATTTTCGAGTTCTTTACCGAAAAAAAAATAGTTAGATGAAAAAAAAATTTGGGTGGAATGCCCCATATACATATAACTTCACTTTGGTCAATCATAATTACTCATGATTCATAGTTCTAGTGTAATAGTAATCACTAACAATAACGATTGAATTAGGATATATTCAAAGTGTGAAGAATTCAAAAATCCACTAAGAAACAATGAGTATTTTTTACAAGCCAACAAAACGAGTGGAGCCCACTGTGCTCAATCTCTGGAAATATTCCTGGTTTCTATGTGTCGGTTTTTCTTGTTATGCTTTGTTCGACGATTCGGTCAACTCAAGCGGTTGAAATTTTGCGCGCCTTTGTTGAGACTACATTTACCTTAACACTCAAACGCTCGGGTTGGGATTTTCATCGATTTGTTTTTTCAAAAATTTGTTACTACTGAATAAATTTCAGTGCATTTGGTGTCAGAAAAACCGGGTATTCTTTAATTTCATTTTGCCTTAATCGGTATTGACATGGTCCATAAACACCGGTGTTATTCCAGATCGCCTTGGGGTAAGTCGGTTTTGCCATTTGGGGTATTCTATCTAAAAAACTAAAAATGTATATGTGAACAGTTCTGGAACAATCTGAAATGTGCAAGATTTACTAAAACGCATCAATTTGAAAAAAACTAATCATTTGGCTAACCATCCCAGATTATTTCGTATTCTAACATAGAATTTGTTTTTCCTGATAACATTTTTGCGTCTTTTCAAAAAAGTCTTTCAGAAGTTTTGTAACCGGTTCCAGTACCCTCTGGGATGGTTGGCTTGGCTAAATGATTAGTTTATTCAAATTGATGCGTTTTAGTAAATCTTGCACATTTCAGATTGTTCCAGAACTGTTCCCATATACATTTTTAGTTTTTTAGATAGAATACCCCAAATGGCAAAACCGACTTACCCCAAGGCGATCTGGAATAACACCGGTGTTTTTGGACCATATCAACACCGATTAAGGCAGAATGAAATTGAAGAATACCTGGTTTTTCTGACACCAAATGCATTAAAATCGGTCAATTTAGTCAGTAGTTACAAATTTTTGAAAAAAAAATCGATGAAAATCCCAATCCGACGTTTGAGTGTTAATCACAGCAATGCCTGAAATAAACATGTTTAGACTATTCGATTATAAAAATGTAAATTGTTTTCGATACTTGAATGCAAAATCTTTAGCTTTTTCTTTTGATATTTCTTCTTCTTCTTTTTCTTCTCACTCTTCTTCTTATTCTTCCTTCTGATGCCATCGCCTTACTTAAGATAATACCGGGTGCAGGCACAGCTTTGAAGCTATTTATATTCAAACAGATATAGCCTCGCTGTATCGCATCGCCTAGCCACCACAAAACTAACACTGGACAACGTACTCTCTCGTTGAGAGCTTCACTGGAAGTGGAATTGTTACCCGATAGCTATAAAAGCATCAAAATCGAACTTGAAAATTAAAAACGTGTATCTTTAAACATAAATAAAGCTAGATTTCTTAAGTAAGCTTATTAGATACTTGTTTCCTATGAGCACACCTGGTTCACTTCGCGGTAATGCAATACTTTTTCATTGTTTTCAAATGAAAAATGTTTTTAATACATTTTTTTTAATTCTTTGAGCATGCCACACATCATTTCTTAATTTCATGTTTTCAAAATCGAGCGGTTTCATCAACCAAGCGTATTTCTGATAATTTCAAACATCAAGAGAGCTTCAAACAGTTTTCATGAGATAGCAAAATGATTAATACTTCACGTGACATATTGAAAAATATATTTATTTCATTTGCTGTGTTGAACATGTTACCAAAAAACCTCTTTTAATCCACCTAATGGTGTTATGGTACTTTTCTCATTGATACAGCAACATTTTACGTGAAATCGATGCAGTTTTCATATTGGAGATTTTTATTGCATCCGGATCCTGAATCCGGAGACTGTCTCAGTTCCAGTAAGTTTCGAAGCCATCAAATAGCTATTCATACAAGTTTGAAAATCTGTTCTAAAAATTTCGTACTTTTTTGCAATTCGTACTATTTTTTCAATCTTCTGAAGATTTTTCAGGGGATCGACAATCCGAGAGTTTTATTATTCCAGTACTCGATTGAATCTTTGGCGTTTCGTTTGAGTTTGGTTTTGCTGTCCTAGGAAGTGCTGGAATCTCCTTTCCTGATCTGAGGTTTACAAAACTTCCTGTATCTGTTTCTGACTGCATGGTGAACTGATTGCAATTGACACGCTTTTGCTGGAACACATAATCGATGTTTCGCAGTTGAACAACCTGTAGCACAAATGACCCAAACAAGCGTGTTTAGATGCAATGCAGCAAACGGTTCCTGTTTTTTACCTTCCCGTGCACACCCACACTAATCGCCGTTAGCAACGCTCGCTACGATTGTTGATTTATTATTGATCGAGTCGGAATTTTCAGTGTTTACCTTTGTTCGCTGGAATTCTGATTGTTTCGGATTTATTTACTAATAAAATGACCTACCGAAGTCACATGGTGGGCCCGTCTCGGGTATTCGATCATATCTACGATCCGCTGTTTGTCGCTTCCGACCGGAAAGATGTGTGCAAAGCAAATAAAGCAGCCCTGTGCCGTTCGGCGCCAATCGGAATTTTTCCAGTGTACCAAACCATGTTCAGCGAGCTGCCGCGTATGACACGGAACCATTATGTCATGCATCGGAATCCGTTGCCGTATAACCCGGATGTGCAGGTAAATGCCGCCTATCAACTGCCACAAACTGCAGATGTTTCTCGAATCTTGGGTACCGAGCGGTCAAAGTTTTTTTGTCATCCATCTGCCGGAGAGACCGGAGCGATTCTCAAACTTACGGAAAGTATTGATGAATTTTGTCACTGTGATACAATCGTGGAACCACGTTTCAAGGATGCTGCTTCGCAGACTGTCTATCGAGACTCGTCAGCTCAGACCCAACCGTGGATGCCGAAAGCCATTCTGAAAGATGCCGAATTGGGAACACCGGAAGTCGTGTATGTGGCTGAAATGTTGCAGCACACGCGATATCCAGGAGTTAACGAAGTGGAGATCATTGAGCGAGCTCGGAAGAAACGAAATTGGGAGTACGCTTTGGGTAGTTGTGACTCACCTGATGAGTGGGCTCTGCAAAAGCTGACGCTTCAGATTTTCGAATGGGAAGAATGGGTAGCCCGGGAACGTCAAATAGATCGTTACCAAATGCTACGGTTACAGCTGGTTGCGAAAATAATGAACAAACGGGAAAGGGATACCCAGCAGGCAACGGAAAGTAAGATGGAAAACACAAAGAATAGAATCAATTCAGAGCGAAACAAGGCGATGGAGAAGCTTCGGATAAACTATGAGCGAAATGTTCGAAAGTTGGAAAAGAAACGAATGAATTCAAAGGCAAACAAATACCGGTCGCCACACATTCAAAAACCGGATGAGACGGCAGTATCGGTGGTGCAACCTAAAAAGGCATTTTCCAATAAAACATACAATTATAATCCTAGCTTCATCGAAGTGGGGTAAGTAAATGAAGGATTTTATTGGAGCTTCAAGCTAATCGAAATATTTGGTATCAGATTGTCCAAACTCAACCGTAAGATAAACATTGGTCATAAACCTGAAGACGCAGGTAAACAACGTCCGGAGTTGTGGAAACCCAAGGAAGTCTGCCGAGAGTATCAGAAGGGTTTCTGGTCATTTAATTACCTAAAGAAACTTTACGATTCATTGAAGGTATTTGAATTTCACCTCTCATTCGAAGAGCTTTAATAGTTTCCTTTGATTTTTTTTCCAGCATTTTCGTCATAAAAAGGAAGCACAACCGTCGATTCCGGAGTGCCTTATCGTGGTATCCCCGCCAACGGAAGGTACGATCACTCCTCCGCCCAGACTGAGCGAAGAGCTGGAGCACGATAACCTGTACCAGCAGGCAATTTTACTGCAGAAACTTATCAGAGGGCGTGCCACCCAAGAACTGATTCATAAGGACTATGCGACCGATCGAGACATGGTGGAGGATTTGATCGCCACTCATCGGCTGCCGGTAGTCGAAGAATTTTTCCCAATTGCTCCGCTCAAAACGGGTAGCGTTCGGGAAAAGTATCTGAACATTCTTCGCAACGAAGATTTGTTAGATGAGTTCGTAGAGAATTGTACCCACGCTCAAATGACTTCTCTAATGACAACCCTGGAACGTGAACTAACGCGATTACAGAACGAACGAAACACGCAGGCGTTCTATCTACTGACGGAGCAGGAACGCTACTTCCGAGAGGCTCGCGAAACTCGTCACATATCCGAAATGAAATTTCAGGACAACGAGGAGATGGCTATCTATTTGGAAAATTCCTTACTCGAACAAGTCGATCGTCAAAATGTAGTTGACACTCGTGAAAAAATTCACGAATTGATCAAACAGTTCGATTCGGAAGCGGACAAGCGGATCAGCTCAATTGACGGATCGATTGATCAGCAGCAAAGAAGTATTGCTTCCTGTCAAATGGACGAAATGTTGATGCCGGACATTTTCCGCAGACTGGCTCGGGAGAGTATAAAAATAAAGCAGAAACCATTGTTGGCGGCTGCTCACGAAGCCATTTTCGAACAGTTCGAATTCAAGCCACTGGACTCCGTTCCGGAAGAGATGATGGAGGCACTTCGCAGTCAAACGGCGATCGATGCGGCTGAAGATGCGGGTCCGATCGGTACTGGCGATGAGGCTGACACGAGGAGTGAAGGACAGGTCATAATCGGTGATATTTTAAGCAACATGATCGAAAGTGTCCTGTCGGAAAATGAGGTCGAGGAAATTCCGCAAGATGACACCAATGATTTTCTTGGAATTGATAACGAAACGGAAACCGAAGACGGGGATGAAGTGGAGCGAATGGCAGTTGAGCTGGTGGAAGATATGTTAAGTTTCGTGAAAGATGTTGAAGAGTAGTTTTTCTGATTCCTGACATTTTAGAGATTTCAGGCTTACAATAAAAATTTAAATTTGACGTACTTGTACTCGTCTGGTTTTTGTGCATGCGTTGGAAACGGTTTGAAGCCGAATAATAGCGAATAGAATTATTGCATGGCTAGACTATTGGAACAACGAATCCTTCCGGATCGGTACTCAATAATACGGAAACAGGCTTGTAAAACCAATATGTTATGGTGGTACTGGCGTTTTATCCTGTGTACTTCGAAGCGCAATAATATTGTACTAGACGTAGAAAACGTGAGTTTGTTCTTGTACCTTCTGCACTTATTACTGTACTATCAACGCTTTCTGTATCTGTTCCTGCACTATCTGCCCCTGTGCCGGTATTTTCTGCACTTGTTTCTCTTACTTATTTTCTTGTTTTTGCACTTTTTGTACTTGTTGATGTACATTCTGTATTTTTCTGTTATTTTGCACTTTCTGTACCTGTTCCTATACCTTCTACACACCTTGTTCTTGTGCATTCTGTTCAATGCAGAAAAGTGCAAATCATCAGAAAATATGGGGCTCAAAACAGGAACATGTGTACAAATTCTTCCAACAGATACGTGTCTTTTGCAGTAATTACTTGCCGGGTTGTTACTTGTGGAGAATCTAAAATATGTTTATTATCTAAAATAATGTTGATTACCAGAGTTAAGATATCTCGACGTTGTAAGAACTTGTAGATGGACCGGTTTTGTTGATCTAACAAGTTAATAAACTGTTTTGGTCAAACATTTATGGGTTCGAAATAGCTCCTTAAAGTTGCCACCCGCTACTTTGAACGGATTGATAATATCCCTCAAAATTCAACAGTGGCGAAGCAGCTTAGTTTTCTGTCGCTGGTAATGACTTCATTGCTCCTACGTGATAATTTTCTAATGATTTTGCTGAGTTTTATCACTAATAGAATTGTCTCTCAGTAGTAATTCGCCAAAACGTAGAAGAGAAAATTATTTTCTATTTCTTTTTCAAATGTGAAAAAATTTCTTCTTGAGTATAACGGGAATTCCAATTTTAGAAAATAAGCGGAATTTCTTTGCAATATTCTTCTTCTTCAAGAAATATTCTGAGCGGAGCTTAGCTGCTCAATTCGTTGAGAAGAAAACACAATTTTGAGAAGAGGAAGACATTTGAAGATTTTCTTCTTTTCAAGAACATTGTGATAAATTTCTTCCGCCAGCGGAATTCGGCTGCTGGTCTCACAAATCTCGGTCTGACCATTTCAAAGATCTTCATTTTTCCTCGAGTTCTGTTTCTCCTTAAGGCGAGGTGGCTTGGGAGTTTAAATTATTTCGCCGTATTTTATTACTCATTTATCTATTTATTTATTTATACATTTATTTATTTACTTGTATATTTATTTTTTTCCATCGGATACAAGATCTAAATGGACAATTCGAGTGAGAAAAAAGCCATTTGACTTGAACTGTTCGTTTGTCATTCTCAAACGGGCGCAAAAACCACTTTTTTCAAAAACATAAACGAAAATAATAATTACAATGAAACATAAAGCTAGAATCACAGATATCACTAATCAAATAAATATTTATAAAATTCAAATCACTGTAGATCTTTGCCTAAGCAATGTTGTATTCCGCAGTGTCCTCTTCGGTATTCGAAAATTTTTTTCATAGCGTAATTTTGCATAGTTTTGTAATTAATAATGCTTGTTGGATTTTTCGGCGGCGATGAAGCGTATCGATTTCTAATAGTTGGCATCTATCCTGATATGGCGGCAGATTTGCTGGGTTTTGCCAAGGTAAGTTTTGTAACGCCAGACGAACGAACCGTTTTTGAACTTTCTCAATACGTATGCTCCATGAGAGTTGATAAGGAATCCAAACTACTGAAGCATTCTCTAGAATAGACCAGACTAGTGAGCAATACAAAGCTTTCAAACAGTGAGGATCTCTAAAACCCTTAGCGATTTTGCTGATAAAGCCCAATTGACGTGATGCTTTTGAGATGATCTGTGATCGTTGTAAATCAAATGAGAATTTTTCATCTACACGGAACGACCGAAATCAGCATTTTCGCGAAAAATTTAGTTGATTTGCTGATTTTAGTTAGTTATTTTTTGAGACAACTAAAAAAATCTTACTTTTGCTAATTTAGATTTTTTATTCTCATTCCCTTAATAATAATAATAAAATATTTGTTGAAATGACTATTTTTTTTAGTTGAATTCACAAATTAAACGTGCTGTCATTTCTTAGCTAAGGCACATTTCATTTCCATTCAATTAATTTTTTAGTTGAATTAAAGAAATAAAATGTTGTTTTCAACCAATATGAATGGTTGAATTGGCTTCTGCAATCTGCAGCTATATGGCGCCCTGTCACCGAAACGGTAACACCGTAATGACTACTAGCCACTAGATGGGACACTACTGCCGAAAAAATTTCAGACGCGGTTGTCTTTTCTATATTGTCAGGTATAAATACGATGTTGTATTTAAGAAAAAGACATAAACGAAACATAAACATCTTTTTGAATTTTTTTCTTCTAAATCACTGTTTTCTTCATTCTCACTGAAAACTTTTAGCACTCGGAAAACAAAAACCGAATACAAGTAGTACACCGGACGGCGCAGCTCGGAAGGTTTGAAGATACAAAAAAACTTCATCACAATTAGAGTGAAACATTCGAAATTCACTTTTCTGTTCCGCGTAAAAACATGATTACGCACAATCGCTTCAAGTGCGCACAAATTCTGAATAAATACGATTTCCTCTAACAGTTTACGACATTTTTACATATCGGTTTAGAAATTTAAATAAAGATATATCGAACACATGCGAAAAACATCAAAACAATTTTCAAGCAGTTTCAATAAGACTCTCCTTTTTAGCTTTTTAATGGATTGTTTTGCTTTGACACTTCTCATGAGTTTTTGGCTAATAAACTTGTTAATAATACCCATTTCAGTATTGTTTTCTTTGTGCTGTCCTTCAGTAATGATGGTGATAGATAAATAGAAATAAATTTTCTGATTTTAATAACAAAATTAGTTGTCAATGAGAATTTCGTGTTGGATTGAAATATTGCTGGTTTGTGTTCAGGATATTCACCAACTAAACACATTCTCTAAAAATAAGAGTTTTTTCAGCAAAGTAAATTCTCAATTTTAACTAATTTTATAGTTATTTTGGAAATTTTGTTGTTAAAATCAACTAATTCAAAAACAGTAATACGAATTAGGCGCAGAGCTAATTTCGGTCGTTCCGTGTAGCAGTATTCCCAAATCGCAAACCTGGGTAACTCTAGTCAAAACTGAGCCATCGATGTGATAGTCGAATTCAACAGGTCTCAGAGTACGGTGAAACGTGATCACCTGACATTCTACGACGTTTATTAAAAGTTTGTTTCGATTACACCAATCTACGAACGATTCAAGTGCATTTTATAACCACCGACAATCATTCACAATACGAATAACGAGGTACGATTCAGGTCGCCTGCACATGTCAGTTTGCAACAAGTTCCCAAAGCAAATGAGACATCATTGAAAAATAATACGAAAAGCAAAGATCCTAAATTATTGCCTTGGGGAACTCCTGATTTGTTAGTGAACAGTGATGATGAACTGTTGCTCAATTTTACTCGAAGAACTCTCAGCCTCTCTTTGGACGTTTTATTGGATATTCATCGGACCAATGGTCCATCGTACAGCTATTCTGGTGTACGGCTGCCTCACCGCTGCCAGACATACTCCTCCAATGAGACAACCGTATCCACCAATGATGATCGATTTTTTATGTCATTTTAGCTTCGATAGCCGTCACTGTACTTTTTTCCACTCTGATTAGAATTCATTATATACTGATTGGGAACAATTAAAAAACCTGTTTTAATCCACCTAGTGGTGTAATGAAGTATCTCATGTATAATATTGTGGTATTCTATTCAAAAATTTTCTCTTCGATTTTTTAAAGAAATCAAGAGATTGTTTGTGCATTAACTAGTATAACATACAGAATAAAACAGTGCTTTGAATGCGTAGGTCATCCTTAAGAAAATGAAGTGGATTCACTATTATATGCACTTCCGGCACCGGAACCCGAGAACCGGTATATTCGAAGTCGGTTCGTACGGCCACCAACTAACATGACATACAAACTCTACTAGTACGCACTCTAAATTACGAATTAAATGTTTGTCGCATCCGACAATATGCAGTAATTTTTGGAAGAACCATAAGACCTTTCAATTGAGCCTAAGATTGGGAATAACGGTTTAGAGTCCAGTTTATAACATTTTTTACGGTTTTTGTTCCGCCAGTTTAAGTGACGGTGTACAATATTGAACACACTTTACCCTATAACTCTGGAACCGGAAGTCTGATCCGGATGAAATTCAGGAATTCCGTATGGAACCGGAAGACCTTTCATTTGAATCTAAGTTTGTGGAAATCGGTCAAACCGTCGCTGAGAAAAGTGAGTGAGATCCATTTTGGTATATATGACCACTATTTTCGGTACTTCCGGAACCGGATACCGGGAACCAGGATAGCCGGAATCGGTTTGTTTAGTTGCCTACTGATCATGACTATCGATTTGTATTGTTTTGAGACCAGTTTAGAAAAAATTTTACGTTTTGCCTTTCTCATATAGAAAGGTTATGCAATCACTGTGAAAACCGACTTTTGAACCGAGTGTCATATACCATTCGACTCAGTTCGTCGAGTACGCAAAATGTCTGTGTGTGTGTATGTGCGTATGTGTGTATGTAACGTTTTTTTGCGCTAACTTTTCTCGGAGATGGCTGAACCGATTTTCACAAACTTAGATTCAAATGAAAGGTCTTGTGATCCCATACAAAATTTCTGAATATTATTTGGATCCGACTTCCGGTTTCGGAATTATGGGGTAAAATGTGCAAAAAAATGTGAAAATAAGTGCACTAACTTTTCTCAGAGATGGCTGAATCGATTTTCACAAACTTAGATTCAAATGAAAGGTCTTAAGATCCCATACAAAATTCCTGAATATTATTTGAATCCGACTTCCGGTTCGGGAGTTATGGGACAAAAAAAAGATAATATGTGTTCCAACTTTTCTCATAGATGGCGCGACCGATTTTTACAAACTTAGGTTCAAATGAAAGGTCCTGTGATCTCATGCGTTATTCCTGAATTTCATGCGGATCCGACTTCCGGATCCGGAAATATAGGGTAAAGTGTGTTAAAAATTGCATATCATCACTGAAAATGGGGAAAAACTTTAAAAAATGTTCTAAATCGACCTCAAATCTTTTTCAATTTGACGGTTTTTATCAGTAGACGGTCAAACAAATCGGTTATTTTTTTAAGAATCGAAGAAAATAATTTTGAAGAATTCCACAGTATTATATATGATAGTATGATTGATATGAGAAAGGCATCATTACACTAGGTGGTTCCGCCAGTTTAAGTGACGGTGTACAATATTGAACACACTTTACCCTATAACTCCGGAACCGGAAGTCTGATCCGGATGAAATTCAGGAATTCCGTATGAAACCGGAAGACCTTTCATTTGAATCTAAGTTTGTGGAAATCGGTCAAACCGTCGCTGAGAAAAGTGAGTGAGATCCATTTCAGTATATATGACCACTATTTCTGGTACTTCCGGAACCGGATACCGGGAACCAGGATAGCCGGAATCGGTTTGTTTAGTTGCCTACTGATCATGACTATCGATTTGTGTTGTTTGAGACCAGTTTAGAAAATTTTTTACGTTTTTTGTTTCGCCGGTTTAAGTGACGGTGTACAATATTTAACACACTTTACCCTATAACTCCGGAACCGGAAGTCGGATCCGGATGAAATTCAGGAATTCCGTATGGGACCAGGAGACCTTTCATTTGAATCTAAGTTTGTCAAAATCGGTTCAGCCATCGCCGAGGAAACCTAGTGAGATTATTTTACACACACACACACACAGACATTGCTCAGCTCGATGAACTGAGTCGAATGGTATATAACCTTTCTATAAGAGAAAGGCAAAAATGTTGGATTGTTAGGTAATTAATCGGTAGTGAAATCATTTCGATCTTAATCATGCCATCGAATCGAAAGGTTATCATATTGTTCTGGAATTTGAGCGTGAACAAAATAGTTCGATATTATTTATATCTGTATCGAATCTGTATCAACATGCATGAGCCACCCTGTACGGAGTCTTTAAACGGTTGGAGCTCGCACTACTTTTTGTTGCATGCAATAATTCCAGTCGACTGGTCGATCTCGATAGATTTGGATTGTGTCTTTGCTAATACTGTCAGTAATTTGACAGCCTTTACTTCACCCGCATGGTGCGGTCACAACAAATTCTATCAACATCAAACGGCATTCAGCAGTTCTTTTCGTGGGATGCGTACGAATAGGTTATTGGTTGATTTATCAACGCCGCAATTCATCTGCTGATTCTATCACAGACATTTTAAACTGGTATTCATTTGTCTCTCAAAAACAATGAATCCATTACGGTACTATGCACGGAGCATGGGAATGAAAGGCGGGAATGTTGTTAGCGCAGTCTGGGCGCGTCTCTCATTAGTAATATGTTGAAATTTGGATGTAATACATCCTAACTTCATAATATAGCAGTTTATTTCATGTTTTCGAAGGTGTCACATGAAAGTCTACCTGCAAACTGCTGTCATATAAATGTATTCAACTAAATGATTAACTTCCATCATATAATGCTTATGACAGACATGTGATATCGGAATCACTGTACACCGTGAAATCACATGTCTGTCACCCTAAATCACGGTGGTATCACGCGAGCATCATGATACAAGGGTGATTTCCGTACTACAATCATTTATCGTTGTACTGTGCAAAATCACATCACTGTTTACTGCTACCAGCGCCATTGACGAGCGATGGTGAACTCACGAAACAATATTTCCTTCTTCTGAGTGTCAAATAATAAACAACGTTTGTTTTATTTAAAAAAAATCTCTGTAAAAGCTAACCAGCAGCATAAAACTTATACACTTCATCAACCTTTTAGCTTATTTTCAAAAAGCAGTCAAACCAAGAAATGTTAATAAATTTGATTAAGTTTTGAAATACAAATAAGGAAAATAATATATTCATATTTGCACATAAAATCAACACTATTGAGTAATTGTTTTCTATTCAATAACAAGTAAATTTATTGTTGCAATGGATTTGCAATATTATGAATGCACATATGGTAATAATAAACGATAAATATCCAATACATCAATAAACCAATTGTGCAATCATCCTGTTTATTGATGACCAATCCATTTATCACATTGGTCCCCTATATTCACTTCTGGAAACTCTAAATCTTCTAATTACTTTGTCTTACATCATCAGGTTGACTGCCGTTGGATAGAAAGAAAACTTGTTTTTAAAATGTTTAGAAAGAGTCTTATTTTGGGTATGAATAGAGAACAGCGAATCATGTCTTTCAGCAAAATTGGTAAATTGAAGCAGAACACGTAGCAAGTAACATATTCAATTTAATAAATACTTGTAGTAGTTTTCAGTGTTACTTCATGAATATAGCATAACAACTTCAAACTCCTCAAAATCCTAACAAAACCATTATTAAATTATATTCCAGTCTAGTAGATCATTTTTCATAAGATTTATGAAGCAAAATTATGCATCAAGCCTATGTCAAATCTATTGCGGAATAATTTTAAATTCAAGAATGTATCAAAATCAGCTTTATGATAATCCTTTTTATGAAAATTTCGTAATGAATAAACTGTTACGTTAATAGATTTTTTTTGGAGTGTGTGCCATGCCGATTTTGATGGTTACATACTAAGAATATCTTATATTTATTTATTATTTTGGGTATCAATGTTAAAAGTTTATGCGCTTTTATTTTTATCGTGAATATGCGGATGAAAAAGGAATTATGATTGAACACCTTGAAATTTATGCGGATATGGCAGAAGTTGGTATGATTTACAAACAAAATTTAGTGATTCATCAGCTTTTTGGTAGAAATCGGCGTCGTCGCATAAAAATAGTGCTCGTGTTTCGAAAATTAGTTCCAAATGCCTTTCATATTTCCTCCATTTTCTATTTTTATTCGATGTCAGTGAATGTTACGGTAGAACATCAAAATTATGGACATCCAATTTTCCCTAATGCTAATTACATTTAAACAATGAAGGAAAAAATGTGTCATAAATGTATCTTAATACCATAAAATTTGATATGAGTGAAACTGTCATTCGATGACATAAAATTAGTTTTATAATTCAGAGAGGCATTGATTATAACTGTCATAAATCTGGTACTAGAAATACACCTCAAACCGCAAAAAATCTATTTCTATATTATCGATCATCTGAGTTGTTTCGTTTCACTGTATTCTGTGCGCAAAACATGTCTGTCACCTCATAGTTGTACGCGTACAGCGTTGTACAGAAATCATTGTACAAAAATCACATGTCTGTCAATGGTATAACTTGTCGATTCCAATTAGCCGACTATTTTGCACAAAATAAAGTCTTCTCACAGTTTCGTCAGTAACCGTCAGTTTTGAAGGATTCAAATAATTGATATTAGTTATAGTTTAACTATAACTTAATTTTTCGTTCAAACTTTAACTATGTTAATTATCAGGGGTTAATTTTCGGGTGATTGTGGAGTTCTGCGGGTTTGAAAAAATTTCCGCCCCAATATTTTTCCTAATGATCACTGTTTATTAGAGCAAGAATAAGTTTTTACACTGTTAGTTTAGTCACAAATGGTTACTTTTCAGCCGTATTTTTTACCTGATTTGGTTATTACAAGTAGGACTTTATTTGCTTCTGCAATTTTGTGATTTATTATTAGGAAAATTTTTAACTTACTTGAAATGTGGAAATGTGTATAAATGAGTTCGTGCCATTTTATAACATACTACCTTGATCAAAAAGTTCTAGGAATCACCACCGTGTGGCGCTCTCAGTCACCCGATTAGTTTTTTTTAGGTTGCAACATCTGTCATTAATATTCTATGAAATTTTCAGCTCAACCTGGAAATTTGTAAAAGTTTCGCTGTATTGAGTACATCTGCGATTGTGCGTGGAATTGACTTTTCAACAACGCGTTTGTATTAATGTTTGCGTTAAAAACGGTTTCAATGGTGCGACGACATTGCAAATGTTAGAAGAGTGTTTCGGCAACGATACTCTGAAGAAAAAAGTCGTTCATCAGTGATACGAACGTTTCAGAAGTGACCGTGAGTCTGTGAATGAAAAGAAGAGAAGCGGTAGGCAATCGACATCGATTAGAAGAGTGCTGTGTATCATGAATTAATTTCACAAGACCAGACCGTCAACAAGGAGTATTATTTGAGCGTTATGAGACATTTGCGTGAAGCAATTTACCGAAAAAGACTAGATTGGTGGGCAAACAACTCGTGGATCTTGCACCGCGGTAACGCACGGTCACACAATGCTATCGTTATCCGTGAACATTTGGCTAAAAACGAAACGAATACCTATTCAGCAACCACCGAATTCACCTGATTTGGCTGCCTGTGACTTTTCCTATTCGGTCGACTCAAGAAACCGCTCCGTGGTACGTATTTCAGTACCCGAGGAACATCTGGGAATATCGCAGATGGCTCTGATGGCTACACCGAAAATTGAATATAAAAAAGGTTCCGAGGATTGGATCAAGCGCTGGTATAAGTGTGTTGCAAATTTCGGGAACTTTTTAGAACTCAAGGTAGTAATGCAATCATGTCGTCCACGTAGTTTACAGATATGTTTCCTTCAAATGAGGTTATAATTCGCATACTAATACAATTTTGCCGAAAACATAAAGCTGCTGCACGTGCGTGAAGAAAATGTATTTCCGAAGCTAGCGTTCATGCTTTTTTTTTTTGTTGCGGCTTCATTCTAATTCGCAACTTGGCTAGCTGAAAGCCCGAATGGAAACGATTGCAATTGAATTGTGAATCTACCTCTTACGGGTTGGTAGATACTTTTTGCTCAAACAGAAAACTCGTTTCGCCATGAATATCTTTATGCAGCTTTCGAAAATCTTTTAGTGCTATGCAAATCTGCTGCAATCCTAAAGCTTTGCTGTTTTCGCTCGTTTGCATTGCATATCAGCCGTTAGGGTTGCTGGAATTGAGATGATAGAAGTTTGAAAACTTTGCCCTGGTTATGAAGGCCTGGAGAGAATTATTCGGGAATGCTATGTTTGCATAGTTCTGTTTCATGATGATCAAAATTTTAAACAGTTTTTAATCAACCCGACAACCACAACTACATTATTTCATCGCTCATGAATTATATAACAACCGACATCCCTACAATTGAACTCAACTTTCAATGCTACAAACTTTGGCAGGATAACACAGAAAATCGAAATGGAAGCAACAATGCACATAACTAATGTACAGCATGACGTTCAATTCATCGTTCATTGCTTCCCGGTTTGGTGAGCACAGGGATAGTCAGTTGAGCTCGTACCTAATCCTGACTTTTAGCCTGCGATGCAATCGAACGTCGGTCTGATGCCCATGCACGGAAAGACCGAAATTAGCATTTTGACGAAAAAATTAGTTGATTTTCTGATTTTAGTTAGTTATTTTTTGAGACAACTAAAACAATCTTACTTTTGCTAATTTAGATTTTTTAATTCTAATTTTCTTAATAATAATAAAATATTTGTTGAAATGGCTATTTTTTTAGTTGAATTCACCAATTAAACGTGCTGTCATTTCCTAGCTAAGGCACGCTTCATATCAATTCAACTAATTTTTTAGTTGAATTAGAGAAATAAAACGTTGTTTTCAACCAACATAAATGGTTGAATTGGTTTCTGCAATTAGCAGCTATATGGCGCTCGTTAACACCGTAATGACTACTAGCCACTAGATGGCACACTACTACCGAAAAAAATTTCAGTCGCGGTTATCTTTTCTATATTTGCAGGTATAAATACGATGTTGTATTGGAGAAAAAGACATAAGCGAAACATAAACTTCTTTTTTAAAATTTTACTTCTAAATCGCTGTTTTCTTCATTCGACTTCGCGAAATCGACTCTCTCACTGAAAACTTTGAGCACTCGGAAAACAAAAACCGAATACAAATAGTACACCGGACGGCGTAGCCCGGAATGAGAAGATACAAAAAAAAACATCATTTGACGTGTACAATTAGAGTGCAACATTCGAAACTCACTTCACTGTTTCGCGTAAAAACATTATTACCCACAATCGCTTTAACTGCGCACAAATTCTGAATAAATACACGTTCCTCTAACAGTCATTTTTACATATCGGTTTAGAAAATTATATAGGGATATATCGTAACACATGCGGAAAACATCTAAACAATTTGCGAGCAGTTTCAACAAGACTGTCCCTTTTAGCTTTTTAATGGATTGTTTGGTTTGACACTGTTGTCCTTCAGTAATGACGGTGATAAATAAATAGAATCAAAGTTTCTGATTTTAATAACGAAATTAGTTGTCAATGAGAATTTCGTGTTGGATTGAAATATTGCTGGTTTGTGTCCAGAATATTCGCCAACTAAACACTTTCTCTAAAAATAAGAGTTTTTTTCAGCACAGTAAATTCTAAATTTTAACTAATTTTATAGTTATTTTGGAAATTTTGTTGTTAAAATCAACTAATTCAAAAACAGTAATACGAATTAGGCGCAGAGCTAATTTCGGTCGTTCCGTGTGGCTATCCCATTTCGCCGGTAGAAATGATGGTGATGATGAAGCTAGAGTGAAGCGTAGACTTCACTTTTCTACAACGTCATGCATAATAAATTTCGCCGAGATGATATATATTCTATCAAGCGGCAAAATTCCAATCGCTCTGTTCGTTTCGTGCCAGCAAAGATGCCATGACCAGGAACGGGCTGGCGGCCATTCTGGCCTGAACTCGATTTCGCAGATGGTTTGGGCGGATGATTCATTGGCCTACTGGAATCGCTGGGCGAAGATTGGGTTAGCCTCTTGTGGTGGGCTGGTTGTTTGTAACCGCTGCGCTGGTTGGTTCTGTTTGCATGGACGCGAACAACGGTCGGTATCCATCATTTAGCTGGCATCGGTATGTCCACGTAGCAATGTGCTGATTTTATTCGGGAGGTATTTGTGAATCCGAATCGTTAACTGAAAAAGTACAAAATTTGGATAGCTTATGCTGAAGAATTGTTACATCAGATGTAACTTTCAACATTAACTCCACTAAACGGGACCGGGTGTCAATAAAAAGTTTCAAAAATAGCTGCATAACCTTTTTCTGTCATAATGTTGAACGTTAATAACCTTTAACTCAAACATGTATCGCAACGTCATTTCAGAATTTCAATAGCATACTATTGAAAAATGGTTAGAATCGACCTAGGTTTTCATCCTCCAATCCCAGCTGGCAGAAATGATGTCATTCTCTTGTTATTTCGTGCACGGCCGACGGTAATTTCGTACAGTAGAAGATCTACTACGTTCAGCATAGGAGGCTTTGCGGCATGCATAAAACCACCGCATCGTTCTGCGTAGTATGAAGCTTAGCACAAAGAGGAATCTATAAATATATGCTGCATAACATTTCTTTGTCTAGTTGATGCTTGCCTGTGAATGAAATTAATACCTCGTCCAGTGAGGTGATGACTGGATTGTACATGCGTTCGCTCGCTGGATCGTCGCTTTTGCATTGTGTGTTGGTGCAATATCCTGCTGTCTGCGGCACAACGTGTATCTTATACATCATCTAGCGATTGAAGTACCGAATCAACGTGGTTACCGGTTCTTTTGATATATCACATGTATTTAGCAAAATTTTGGTCGATTTTGTTTCAATTCACTTGAGGTTGAACAAAAGCACGTAGTAAAACCTTACAAATATGGATAACAAAATCATTATTCATGTGTTGTAGTGAAACGTATGATTTAAAATTGTTCTGTATACTTGGATGAAAATTTTCAGTTCACATACAGTTTTGATTTAGGTATTAAAACATTAGCAAATAGATTTATAAAATCAATTTTGTTTGTAATCGTGTGCACACTGGAAACTTCACTTACAAGCGATACGGTGATTTGAAAATTTTTTTGCTGGTAAGTTCGGGCGAATTCTATACGTAACTTTTATAATATAAAAAAAGGGAAACTGTTTGTGAAGTTTATTTTATTCAGTACCATAACAGTGAGTTCCATTTCAAAGTTTTTTACCACTGTTCCCAATCATTCCAGAAACAGAGGGCGAGTATGACGAAATTTGGTTTGTTTAACCATCAACTAATATAATTAAATGTAGAAACAGTTTTAATCTCAATTTAGAAGAATTTTTAAGTTTTTCGAACCTTCGTTTTATGTAATGGTTTGAAATTGCAGTCACACATTAACCTGAGATTTCCGAACTGATAGTCGGATCGAGAAGAATATATGTATGAAACCATAAAATTAAGGGGCGGGTAGGGTCTAACACTTTTGAAAAATCATTTATTATTTTCTTTATATTTTCTTATAGTTAAACATTTGAAGAATTTTCTGTGAAATTGAAAGCCTATTGGAACGAAACTCTGGAAGTTATTGACCTTTATCTATGGCTATCTCATTCTACGAAGAAGCAAGAGCTCGGTGAACAGGCCCAAGGTCAAATTGAACTGAAGAGTTTAGCATTAAGCAGTTCAATTTGAACTGCTCTGCACTGATGAGTCAAAGACGAAACGTAAAAATAATAAAAACGGTTATGTGCCCTAGCACAAAATTTGGCTAACCCCTGAATGGCACAGGCCCAAAAGGCTATAGCAGGATAAGCATGTGAAATCTGCCCCCAAGGGAATTCATATTGTTATACCACATTCGAAAGGTCTTAGACTGGGAACAATTTTCTCAAAGTTTCAACCCTTTAACTGCCATATTGACGGAGGTAGGTAGGTTCTATTGATTTTTATTTTATTTGATTTTTGAAAAAACCGCTCCTCCGAAAAATTTGAAAAAAATCAGGTGTATTTAAGGCATTATGGGGAAGGTTTACAATTTTTTTTCAAAATTTTTGAAGATGTATTTCTTCCATTAAAATATACTAAAAAAATTGAAACATATTTTTTCCCTCTAAAAGTTTTGACACCACCCTGGATTTTTTGGTGATAAAAAAAGACCTTTTGGACGTGTTGATGTGGTATGTTTTCATATTTTTTAAAAATGTTGACGACCACAATATTTGATTTTTTCTAAACAAAATAACAGTCAACCATGCGTTCCCATCAAGTTCTGTTAGAAGGAAACGCGTGGTGTTTTGTTCTAGTAGTTATGCAACTCTAGCGCAGGGCCAAGAAATCAAAGTAACGAAAAGGAGGAAATGAGTTTCAACCTTTGCATAATACATACACGAACATACTTCGGGTACAATCTAGAAAGCTACAAAGCAAGAACTTACTGTTATGTGGTTCATATATGAATGGTAGTAATATAAGAACGTCGCGAGTACCACACATATGACATTCGGTTACGGCAGTCAAGAACTCGAGCGGGTGTCAGTTTTTCTTGTGTTGCTGATGGATGTAATGAAAGAATAATGAAAGAAAGAATGAAAATTTCATTTCAGTTTCAAATGTGACTGTATATAATTGTAGACTTTTTCAAATTTCGGTTGTTTTGGCTAAAGTTTTGTAATGTTGAGTTGCATTTTCAGATTCTTTGTGAAATTCTGCTACAAACACTACTTTTCAGTTCTAAAATCATCCCCGTGGAACGGAACAGTAATCGTTTATACATTTCAAAAACCAATAACCAAAATTTCAAAATTCGAAGAATATTTAGTTATGATAAAGTTGATTTCGAAAACTTAAGTGTTTTTGGTTTTTCGAAAATCGGTCTAGTTTTTGAATAATTGATCAAAAACACGATTTTCGCATTCCGCTACATTTCACCTCAACGCTATAAAAATAATTGCTTGCATACAAAACTTGATCACAAGCTTGGCGAAGAGAAGCTCAAGTATCGAAATCCGTATAGCAAGTATGTACAAAGATATAATTGCATACATTTGGGATATTGGTGTAATTTTGTCGGCTATAAAACAAACACAAATCATGATAAACAATGTTCGGTGTTGGTTCCTAATCAAGATCAATCTAAGCAGGCTCTCCTGCAATTGCGGATTCAAAAGTGTGACGATTTATTGACCTGTTTGATTGTGGATCATTAGAAATATTGGTTGCCTTGTTCCACATCAATGGCTCGAACAACCCCATGGGGCTGATCCTTGTAGTTTTTCTTTCAAAAATTGTTGAACAACGCAATTGAATGTGTTCTAGCAAACGACACCATATCGTAATGTCACCGGCACTAATCGAAGCCACTCCAATGCGGCGGATATCGTTATTCTATAGTCGTGCACAGCTCTGAAAACTGAAACTGACTGTGTTAGGTTCGCACTTAGCAACGGGTGTTTGAGCAAACCTGATATAAATATTGGGTTCGAAACTGACTGGATTTTTAGTTCAACAACGTTGAAACTACGTTTGAAACTAGCTTCAAGAAGTTAGGGTGGAAACTGGGTTAAATTTGGCATCAAGCGAAAACGACACTAGAGAACAAAACTTTATTCGTAGTTTCTCATTATAATCATACTATGGCAAAGTATTCGATTTTCGAAATAATACTGCATATAGCCTGTCGACCACCAGCAGAGCAATTCAGATTGCGTACATAAGAAATCTACCTCACTGATGCCTCGAAACTCGTAAAAGTTTAGGCGAAGAAACAATCTTGCAATTAGTAAGATAGACGAGAAAATTTTTCGTATACAACTTTCCTGTACTTTGCCCGAACGGAAAGTTGATCCGCTGAGTGAAGCAATCTACATGGCAATTAGAGACCCTTCACTTTCTCACAGCTCTTTTCGAATCAAAATAAATATTTGAACGTTCGCCTGGAGCTGACTGACTAAAGTTAGGCATCAACTTCATAAAATAACTTGAAACTACGCTGGCACCGGAACAAGAAAAACATAAAACTCATCGCATAAAATTTACATAAAATCGCAGCATTCCGCAAGGCTAGGGACCGAGACATGAACCGGTCGTCTGTGAGTCGACTCCATCACAGAACCTTCGAGCCGGAAATCTGACAAGTCAAAGCCTATCCCGTTGTACCCTCGCTTCTGCTTGATCAGCTTCCAGCTTCAGATAGAGAGCCGATGGCAAGTTTTTCGTTGAAAGCATCGGAATTGACTTCCGCCGAACGTTCCTCAGCATTTGGTCGTCTCAGACTGGACCTCGGTTTTGTTGTGTGGAGCCGGCCAGTAAGCTGCGATGTCGATTCGCTCCTTTTGTGCCCGGGACGAGTGGAACTGAATAATCAACCAAATAATGGATTTCTGCCTTCTGATTTTTTGTTCTGTTTTCTCCAGATTCAGGATGGTGATCGAACTGGCCGGGGTCCGAAGGCGGTGTTGGATGTTCGACCGTCGTATCGTTCCAGAAAGAGTGATGAGCCTGCAATTTCAATCAGTTCTTATATTGATTTTTATTTCCGTTGCCGTTCGTCCGGTTGGATGTGCATTTTCCAGCCCCAGATGAAAGTGGGAAAATTTGCATTTGAGTACTGGCAACGGTACAGCTGCTATTTTAAATATGAGAGGATGCGATCAGATTCTGAAATAACATATGGAAACTCAGATATGTATGGAATATCAAGTGTTTGTTTAGTCATTTCATTCCATATGCATTTTGAGCCAATCAGACAGAATACTCGCAACATTTGATCAGTTTAAATTATCGTTCGTACGGTAGCTCGTTCGTAGAAATTTTCTATCTTTTGCAATTCGGCTAATCATTACTGTAATGATTTTAATATTTCGAATCGAGTTGAGTTAGTTTAGAATAAATATCAGTAAAAATGTGAGAGTTCCTTCAAAAAGGCAACATCTTATAAGATGCACATAAATGGAGCGTCGTATTTCACACAAATTTTCATTCAAGAACATGCAATAAAATTATGTGATTTGAAAATTATATGACTTGAATTCGAACGAAGTAAAAAACAAAAGATTGTTAGCAGTAGCGCGACTTGAACCGAGAAACATTAGATAACAAGCACATCGGTTACTCGACTGAACCACAGAGCTCAATCTGTTTATCGAATAATTGAGTGCAAATTTTACTCGGAGCGTGTAAAATTCTGTGCGAGAGGAATGTTGCGTCATTTGAAAAATTAAGTTGTTGTGAATTGTATCGTTTGTAGAATTCTGTCACCTGTAAAAATCATAATTTTTTCCTGTGTACTGTTATGTTATATCCCGAACCCCGTGTATATGGGGAATGTAAATAAAATAAATGTGGTGAAGTATCACGTTTTTAAATGTGACACTAATAACATTTGGGGTGTGATGTTTGGCTTTTATTTTTATAGGTAATATGATTTGTGAACTGTCGATTTTCCTTAGTTTATTGACAAGACTTCGTTTTTTTTCAACCTAGTTAATCTATTATCTGTTGGCGGCCAGCATTGTCGTCAATTGGTTTCGTTACTGTCGGCATGTCAGAATAGACATAGCACTTTTAGTGTAAAAAAAGGCGGGTGGGTAATGTCAGAGACATAACTGGATGTCGTGAATACGAAAACAACTGACATGCTCCTTAACACTTCCGAATATCAATTGTATGAATTATGCACGCATTCCCCTTTTTCACATTTTTCGCAAAAACAAAGAAAGCTTCACTTGATCTCGATTACTGTGAATTTCACACAGCGAAAAGTGCACAAATCTAAGCAAACTATTCTTGATTTGCAGTAAACTGAGGATATTTCCCTACGATTTGCAAACAACAAATCCTAATAGTTCTTTAGAAAACTTTTAGAGCCATTAAAACGGCTGATATTGTGCAATGCTCTCCACCGATGTTTTTTTTCCCAATGCTAATGACTGGCAGCTGTGACGTAATCGCTCTTGTCGAAAGCGTGCAGACGACACAAAACACATCTGCTCGCAGTGGCGATACAATCCAAACTGATTCAAGTTTTGTTGAGAGGCTTGTTTCTACCTGATTTCGTTTGTAGCTTTTTCACTAATGGGCGGTCCTAACGGCTATAAAATTAGCCGCATACAGAATTTTATTGTCGATTATTTCATTTCGGATTTGCATAATTTATTGAAAGAAACTATCAATATGCTGTAGGGATTCGTTTCCAGCATTCAGAAGAGTCAAATTGCGTAATTCTCTACGACATTAAACTCTAAAACATTTTTTGCAAAAAAAGGCTTCACTTGATCTCGATTACTGTGAATTTCACACAGCGAAAAGTGCACAAATCTAAGCAAACTGTTCTTGATTTGCAGTAAACTGAGGATATTTCCCTACGATTTGCGAACAACAAATCCTAATAGTTCTTTAGAAAACTTTTAGAGCCATTAGAACGGCTGATATTGTGCAATGCTCTCCACCGTTGTTTTTTTCCCACTGCTAATGACTGGCAACTGTGACGTAATCGCTGTTGTCGAAAGCGTGCAGACGACACAAAACACATCTGCTCGCAGTGGTGATTGAATCCAAACTGATTGAATTTTTGTTAAGAGATTTCCTTTTATGTGATTTCGTTTGTAGCTTTTTCACTAATGGGCGGTCCTAACGGCTATAAAAATAGCCGCATACAGAATTTTATTGTCGATTATTTCATTTCGGATTTGCATAATTTATTGAAAGAAATTATCAATATGCTGTAGGGATTCGGTTCTAGCATTCACAAGGACCAAATTGAGGAACTCAATTTGGTCCGTCGCTGCAGGTTGATGATTCCACTCCCACGACGTCTGCTTCCATCGAACGCACGAAAAGAAATGATCGATTTTTGACCACGGTTCCCCTTTTATACGCATTCAGTTGAAGATATGTGCCTGACTACCTCAAAATCGTCGTCCTTGCGCGAAAAACCCAAGCGAAAGTAAGGTGTTTTCCGCGTTGTTTTCAAATTTTAAGAAAACTTAATTTTTGAGTTGTTTGTGGTTATCGCACACTGTTCAAAATATTATCCTGAATTCCTGATCATATTTTTGATGAAATGGTGAAAGAATTATGTTGCTACCATTAATACAAGTCGAGATATTCACGATTAAGTTCTGCCCATTCTTCCATATGGCTAATTTTGAAAAGGCGCCCCATAGTAAAGTAAGTCGTATTCACGACAAAAAGTGCGTTGCAAAAAGCAATGACTTTACGTCTGCTTAGCGGATTATGTTGGTCCGCGAGGTGGCATTAGTAGATCAACATAATCTGCTAATGCACTGATGAGCTAAATGCGAAACGTAAATGATTCAAACTAGTCATGTGCACTTTAGCACGAACCGGAACCCAAGAGGTTCCAAACCCCCAAATGACTGAACAAAGTTAAGAAAATTGTGTTTGAACATTTGCAATACAATACAATCCTCCAATACATGTTTTTGCCTCCTTCCTCATATAGAAAGGCTATGGATATGGAAACCGACTTTACTAACGAGGCCCGGAGGGTATGTATGTATATATGTATGTATGTATGTGTATATGTGACAAATAATGTCACTCAATTTTCTCAGAGATGGCTGAACCGATTTGCACAAACTTGGATTCAAATGAAAGGTCTTGAGGTCCCATATAAAGGTCCTGAGTTTCATATGGATCCGACTTTTGGTTCCGGAGTTACAGGGTGATATGGAAAAGGGAAAAAATAATCACACACGTTTCTTAGAGATGACTTAGCCGATTTTCGCAAACTTAGAATAAAATTAAAGGTTTTCTGACCTTATACAATTTTCCTGAGTTTTATTTGAATTCAACTTCCGGTTCCGGAATTACAAGGAAATATGTGCAATTTTATGGAAAATATGCAGTTAATTTTCTCGGAAATTTTGTTGTGAATACGACTTACTTTACTATGCGCCTTTTCAAAATTAGCCATATGGAAGAATGGGCAGAACTTAATCGTGAATATCTCGACTTGTATTAATGGCAGCAACATAATTCTTTCGCTGTTTCATCAAAAATATGATCAGGAATTTAGGATGACATTTTGAACAGTGTGAGATAACACCAAACAACTCAAAAATTCAGTTTTCTCAAAATTTGAAAACAACGTGGAAAACTCTTCACCTTCGCTTGTTTTTTTCGCGCAAGGACGACGATTTTGAGGTAGTCAGACACATATCTTCAACTGAACAATAGTTTCACTATTTATGTAGCATTTAATTCCACTATTTCACTGTCACGTTATTACACTTTCACAAAGTCACTATACTTTAATGAAGCATAACAAACGTTACAATACAGATACACGTATTTCGGAATGTTATTTACATCCTTCTTCAGTGTATCGGTTTTATAAGTTTATAAATAGTGCAACTATTGAATATATTCCGCTAACAGCTCCAGGTATAAATAGTTCAACTGAACGTTATAAAAGAAGAACCGTGGTCGAAAATCGATCATTTCTTCTTATGTGTTGGATGGAAGCAGACGTCGGGGCGAGAAGACGCATTTGAACAGCGGCATCGGAGAGCGCATCTTCTTCGTGGTTAAAAACCTCAAACGCTCAGGTCGTAGTTCTCATTTGCCTTCATCAGTTTAGTGAAAATCCAAAATAAATTGATTTGCTTCTTGCACTTTTCGCTGTGCGAAACTCGTTCGAAAAAAACGTTCCGAACTGTGCTAAATATCGTAGAGAATTCCACAATTTGGTCCTTCTAAAAGGCAGAAATGAATCCTGTGCAGCACCTTGATAGTTTCTTTCAATGAAATATGCAAATCCGAAATGAGATAATCGACGTTAAAAGTTTCACAATTCACACAATCGATCAGCTATCAATTCGAATTCGAAAGTATAAAGAAATCGTGTCAGTTTTATTCGTATTCACGAATAGTAGTTATTTAGGGGTTTGGTACCACGTGGGTACCGGATTTGTGCTAAGTACACATAACTATTTTCATTTTTTACGTTTCGCTTTCAGCTCATCAGTGCGTCTGTTGACGGCCAGAACGTCGTCACTTAGTTTCGTTTCTTTCGGCACGTCAGTAAAGACATAGCACTTCGGTGTGATAAGTGTATATGTAAATAGCATTAACTATACGTCTGCTCAGCGGTTTATGTTGAACCGTTAGGTGGCGTTAGCAGTTCAACATAAACTGCTGACGCACTGATGAGCTGAAAGCGAAACGTAAAAAATGATAATTGTAGATGTTTTAATGGTTTTCATGGTTTGTAGATCGAGGTTTCTATACTTTTTTTTCTGTGAACTCATACTTTTTAACATAACATAATAAAATATTAGCGAAGTGAAATGTTCATTTTTTTTATTTGGAATTTTTAGAAAATTTCCAGCCTAGCATTTGACGACCACACAAATTGAAATTTTTGATAACTAAATCTAAAAACAGGATTTTTTATCTTTTGATAAGTTATGTGAAAAATTTTTCGAAAAATTCCGTTATGATTTCGTTTTAAATGGTCATGATTGGTTAATTCAAGACTTTAAATTTTAATAAAATATAATTAAAAAAAAATCAATTTTTTCAGCAAATGTATGCTTTTTTACATAACATATTAAAATACAAGAATATGTTATGAAAAAAAGGATTAATTTCCTGGAAAATTAATCCTTTTTTACATAACTTTTACTTGTTTTTTGCTTTTTCAGAACCAACCGCAAATTTTGCCGATGTAGAAAAACAGTACAGCACTGAATCGAAATTCGGAAATAATAGGCTTTATCATTGCGATTTGCCATTAATTTCCCAATCTCACTGCATTGCTATACGATTTATAACCAAGTCTGTCGAGAATAGACACATTTTAAACCCTTTAGCACCGATAAAAAATAGGTACGGAGTGGCATTCGTCTTATGTTGGAGATTCACTAAAAAAGTCATTGCTGCAAGATGCCCGACTCGACGGAGGAGGAGGACGGAGTTTTTCTTCTGAAAAGAAACAGAATAATTTCATCTTCTACTATATTGCTTGAGTTTGGAGTGGAATGTGACGTGGGTGGATTGTTCTGAGGTAAAGCTAGATATTTTCAAGGATGCTATACTGGAAAGATTGCCTACTGCACATTTACATCCTATTTTTTAATATAGTTAGGCTGACAAGTTTAGATTCAGATAAGATTAGCTCATGTAAATATTTATGGATTATGAAACCGAAATTGATTTCAAATTCATTAGTAACTTCTAGCGAGACTGGCTAGCAGTCCAAATGCAGCTCACAGTTTCCATTTAGTATGAAAACTTATCGCTAGTCACCAGATGGTGTTGATTCGATTGCAACCCAACATAATGAACTGAGATGTCATAGGAAGAGGCACTCTTCGCAAGAGTCGGTGAAGAGCAGTTATATTGCCCGAGAATATTCTTTTCGAATTTCTTTTGTCGTTTGGTACCAGCTGTACTTTCGTCTTTGACTGGAATTGCATTGCCGTTTTAGGGCAACAGTGATGGTAGAAATTGAAGCAATTTATTTCATTCGACAGAAGAGAAGAAAAAAAAACGGAAATACTATCGTTATATAGGAAACGAAGTTCGGGAGATTTTCGCGTTGCTGTCGAAGGTACGAGACGTGTTTCTCACATAAAAGCTATTGAAAGTTGGGTAAATAATGATTGCCACGTTTGTGAGAAGGCAATTTCATCTAAATTTCGTTACATTGTGCGTTTGTGATAAAATGAAGTAACCGGCTGATCTCAGATTTCCTAGTTCATTCAAAGTTTTGTTCGCCATAATGTACATGGTGGTAAGTATTTATGTTGTATAGTCGCAGTAGCGATGACGGTGAGACAGTCTCATATCGATCATCGAATGAAAAAGAACGAAAGCAACTTATTTAGTCGAACTACCAAAGAGTCGAACTTGTCGTAGATCAATTCGAAAGATCAGGATAGAGGCCATAAAAATACTGGTGATTTGGCAAGGAATTTTATACTGCAGACTCAAAACCAAAATCATTGATGGATTCATATTCATAGAATAATTTATTCTAATTTTTTTCTCAAGTATGGTTTCATATTCTGTCATCAAGTCCGAATTTTTCACTCCAAAGCACGTTAAAAACTCCAACTTTATAACTTCATAACTTCATAACTTCATAACTTCATAACTTCATAACTTCATAACTTCATAACTTCATAACTTCATAACTTCATAACTTCATAACTTCATAACTGCATAACTTCATAACTTCATAACTTCATAACTTCATAACTTCATAACTTCATAACTTCATAACTTCATAACTTCATAACTTCATAACTTCATAACTTCATAACTTCATAACTTCATAACTTCATAACTTCATAACTTCATAACTTCATAACTTCATAACTTCATAACTTCATAACTTCATAACTTCATAACTTCATAACTTCATAACTTCATAACTTCATAACTTCATAACTTCATAACTTCATAACTTCATAACTTCATAACTTCATAACTTCATAACTTCATAACTTCATAACTTCATAACTTCATAACTTCATAACTTCATAACTTCATAACTTCATAACTTCATAACTTCATAACTTCATAACTTCATAACTTCATAACTTCATAACTTCATAACTACATAACTTCATAACTTCATAACTTCATAACTTCATAACTTCATAACTTCATAACTTCATAACTTCATAACTTCATAACTTCATAACTTCATATCTTCATAACTTCATAACTTCATAACTTCATAACTTCATAACTTCATAACTTCATAACTTCATAACTTCATAACTTCATAACTTCATAACTTTATAACTTCATAACTTCATAACTTCATAACTTCATAACTTCATAACTTCATAACTTCATAACTTCATAACTTCATAACTTCATAACTTCATAACTTCATAACTTCATAACTTCATAACTTCATAACTTCATAACTTCATAACTTCATAACTTCATAACTTCATAACTTCATAACTTCTTAGTTTTATCCTTCCGCTGAACGAAAATGGTGTATACGCTTGAGGAACGCGTGAAAATAGTGCAGTTTTACTTTGAAAATCATGGTAATGTTGCGGAATGTGTTTTCCAAAAAATCATCTTCTCGGATGAGGCAGCTGGGGGACGGAAAACCCGCACGTTATCATGGAGAAGCCGATGCATCCTCAGAGAGTGACGGTTTGGTGCGGATTTTGGTCTTGCGGCATCATTGCGCCATTTTTCTTCGAAAATGAGACAGGAGCCGCCGCCACGGTCAATGGCGAGCGCTACCGCGCCATGATTAGCAGCCATAGCTGAAATAAAGCTGCATACAATCGAAAATGTACTAAAAAACTGGACCGACCGTATGGCGTACTGCAAGGCCAGCCGAGGCAGCCATTTGAATGAAATTATATTCCACAATTAACCAGAAGGATTGTACTTTAATATGAAAAAACAAAGTTTGAAATCGGATGAACCGTTTGTGTTTTATTGCATGTTTAAAAAAAAGTTTCATGGTGGACCCTGTATTATGTACTATTTCTGTACAAAATATAAGCGCTGTCGGTGGAAGTTTTTTTTTCAAATTTGTTAATATAAATGGGCTCAATACAACAAGATGGAACACACCCATAAAATGCTACACTCAATTTTTCCACAGAATTTGATCAATCGGCAGAGTACAAAATATAATAGCATCTGTGTAGGCTGTTTCTTCATGTGTTTTCACATGAAGGGTAGTTTAATTGGCAAAACAATTTCCTCGGAAAGGAGCTAGCTATGGGCTTGAGTCCCGTCTCTGTGGTAGCTTTTTCGCGGTTTTCGTTGCATAGTTTTATGTTATTTTTCCAATCTGTTTTCCTCGTTAGATACTGATCAAATTTTCAAAAAAATTAGGTTTTCAAACTTTTGGAAGCATTGAGGTAGTTTCATTTCCGAACTGGACGAGTATAAAAAGTGAAACATGGTCAAAAATTGATAATCTCCTCTTGTGCTTTAGACAGCAGCAAAAACGGTCCTACTTCGTGGCATGGTAATGTCTCAAACGCTCAGGGTACGCTTTCATCCGCTTGTAAAGCCTCATTTGAAATAGATTCTGAAACAGAGTTCTAAAACTGATTTTGGGAATTGAATTCAAAGTCTGGATTCTGGCGCACCTGAGTTCTGAACATAGTTAAAAGATTTGAATTTATTTATTTATTTTCAATTTCTAAATTTAGTTTTAAAATACAGGTTTAAAAGCTAAACGTATGACTCTGGAAATGAATCCTATTATAAAAATTTTTGGAATTGGTTGCTTGACTAGATTTTGGAACTGAATTGAGTGCCTTAATCCAAGTTCAGAAATCGTTTCTAGAAATCAGATTAAGAAACAATGTTGAAACAAAAGAACTGTCAACAAAAGAATCCTTGAGCCATTTTTTCTATTTAACTGCAAATTAAATTATCCATTCGGTATCGCATATGAAATTTAGCCCAGGAACATGGCTATGGTTATTTGATTAATGGTTGTATTGATGGTTTACCGTACAGTTCCCGTTGGACACGAACAAGGTGTTTCTTACTGGCGCACACTAATAAGTGATGTTGAATCTTATGTTGGCTAGCTAGAAATAGTTAAAAGAGGTTTAAGAACAAAGGTGTCAATATCGTATGAAAGGTCGAACTAATCTCAGAGAAATTTCGTTCCAACAGTTTCCCGGTGATAGTAATGATAAATAGTAGTTTCTAACTAAATAACAGAAGTTGACATTTTCCACTGAATGGGATATGGATTCGTTGGATCCGTAATAGTGATACCGAACCGCTAAGCCATTATGTTGTCATGACTACATCATACTGCCATTAATCACTCTTGCATTCATTTCGGAAAGGGAATGCGATTTTTTTGTGTGATGCCAAAGGTGAGTCTATACATGACCCAAATATAAACTCTGCTTTTTCAAATTCCTGTAAATACTGCATATAGTGAACGCGGTGGTGATGATGATTATGACGATGAGCAGGATGGTTAGGGTATTAGGGTATACGATTCCATTACCGTCGCAATTCTGCAATTCATCATACTTCCTCGGTATAGCGAATTAAAAATTTTAATAAATGAAATGATGCGGACGATCGAAAACCTGCAAACTTTTGTATAGTTGAGAAAATTGGAAAATGCTGCGTTCATCGGTACAAAAATAGGTCCAATCACTCCATTCTTTCTGCTCGTTCAACATGGTAGCCTTGCTGGCGAAAACCCAATTTTCCGCTCGATGTGGTGCTCTTCATTCAGTGCAGTAAATTACAAATACGTTTTAAGCTCTATTCGACATTCGACATTAGCGCTATGCATATTGCATTATTGGAGGTTTCCCATAGTTTTATCAGGCGAGATAGTAAATACAGAGGAAAGATGGAAAAACTCAACTACATTTCCGAATAGCATTTCTAGGAACATTTTCCGCATGGTCCGATGGTATGCTGATGTATGGCAATATATTCAAATAATATGACCACAATGCCAAAATTTCAAATAATGTTACAGGATGTCTCATTTTCCTCTGATATTAATTAGTTATTTCAAGTACTTTTTTTAAACAATTTATTGTATTAAATTGTGCTGAATTTAATAGAGAAGCATTTACTTTTTTAACTAAATTGATTGATCTGGCTGATCTTCTGCCTTGGTGAAAATTTCAAAATAAATACCCCTGGAAACAATTTTAGTTTTAATGATTCTTAACTATAATTGTTATATAATGGTCAATTTTTGATATTATCTTGAACTTGCTGTCAGCAAAACGAACGATGTAAATAACTAACTATTCAACGATAAGTAGCTACAGACTGAGTAGTTCTCGGGTTGGGCTCAACATAAATAGCAACAGCAAAAAGTAACAAGTGTGCTTCAAGCACTCCTCCGAATCGGAGACATAACTTCAATTTGGTAATTTCATGATACGATAACTTAGAATTTTGCGACATTGAATGGACTTCAATGTGAGTCAAATGAGGACATGCCACGATGTAGCTGATGCTTGAAGACGAGTCGTGAAACGGAATGTGGCTAAAGTATGCACACCAAAAAAAATTGGATAATACAGGTGACTTAATTCCTCATACAATGTAATTCATAAAGACCTAATCTGTCAAATGACGGAAAATTTCATTTGCAATGACTTAATGTTAGATTATTTTGAATTTTACTGGCTTCGACTGTAACTTGCATTATGTTAGCAGGTGTAACTGTATACATTAAAATGCTCCTTTTACCAGCCATGCAGATGTGTGCTTCTGTCGCTCAGTCGATTAACAGACGTACCTGCGATCCAATGATTCTCGGTTCAAGTCACGGCGATTGCTATCAGTGTTCTTTTTTTCTTTCAACGAATTTCATGTCATGGAGTTTTAGACACAATAATAAATGTTCTTCCACGTGCATTAGCGTGAACTTTGACGCTCCATTTATGTGCTTTTAATGAGATGTAAAATCACAGAGATTTTTTTAAGTGTGGTTTTAGAACCTTTCAGAATAGTGAAAAGTTCTTAGTCATCCCGTAGTTCTAGGCCAGAAAATGACATTTAAATAAATTTCCCGGAGAACATTCTGTGCAACTTATAAAACACGTTCTGAACATCGTTTATATCTTTAAGAAAACTACGTGAAAACGACAACAAAGAGTCGAATTTTATTTCGACTGACTGATGAGAATTTAAATAGATAAAAATAATGGGAACAAAAATATAAAGAAGTATTTTTCGAATCCTAAATATACATAGTTAGAAACAATCGTGTGAATTTACGTTTCTATAGAAGAAAATAAAATTCACTTGAATTTACATTTCAAATCACGTGAAAATGAATCATATTATTAACTTCACAGTTAGTTTAGCTGAAGATGACGTCGAAACAGACACAATATTTATTTTTACATGTTAAAGGATCATATCAAAAGAAATTACGGCATGCTTGAATTTACGTCAAATGTACGTTTCATTTTCTAAGAGTGTATAATTAATAATTTAATATTAGAAATACTTGAAAACACAGCATCCTTCATTTATTGTATCATGTTTTTTATATCAAATTGAGACCTTATTCTTTAACACAAAAAATATGAGAGATCGGCTCAATTATTAAAAATCTGAAAATTTATATAAAGACATTTTTGAATAAATATCGAAATTGTCAGCCTAATGACAAAATTAAAACAGAGATGAGACTATTTGAATTATAAGAGTAAATGCAAGAACTTGTAATATTGTGTGATTGGAACACTTCATGACATGAAATTATTTGAAATAAAAAATAATACTGATAACGACAGCGGTGCTTTAAACCGAGAATCATTGGATCGCAAAGTATGTCCGTCAATTGACCAAGCCAAAGAAGCACATATCAGCTTGCTTCGTAAATGATGCATATAAATTCATATAATCGCACTTCCTAGGCGAATTCAAATTACAGTCAGAACCAGTAAAAATCAGTTTCATCCTTAATCTTGGAACATTACAAACGGAGTTTTCAATCATATAACAAGTTGCATCGCATGTGGAGTTAGGTCACCTGTAAAATTCATTTTCTGTGTATACGCCATATATAAAAAATTTCCCTAGAAGCGGAAATATTCGCTTTAACCCTTCAAACTCTAATCAATGATCTAGTAGTGACTTTAAAACAAGATTAACTTTTTTCGGAATTCGCCAATAAATAGAAATTCGGTTAGTCGGTTACGTCATTCATACGTTTATAAAGGGTAATTTTAGGAGGATTGATTTTTTTTTCAACAGGGATAACTCAATTGTCTCAAAGTTGTTTTGACAGTGTAAAGTGACATCTCTATTCAGTATTGTTTGGCAACACCTTTTATGTCCGAAACCGGATCTGTTCGCTATTAGCCTACTAAGCTCGATCAAGAGCCTGATAATGTATTGCAAACAAATGTTTGAAATCAACTCAGACATCGTCGAGAAAATTGAAAATATCCGCAATTTCGAACTTGATCAACAATTTAATAGTAGCTTTTAAACAAGATTGCGTAAATTGGAAATTGAGCTGATAGAATATATGGATAATGATTCGGAAATATACACAGGAATCGTTCGATCTCGTCAAGCTGAATCGAATGGCATATAACATTGGAATATCTGTGGTCCCGATCAAAAATTGTATTCAATATTCATTCTATAGAGAAAGATATAAATGCATGTGTATAAGTAAGCACCAGGGAAACAAAATAAAAAAAAACTGTTTTAATCCACTTAGCGGTGTAAAGATGCATTTCTCATTTTCATATTCTCCTGTATATTACAGCAGAAATTCCCCGAAATTCCACAATTTAAAAAGTTTTTAGAATAGTTTGGAAGTCTTCTGTTGCATAATACTACTACATTGATATACTACATTTGAATATAAGTTAGTGAAAATCTATTCAATCATGTGTGAGAATGTGAAGTGGGCTACATTTTATTACATTTAATTACTATTGTTGGTACTTCCGCAACCAAAAGCGGAAGGATATTGGCATAGTGACATTCGGTTTATTCAACCCTATACTAATATGACCTACAAATTTATTTATGAATTCTATGAAGATTTGAATTTTGGAAAAAATGTACCGGTAGTCGGACTTGAATAAAATTCAGCAGATCTTTTATGGGATTATCAATGGTTGGTTTATTTGTCTGCAGACTCTCATGGTCGGCAAACTATAGAAATTAACTAGCAAATATAAAGCTTAAGATAAAAAAATCTTGAGAGTGCCATTTTTACACTAAGCACCCTACCTCCGGAAGCAGGGGTTTAAGCCGAATTAAAATTGGAGTATGCTTTGGTATTTTAAGACCTTTCATTTGAATCTAAGTTTGTGAAAATCGGTTCAGCCATCTAACGAGTAAAGTTAGTGACAGTTTGTTCACATTTTTAATGCATTATTTCCACAGTTTGGTGCATATAACCCTGTAATTCCGGAACCGGAAGCTGGATCTAAATGAAATGGGAAACTTTGTATGGGATCATAAGACCTTAAATTTGAATCTAAGTTTGTGAAAATCAGTTCTGCCATCTCCGATAAAAATGAGTGAAATTATTTTCACAATTTTGATGCATATCACCTTGTAATAGTTCCGGAACCGGAAGTCGGGTCCAAATAAATTCAGGAACTTTGTATGGAGCCATGAGATCTTTCATTTGAATCTAATTTTGTGTTTTAGCCTCCTCCAAGATAAGTGAGCGACAATATTGGTCACACATACACACACACACACACACACACACATTTGCTCAGTTCGTCGAGCTGAGTCGAATGGTGTATGACAATTGGTCATCCGAGTCTCGGTTCAAAAGTCGGTTTTTGCAGTGATATGAGAAAGGCAAAAATAAATTAAATTTGAATTAATATTCTAATATCAGTTTCAGAAGCCAAATTCTCTGCTATGAAGAAGGCACGAAATTTTCCGAGGCAGCGATTTTCGCGGATTCTAGCGAATAAGGTTGCAACATATACGGATTGATCTGTAATTCCCCAATTTCTCGAATAAATTCTCGACCAACATTCTTTATATAACTACAGTTTTTTGACTGAAAGTGCAGATTTTACTGACTTTTAATGACATGATAACTTTTTCTCGAAAAAACCTTTTCCTGGCTGCAACGATTACATTCAACCCTTTTTAAAAAAAGCTTTCCACGCTTGTCATGGAAAATCAACGAATTTCATATAACCGATTTCGTTGCATTTTGACGAATTGGAAGTACTAAATGAAATACAAATTATTTCGCTACGATGCTATTTCAATTTATAAACGGAATAATGTTAGTTCTGTGAATATTTCTATATTTTAAACAGAATAAGATCAATTTTGCAATGATCTAAAGAAAATCCGCTTCAGTTTGCATGTGTGTAATAATTGTGAAAGATCACAAAAACGCTCATTTTTCAGAGCTATTTTTGATAACACTCGGAAAATCCTTGGACGATGGCCTTAAGTAGAGTAAAGTGGGGAGAAATACTGTACATTTCTAAAATTAAGAATAAATGAGCAGGAAGTAACGAACCGTTACTGTGAATATTTCAAAAATACTACAAACATCATCCATCAATCCAATGTATTTATTCGGAAGAAAATCAAGGTTTATCATTGGAAAACCGATGAATATTATTTAATTAACAGCAAAAACATATTTTTTGCCTTTCTCATATAGAAAGGTTATAAAATCACTGTGAAAACCGACTTTTAGACCGAGGCCCGAAGAGCCGAGTTTCATATTCCACTCGACTCAGTTCGTCGAGTACGCAAAATGTGTGTGTGTATGTAACGTTTTGTTGTATGTACGACTTACTTTACTACGGGGCGCCTTTTCAAAATTTACCCTGTAGAATCATGGGTAGAACTTAATAGTGAATATCTCTTGTTGTACTTATTTTAAAAAGGCGGGTGGGTAATGTCAGAGACATAACTGGATGTCGTGAATACGAAAACAACTGACATGTTCCTTAGCACTTCCGAATATCAATTAGTTGATCAATTGTATGAATTATGTAAGCATTCCCCTTTTTCACATTTTTCGGAAAAAAGAAGCCTTCACTCGATTACTGTGAACTTCACACAGCGAAAAGTGCACAAATCTAACCAAACTGTAGATTTGCACTAAACTGAGGATATTTACCTTCGATTTGCGAACAACAAATCCGAATGGTTCTTTAGAAAACTTTTAGAGCCATTAGAACGACTGATTTTGTGTGATGTTCTCCACCGTTGTCCACTTTTCGTTGTTTTTTCACCAATGCAAACGACTGGCAGCTGTGACGTAATCGCTCTTGTCGGAAGCGAAACTTAGTGTCAGTAGGATCCATAGTACTAGCCATGCAATGATTCTGTACACTAAGAATCGGCTGCGAAGTCTGTTGAAACAGAAAGGCCAAATTCCACAAAAGGAATGTAATGCCAAGACTTTGCTTTCGGAAGCGAAACTAGCTTTGCAAACTACACACAATACATCTGCTCGCAGTGGCGATAGAATCCAAACTAATCCAATTTTTGTTAAGAGGTTTCTTTTTACGTGATTTCGTTTGTAGCTTTTTCACTAATGGACGGTCCTAATGGCTATAAAAATAGCCGCATACAGAATTTTAATGTCGATTATTTCATTTCGGATTTGCATTATTTATCGAAAGAAACTATCAATATGATGTAGGGATTCGTTTCTAGCATTCAGAAGGACCAAATTGAGGAACTCACTACGATATTCAACACGATTTGTTGTACAGCAGCAGATAGTTTGTTCTCTTCCTCAGAACACGTTCTGATTGGCTGTTGGTGTTGACATGGGTCAAATGAGACAGGTTTTCCAATAGTGTACTATTGACATACTTCAATGCTTTTCTATACACGCTTAAGTTGAAAAATTTCGATTCTATTGGTAGTTAGATTATATAGATCCTTTCACAAATCACTGAGCTAAGAGCTTTAAAAATACGAGCAAGGCAAACGCGCCTTATGAATTATCCTCTTTGATAGTCGTTTATACGAAACATTTCAGAAAAGTTTAATTTTGAATTATTTGAGATTATGTCACACAACTGAATATTTCATCATAAAATTGTGATCATATTTCCGATGGCATGTAGCAAAAATTGTGTTGATTCATTAGGTACAACAAGAGATATTCACGATAAAAAACTTATCACTCTCTCAGAGGGTAAATTTTGAAAAGGCACCCCATAGTAAAGTAAGTCGTATTCACGACAAAACATATTTTTTTCTCCATTCTAACGCAAAAATATTACCAAAGTCAAAGCCTTAGTATTTCATTCCTTTAGTGGAATTTGACTTTCTGTTTCAACAGACTTTGCAGCCGATTCAGAGTGTACAGAACCATTGCATGACTGGTGCTACAATTCTACTGACACTACGAATCCTTCCAGGTCAGGTCTCGAACATACCAACAAAATATTACCAACAATTTATTATAATACTGTCTGTAGTATGAAATAACCACAAGTAACACAAAGTTATAGTTTTCTAAAATGTTTGATATCAACGAGTGATAAAGTGAAAAACTCATGACGATTGTTTGTCTTTTTTGTGCTCGTACGACGGTGCCATTTGAGCCAATTTGTTCTGATTCGTACGACGGTTTTGATGCAGTGAACGATATTGCATTTTTGGGTTATCAACTGGGTAGGTAAATATGTCAAAATTGACTTTTAATATGAGTAAATTAATTACAAGGAACTGTTTGATATTTTTTTCTATTGAAATTATTGTATTTCATACCGTGTGTACTTCTGCAGGCAAACAACTTTTTACTCTCATTTTTACTTTCTTATTAATTTGTGCATTGAAAAAGAGTGTCGTGAATTGGTCATACTTCGGAATAGATGCACCGTTACAATTTTGAAAGTAAAGAAATGAAACCTTGGACAATTCCCACACTATATTAATTTATGAGAATGATTTTAAATATTCAGAAGTATAAAGTATTATTCGTATTCACGTCATCCAGGTATGTCACTGACATTACCCACCTACTTTTTTCTGCACTAGCTTTTCTCGGAGTTTTACCGTGTGATGAAGTGAAAGAATATAATCTAGGATGTTCAATGTTGTACCAAAAGGAAGAACATTATTATTGTTACATGCGTTCGTTAAGGTCATGAATCAGGCAACTAATTCAAACAAATAGATGAATTTTCAAGCTGCACATTGTGAGATAAATTTCCGAGATCTTTCGCTGCGATATATTTTCCAACCACAAATATAAAACGTGCTTTAATAAGTTTTTCTGTGGCTCAGTGTGTGGCTGTCTGACAAGTGACGAGACTGCACCGGTTTGCTGCCGATATAATAGAATCCTCTAACCACGACCGCACCGGTTGACGTTTTCTGCTACGTGATAAAATATTCGGCCGTCTTCGTCGAGCTGATGGAGCAAAACAGAAACATTAGTGTTATGATTTTGTGATTCGGGGTCGACAAGCGTGACACGTTGTTTCCGGAACGCTTATTATTATCACCGGGAGATAACTATAAAAGTCATCAAGATATAATCATTTCTCGGAGACACGTGCTAATGTCATGATGGCATACCAACTGGGGAAGGTGGAAAGTGTGGTGATGTCATTTGATGACCATCATTTAAATGAAATTATCGGATTAGTATGTTCACCAAAAGTACAGGTAAGCAATACTTGGTATATTGATTTTTCGATCGAATCCTAGCTACCTTTGGGTGTGCTAGCGTTATTAGGAATACAAATGAAATACGATCGTAAAATCGATACGACGTTATTCAGAATAAGGGCGATTGGTTCATCACATAACAACGAATAACTACGGCTTGGATTAAGGCTTCTTGTTGTTTCAATTCGACAACAAAACTGATTAAAAAATCCTAATTCAAAATTCAAACAGTAATGATCCAAAGTGAACATTCAAGGTTCTCTATCTTAAGTTAGGGCCGTCCAGTTCGAAATAACAGTGTTCAGGAGCGATTTCTTACCTTCTAGCGACGCTTGGGGTCTATTGATTCACTGATCAAGCCTACGTCTATTGATTCGTAGTCGCTGGTCCTGATTTCGTTACTGCTACCGTTGAATGGATCAGGGTCATTTCGCCGAAAGCCGTTTCGCCGAAAGTCATTTCGCCGAAAGCCGTTTCGCCGAAAGTCATTTCGCCGAAAGGGTTATTTCGCCGAATGTCATTTCGCCGAATGGGTCACTTCGCCGAATGCCATTTCGCCGAAAGCCATTTCGCCGAAAGGGTCATTTCGCCGAATCTTGAAATCGTCTTGAAATCGTAATTAGAATTAATTTAAAATAGAGACAAACGAAAGATGGTAGCGTTAACGCCCGTTTTGTTGACCTACCATTGTACTTCTTGAATAATGATTGATTGTTGTACTCTTGAATAAAGATTGATTCATGAACCTCAGAAAGTAGTTCCCAAGAAAACTTGTTGACTATTAGCTAGTAAGCACCAAAGCAATTGCATAGGTGTATCTACCAGGCAAATGCAGGTGGTATTTTCCGTTTATTAAGTGAAAATGAAAAAATATCTAATGCGGCTACGCCACATTGTTTTGGTTCGTGTGCTGTCCGACCTCGCTATCGCTATTCGGACCTAACTAAAGCAAAGTAACCTAGCTTTGAGTAGACCGGGCAAACGAGGCGGTTACAGGTTTGTATGCAAGAGGCCGCCGCTTCCGACGGCGGGTCGGCGGCCGACTCAGCTGGCGTCGGCTCGGCGGCTTTGTGCCGCCGAGCCATCTTGGCTTCGGTTATGTGGCTGCGCCACATCAGTTATACAGGAGACATGACATGCAGGAGATATGATCCTTACGGCGAAATTACCCTTTCGGCAAAATGACCCTTTCGGCGAAATGACCCTTTCGGCGAAACGACTTTCGGCGAAATGACCTATTCGGCGAAATGACTTTCGGCGAAATGGAATTCGGCGAAACGACTTTCGGCGAAATGGCTTTCGGCGATATGACCCGCTGCCCCGTTGAATGCATCGTTAAAAGCTCTTTGTAATTATTGGTGGATTGTTGTAACGAACTTTAGTATTATTTTGTTGTAAATTTTCAATTCAGAAGTGTTGGATATGCTTGGGCTTGGGTTAGAAAGCTTGGGTATTTTGTTCGGTTTTGCCACGAATATGGTTGGGTTTTGACAGTATTAGTAAGTAGCGGGTTCACTCAGAAAAAATAAGCATCTCCAAATGCGTACGGAACATTGGGGTTCCATTCCGTACACCAGGACAAACAACTCAGCACATTTCCTTCTCGATGGAAAGAACCTCTGTGTACTGTTCAATTTGTTTTTGAATAAAGTTATTTTTAATCTACAGAAGAAGGTCTTTCATGCACAAATCAGTGGCATTGACCTCCACATACACGGGAAAATTAAACTTGACATTGTTATGTTCAACGCAGTAAACTTTGTTATTTTCCGCTTCTTATTTGGGATGGAACTGTATGTATGCGGCATTATCGGATTCGTTCAACTGCAGCTCTTGTACCTTGTAATGTCGAGATCCACTTTCTTCTTCAGTAAGTAAAATTGAGATAAGGAAAAGTGCATCTCGACATTACAAGGTACAAGAGCTGCAGTTAAACGAATTCGATAACGCCGCATACATACAGTTCCATCCCAAATAAGAAGCGGAAAATAACAAAGTTTACTGCGTTGAACATAACAATGTCAAGTTTAATTTTCCCATGTATGTGGAGGTCAATGCCACTGATTTGTGTATGCAAGACCTTCTGCTGTAGATTAAAAATGACTTTTTACAAAAACTACAAAAAACGTAATTTTGTTTGGTCCGAAGTTATCAAATTGTCAAAGATATGAGAAGAACGCATTTCGTTAGACAATAGTTTAATTAACAAATATGTCATAAGTTTTTCAAAATAAAGACTCAAATTTTTAGAAAAAAATGAAAGACGGGATGAAAATTCGATATCTTCAAATTTAACCAAGTGCAAGCCAAAGAGCAATTCGGTTTCCAGTTTATCACATTTGCATATCACATATCTCAGAAAAGATATCATTAGCATCGTAATATTCGCAACGATTTTTCCTGCTTCCTTCGATTTGGTAGCGTCTGTCTGTTGAAATAGAAATTCAATTTTCTGTATTTTGTTTGAAAATCATTCACTATAAAAATGATTGATTTGGCAAGTAATTTGTGCTTGTGTAAAAATGTTTCTGTTGTAGGCTCATATATGGATCTGAAAGCGTAAAAAGTTGAACTGACAAAAATGAATATGAATAACTTTTGAAGCGAACTCTCCTCGTTAATAGATTTATGATAGTTTTGCCATTCTCAATAGAAAGGTAATAGAATCGCTGGCAAAACTTACTTTTGTTTGGAGTCTCAAAGACTTCTGGAAAGTTATTCACAATTCGACTCAGCTCGACGAGATGGGAAAGCGTATGTGTGTATATGTGTGTGCATTTTTCAAAGATTTTTCTTTTCGCTCAATGTTTTAAGAGATGATTGACCCGATTTCAATAAGCTTAGGCTTGTTTGCAAACTTTTACTGAGTTATTGATAAAGTTCGAGTAGGGGCTGTCATTTTCGGTTCCAGAGATATAATGGCATAAGTGACGTAACCGACAAAAACGAACATTTTATCTTAATATATTTTCAATTTTCTCGGAGATGGCTGAACTGATCAGTTTTGGGAAGTTTTACCATAAGATTTTCATATTTTTTATGATTTTTCATTCTGAAACATAGATTTTTATTTGACAGCTCTGATATGGATACATCTTTAAACGAAATAAAAATGTATACATAGTAAATTCAATGCACGATGAGTAAATTTACATTGCTAACGAGTTATGTCGTTTTTGGATGGATTGGTTGTTTAAATTTACAAGCTATCATTATAAATATGAAATTAAATTAATTGCAATTGGATTATATTGGTCGATATTTACATTATTATTCTTCACATTTTCCTAACTTACCAAAAAAACGTGTTTAATCCAACTTGCAGTGAGACCATTTCTTTTTCATAAATCCACATGTGTTTTTTGCATGAATATTCTTTGGTGCTTTCAGTTTACATGAAATTATTTTGATGGCCGTTGTTTTTAATGACAGTTTTAAATTGTAATTACTGATTACCCTGTAAGTTCGGAACTACAAGCCAGATCGGAAAAAGAAATTGTATGAAACCATAAAATTATTCATTTGAATCTAATCGTGTGACACGATTAAGCATTTCATGAGATGTCGAAGTTAGTTTCACATTGGAGTTTTTGGTAATTATTTTTGGTACTTCCAAAATCGGTATTCAGGGACTGGCATAACCCAAAACGGTTCCTATGACCATAAATTAATAGGAGGACTAATTTGGAATGTTTTTGAGCTCAACTTTGAAAAATTATTTAGTATCTTATATGACGGTTTGAGTTTTAAAAACTCATCACCTTGTCTGTAATTCCAGAATCGGAAGTCAGCATCGGATAAAATTAAGCAATTTCGTATGGGATAATAAATCTTTTACTTTGAAGTTTTGTTTATGCAATTCGGTTTTGTCTTCTTTGAAAAAAACTTCTCTTATCCCAATGCTTTTGGAACCGGAATTCGGCACCTTCCGGGATCGAAAATCGAATACCGGTAAAACTTCAATAAGTTTATTTGGTCGACGACTATCAAAATCGGCGTACTCGATAACCCCGATTTATTCACGTGAAATGGAATACAAAAGTTTTTTTAATGAAAGATTTATCACCTCGTTATGCAATGTTTCCTTCACGACAATTTTCAACTTGATCATTGAATATCTCGCCATCAAAAGAATTGATCAAAAATCTATCCTGACAATGTCTAGATAATTTAATTTTGATGCGATTAGTGCATAAAAACATATACAAGGTCTGTTCAAAAAGTACCCGGAATTCTCATTTTTCTAAAAAAATATTTATTTATTCGTCTACATCTATATGGTCCCCTTCAAAGTAATCCCCCCTAGATATAATACACTTATGCCAGCGTTTTTTCCAGTCTTCGAAACACCCCTGATAGTCACTTTTTGTAATGCTCTGTAGCACTCTCAGCGATTCTGCTTTTATCTCTTCAATCGATGAAAAACGCTGTCCTTTCATGGGTCTCTTCAACTTTGGGAACAGGAAAAAATCACACGGAGCGATATCTGGTGAATGAGGAGGTTGGGGCATGATTAAAGTCTTGTTTTTAGCCAAAAAATCACGAATAAGCAAGATCAAAATTCAGCAGTTTTGGAACGAATTTTGCTGCCACTCGTTTCATGCCCAAAACATTTGAAAAAATATGATGGCATGAGCCAACTGATATGCCAACTTCATCAGCAACTTCTCTAATAGTGATTCGGCGATCATCCATAATCATTTTTTCCACTTTTCCCACATTTTCATCGATTATTGACGTGCTGGGTCGACCGGAGCGTTCGTGACATGAGAGAGAAATAAAATTGGCTCAAAAAGGCTGCCAAACAAGCGGTAGCTTTATTGGATTTCAAGGGCTGAGGCCAGTAGGTTGCCACGTATAGCCACGTGGCTCGCTCTGCGTATTACATTTTTTCCATGCTCTCTCGCAAAAGTGCAAAATGACTCTTGAAAAAGTTTTGATATTTTCGGTTACAAGTTTTACTACATCACATAAAATCCAATAAAGCTACCGCTTGTTAGGCAGCCTTTCTGAGCCGATTTTATTTCTCTCTCATGTTTCGTTACGTTAACTAAGAAACAAAAGCAGAAAAAATGGTGCGTCTATAGAAATCAACTTACCTTCACAAAAATAACATTCACTTAATTTTTATCGCGACAATATATATGTTTTTATGCACTTAACGCATCTAAATTAAATAATCTAGATTTGTCGGGATAGATTTTTGGTCCATGCTTTTGAAGGCGAGATGTTCAATGAACAAGTTGAGAGACGGCGTTTTTAGCTATGCAATCCTTCCTTCAGAAAAAAACTTTCCCGACCGCTAATGTCAATGAATCATTCTGAAAATAATTCACAGAATAATCTAAACTAAATTTCTAAGAGTCTGTCAGTTGGGTTTTTTGATATTCGTCACCGTTTCTGAGAAAATCTGATTTGAACGTGAAAATAGCCCTCTAAAACGCCCTAGATGACACTGGCCTCAGCCTTAAGTACAAAAAATGGCTGCCCAGCTTTGGAATGAAGTAACACACGGTTGGCTTCATTTATTCACTCACGTACTTGTTCCAACTTTAAATTAGATTGGTAATCTAGTAGAGTACGAGTTCATCGTATAATTTTTCCGGCTGCATTCAAGCCTGTCTTGGGGAGCTGACACTCCAACTGTCAAAACTGTTTCGCCGAGATGCGACCAGACAGAAATCATTATCGTTCTCTTTTCGTAGAAGACATTCGCCTAATTTGATTATACAACTTTTATTCATTAGTGTCGCTCTTTGTTCAAGCACGTTTCTTCTTGGCAACAGTCGGTGAAGCGCAAAGCAAAAAACGACTACCCACTTGCAATTGCATGTGGAAAATTATTTTTAAAAGCATGTTACCGAGAATAAGTAGATGGCTGAGTGAAGAAGTCTTGTCCGATGGAGCTTTTGCTTCTACACGGAACCACTCGCGATCCCATTTCAACCAGAATATTAGTTGATTTTCTGAATTCGATTGGTTAAAATTTGGTACAACTAATCGATTGTTGTTTTAACTAAACTGTCATTTTTGTTTTTCGATTAGCAAAAACGATGGTTGAAACAACTAATTTAACTGTTTGAAAAAAAAGTGCTGTCAATTAGTGAGGACACATACCTTTCAATTTCAACAATTATTTTAGTTGAAATAGCTGGTGTTGTTATTGAAACAAAATTCTGTTAGTTGAAAAATAAATCGGTTTTATTTGTTTTAGACATTGCAAATAGTTGAATCAATTCGAACAATATTGATTTTAGAAAATTTTAGTCAATTTATATGAGCTTGGGTGCATCAACCGCTGGGAATTGGAATTTTGTGACGGCAATTCAAACGCGCCATTCAATCGCAGCGCGTTCTGTGTGTTTGAAACCCTTCGCTCCTGTTACTTTCATAAATTAAATTCATGTCAAAAAGCGTTTTATTGCTAATGCATGAACATCATCATCGGTATCAAACAGCTGGAAGTAAAACAGTCTGCTGGAAGTAAATCAATGATCGAATTTGAAGCATAAAATTTTTGCGCATACCTGAAAGATTACGAGATGGTCATTCATTAACATTTTCTAATTTGTCACCAAATCTTTTTCATCTTAAACAAGGTTAACTTTATCACAACACCTCTGTTAGATAAACACTTGTTATGGAATCATAAATTTTTCAAATCAAATGAACACAATTTCACCAAACGCTTTAACCATCGATGTTGTTTTCATTGACATTTTGAAGCGACGCGAACAGATTTCAACTAAAAAACTTGTTGATTTTGCATTGCAATTATTGTTTTGCTTTCAACTGTCTCCGGCATTTGACAGCATTCAAAACAACATATTTTTCAACTAGTTGAATATATGCAAATCAAAAACCATATTGGTTGAATCAAAAATAAATTAGTTAAATCAACTATCGCAAAAATCAAAAACTGGGATATCGCAATTTTATGATCGAAGGGTTCTCCGTGTATCAGCGTTCCCCAGAGCTCGGGACGTGGTGGGCATAAATTGTCCACAAATCAATTCTTAAGGTTAATTTCAACGTTTTTCTTCAAGAAAAATGTGCCAATATCGAAAAATTTGATTGTTTTTAATTGTTCCAATGAAGTTTGGCGTTTTTTTTTATTAATTTGCGCTTATGTTCTGTACTTTAAACTGCTCTTGTTAAAGAAATGTGAAAACGTCCATATCTAATAAATCACAAATCAAAAAGTGAATTTGCACAAAAAGTAGCTTGAATTATATTATTTATTTTGGGTACAAGTATGTAGTCAAATGTCGCTGTATGCCTATGCCTTCGCAAACTAACGTATTTTCCTCTTTTTGTTCCGGAGCGTCGGTAAATCAAATAGCCCGAAGATAGGTTGATTTCGGAACCGGGCGACCGACACGTCCGTTGGCCCACACTCCATTACTCATTTTGACTCAATTGAACCCTATTAAGATAAAAAGTTTTTTTTATTCTGCAGCCCGCATTTTTTCCGTTTTATTCTTTATATTTCCGAAACCTTTCTCGATCCTTCCTCGATGGAACCGATGGAAATATTAAACACACACCCAACCCAAAACGAATGGGCTTTGTGTAATTAAACTTTTGGAAATTGCCTGAGGCTATACCGGATCCCTTTGTAGAACGAGCCGAAAATGATTTCCAAAAGCATACATATATTTCATAATAATATCTGAGCATGGGGAGAGTCGATATTGGAAAAAGTTTTATAAATGATCTTTGCTCTGTGTGGCTGTGGAAAATAGCTCAAAAGCAGAAAAGCAATTTCGGGATTCAATTTAACGTTTATGTATGATATGAGAGTTATTATTGGATTGCAATTTTAATAGCGAATCACTCGGGTCGCAGTACTGAATCAAGTTCAAGACTTAATATGAATTTGAACGTCGGGACCGTCCGTACCACTATTCATGTTTAAATTTAATTTCTGAAATTATGCTGGAAACAAAGGTGCAATTTGATTGACATTAACGGTTTTATTCACTTAGTTGTGGATGTTTTCATCCACTGTATCGGTCTCTGATGGACTATTAATTAGTAATGGAAGTCAAAAAACGAAAAATTGATGGAGTTTTTGGTGGGGGATTTCAAGAACTGTTAGTGTAGCGCTTACTTATATATGAATGGTTGATCACTTTTGTCTTCTATATAGAAAGAGAGCTTCTTTATGTCATTTGTTGCATAAAAATATTTATTTCACGTTCACGGTCAACGTTTCTTCATATTCAGGACAAAATAATAACAAATATTTTTCGTTAAGCATCTGTTTGAGTTCTCTCGTATTTGATCATAACGTAAACATTCAGTTTTAAAACATTAAACTCTTTTATTTGAGTTATGTTCAATGAGAGTGTAAATTGTTTGCCTTAGCTTTTTATAATAACGAAATACCATTTCCTCCTCGTAGAAAAACGTGAACTTCCCAAAAACCTTTCCCTTCTTCCAATGAGTCTGCGTGGTTTTTCCATTATCCCGTTAAACAAATAGTCAGAAATGGAAACATTGAATATTTTACTCTGATATAATGGGTTTTTTTCTGCTTCAATTATAGAGGCTTTAACATCTTAGGTCATTCGCCTCTTCGGACCAGAAAATCTTTCTGACCCTATGTGCGGGGTTGGGAATCGAACCCAGGCGGGCTGCGTGAAAGGCATCGACTATCCCATCACGCTATACCCGTCCCCCTTATAATGGGTTTTTTTTCATAAATACGTTTATTTCATAGGCAATATTCATATATACTTATAAAACCGATACACTGAAGAAGGATATAAATAACACTCCGAACTACGTATCTGTATTATAACGTTTGTTACACTTTCGTGAAAATAGTGACTGTGGAATAGTGACTTTGTGAGATTGTAATGACGTGACATAGTGGAATTAAACGATACAACAACAGTACTATTAGTGAGAATATTCTACTAACAGCTCAAACAGAAATTTAGTGAATATACATAAGTTTTTCTTCGCCGTGGCTTGCACAATACATACTACTTTAAACCTAATATATTTCGAATATCATATTAGTATGTTGGTGTTCATTAGTTAATCTGAACAACGGAACGCGGAGCGATTCAATGCGATGTACTGTTTTCGCACCGCATTCACTCTGACACGTTTGCTTTGATCGAATGTAACTAACTCCCGCATACGCATGGCTGCCAGATGGCTGACTAAACGCTGCCAGCTGGAAAAATATGGCTGGCAGACATTCTGGTGACCGGCTGCCTCACCGCTGCCAGGAATACAACTCAAACGATACAACCGTATCCACCAGGATTTTTCCACATTGAAATCTTTGACATTTTCAGCGAAGGTGAGAAGATAAAAACGCTCGGCTAACTTGGATACAGGCGACTTTGTTTTGTCAAATTGGATTTGACAACCGTAACTGAATCAATTTTGGTAGCCTTCTGGTGGCCATGGCTGCCCAGGTAGCCAAAACGCTATGCGGGCTAGCTCGCACGTGCGTCCAGACGCTTCGCGTGACGCTTTCACTCTGACAAGGGAGCTGTCAGAGTGAACGCGGCTTCCTAAGGTTGCTGTCAGAGTGAACGCGGTTTGCGAAGCGTCCACACGCGCGTGAAAGTTTGTTACATTCAATCAAAGCATGCATGCCACAGTGAACGCGAAGCAATAATAGTGCATCGCATCAAAACGCTTTGCCGCGTTTCGCTAATCGCGTTCACTCTGACAGCAACGTGTAAGGCTGCTGTCAAAGTAAAAGCGTAACGCGAAGCGTCGAGGCACACGTGCGAGCTAGTTACATTCGATCAAAGCAAACCTGTCAGAGTGAACGCGATGCGATAACAGTACATTGCATTGAATCGCTTCGCATTCCGCGCTCACTCTGACATCAACCTAAGAGTGAAATCAGAGTGAAGGTGACATGCGAAGCGCAACCATGCTAAAGTTGCCTGATTTAGAGAAGTAACGTTTTCCCCGGCTTTTGGATAATATGCTCGGTGAGGGAAAAGATGCGCGGTGTCTTCCTCTCTCCAGCGCCGCGTCTACTATTGCGCTGCGAGCAGCAGTTTGCGTACGTGACATAAAATCTTTTTTAGCATGTCCTGGGTCTAAGTGAACATGTTTTCAGTTTCACGCAGAACTTGATTGCATAACGTTTGTTGGTGATAGGAAAAGTTCGGGTGCTTTCGGATCACACCATGTAGCTCCGAAACATGGTGTTGAAGCAAAAACAAAAAAAGTACGGGTGTGTAATGTCAGAGACATAATTGGATGTCGTGAATACGAAAAAACTGGCACACTCCCATCACTTTTCGGAATATAAGTTAGTTTATTGATTTAATGAATTGTGCAAGCTTTCCCCTTTTTCACTAATAGAGTTTGAAGCGATGCACCTACATTAAAGTACAGATTAATTACATTAAACAGCTACTATTCTACAACTATATATTCAAACTTGACACAATTCCTTTTTAATTTGCTAATATATGAGGCTAGGTACGACAAATTTGTAGCTTATTTTTATTGAAGCTATGATGTTCGAATATATTGAAATTTCAATACGAGACAATTGCAATGGCCTGGTTTGTAATGTATCAACGATCTTCTGTATGCAAGAGTATTTTTAATGATAATAATAATATTAATATTAATAATAATAATAATAATAATAATAATAATAATAATAATAATAATAATAATAATAATAATAATAATAATAATAATAATAATAATAATAATAATAATAATAATAATAATAATAATAATAATAATAATAATAATAATAATAATAATAATAATAATAATAATAATAATAATAATAATAATAATAATAATAATAATAATAATAATAATAATAATAATAATAATAATAATAATAATAATAATAATAATAATAATAATAATAATAATAATAATAATAATAATAATAATAATAATAGTAATAATAATAATAATAATAATAATAATAATAATAATAATAATAATAATAATACTAGTATAAAGATGTATTCAACATCATCACTTCCACTTTCGCATTGCCGTTCGTAATTGAATGTGTTAGTGACGGTGCAAATTTTTTTAAGTTCCATCTTGATGAATCTTTTGGTAGGAAATATTGAGATCTGAGATGGTTCTCGTGTGTGTTTTGTTTCGGCAACAGTTGCTCAGAAAATGGTGGGAAAGCGACAGATTAAAACTAGTTCTTTAGGATGATCTTTAGCACTGAAAAGCGCTTTGAATGGGCCTTGCTGGACTTTTTGGCTGCCTTTCTACCGGTTTTCGGTGTCATCGTGCTGACGGTGTCTCGTGCGTTCAGAGTAGCTGCTTCAACTAAAATGACACTATTTCTCACATCACATTTCATTATATACCTGCAGACCCTGTCAGCTTGGAGCGATCTCAATCTTCAGTTCAGCAACGCCATCGCACGGCGTCTCATTCAACATATCATGTCAATTGTATGGGTGCGCAGTGCTGCTATTTTGGCGCGTACGAATTTGACATTCATCTCCCCTACTTCTATGTACGTGATTCGATGCGGACTCGATGTTGCCAAAGATTTGTTCGGGAAATGTGAGAGCTGGATATCTTGTTAATATGATGTCTTTCATGCCTGCTACTGGTAGCGGTGTACGGACAGCCCCTTTGCCAAAATTCCTTTTCTTGTTCGCAGAACGGGAAACAGTGAGACGACAGGTCCTCGATGTTGCTCTCGTGTGTCTTGTTTCGGGAACAGCTCAGCAAATGGTAGGAAAAATGAACCACTCAACTTTTATATGGATGCTCTTGTATAGATGCAACCATCTCGCGTTCTGATTGGCTGGTGCTGTCATGGGTTAAATCAAACTGGTTTTTCAATAGTGTACTATTGAAAAACTTCAATGATGTTGCAATACACGTTCAAGTTGAAAATTTTCGATTCTATTGGTAGTTAGATTATATAAATCTTTCTACAGATCACTGAGCTATGATGAGCTTTCAAAATACGAGAAAGGCAAACGCGCCTTATGAATTATCGTTTTTGATACTCGTTTATACCAAATATTTCAGAAAGGTTTAATTTTGAACTGTTTGAGATTATGTCACACAACTGAAAATTTTATCATAAATTTGTGATCATATTTCCGATGACATGTCGCTGGAATTATGTTGATTCATTAGATACAACAGTATATATTCATGATCAAATACTTATCACTCTCTCAGAGAGTAAATTTTAAAAAGGCGCCTCATAGTAAAGTAAGTCGTATTCACGACAAAAAAACGATCGAACACTTTAAAAAAATATTCTGATAAAAACCTGATTTAAACCCCCAATTATTCCTTATTCCATGTCTAAACTCTAAGTCCTCTAGTTTTGCACACCTCTAGTCTAATATACGTGTTATTGGAAATGTATTAAATCACTGGTACATATCAAACATGAACTTTCTTCATCGTGAGTTATTTTGTGAAACCTAACAATAAATAAAGAATAGCTGTTCTCATTTGAGTTTTCAATTATCAGCAGTAAGAGAAAATCAATAATTTTAGATTTTTTTGCATTGAGACGTGTTTTAGGGTATTCAAAATAAGGCGATTAACTCTGATCTCTCTTCAAATGTCGAATAAAAAATAAGATGATTGAATAAGAAAGCTAACAAATTAAATTCATGTGATTATTTACCCGAAGCTCATATGAACGACACTCTCCTAATCAATTGAAAGAGATATCTGTTATTGCAAGAGATCAACCGACGGTTTAACCTAATTTCATTTGACAGTGTAAAGAATGAAAAACTGATTGCTGTTCATTTAGTGTGTCAGCAAGCGTTGTATGTTTTGAGCAGAGCCTAGAATTGTCACGCATTTTCAATGAAAGAATCCAATCCAAAAGCTCGTTTCGTTTTTTTACTGTCTCATTTGTAAATGACTTGACTATAAACAGTTTGACTATGAACAGTGTCTAAAATATGATAAATCGAAGTAATTACACCTCAGAACTTCTTGGGAAACAAAAACTACTATAAACACGAGCACTAACAGGTAGAATAATTGTGAATCGTTTTCTATCATTACCGGTTCTCGAAGTTTCGGTTAAATATTGACTCTGAACAGTTTACGGTTATCACTGAAAACCTAAAATGACTGAAAGGGTAAATGAACGAAAGAACACAATTTTGAAACTACTGTTTGGCTTATATCGTTGACTGGACATGGATGTCGTTCTCAAAATTTGCATTTATTTTTCGTCGTGCACCGGTACCTCCATTTGCGAACTAAACGGGGGTTCGTAAATGGATGTAGTTAGTAAAAAAAGTTTACGTTATTTGGGATTTGGTTCGCCAAAAAAAAGTTTTGTTTGATGAATGTGGAAACCCTCAATCATATGGCCATTTTCGGAACAAATATGATAAGAGAGTGCTAGAAAATGGTGTTTGGAGTCGTTTCAAAATCCAAGATGGTGACATCCGGTTTATTGATATTCTTTAAAACCCCTTACAAGATGGGTATTTTTGGAATGGATTTGATGAGTAGATGTCGAAAAATGATGTTTGAAGTGGTTCTGAACTCCAAAATGGCGACAACCGGTTTATTGATGCGTTTTCAAAATTTGTAAACCATGTCTAAATAACAAAACATGCCGAAGATATGAACTCTTCAAAATGCATTGGTGTCGAGATATGAAACACGTTTTTAAATGTGTATGTTTTCATATGACTTAAACTGAATTTAAGTAGTGAATACTAATTTTTCTAACAGTGTGATGATCATACTGTCAAACGTTGGTTCCTTATATTTCCTCATTTTCGAGATAATGATGCTTGAATATGCAGTATTTTGTAACTCATTGGTCCCTGTGATATCGGCCCATGGAACTGGAAGGAATCAAGTTTTGCGAAACACATCTTACCTTTACAGCGGCTTGTAGTTGAAAGAGGCCGATGTCAGTTGTTGCTTGTCCTGGTTCGTGGTCAAGGATTGCTGCGCCAAATATTGGTAGACGCACGTGCTAACGCTGACGTAGCTATCAAGTACAAAACCTTTCAGACACACTGGTCAGTTGTATAATATTGTCGTGTCCTTATCTCACTGTCCCTATACTGTTCAGCTTGAAAACATAAAAACATTCTCCTTCGACAAAAATATGTATTTTGTTAATTCGAATACAACTGTAGAACATCTGAAAATTCAAAACAAATTATTGAAAAATGTTATGATGGAAATATGCTGGTTTCATAAATCGACACCAATGCATTTTAATTAGTTCATATATTTGGCATGTTTGTTGTTTAATCATGGTGTACAACTTTTATAAAAACATAAACTCTTTATTTTGTAATGTATGCAAAATACATATTTTTTTAATTCATTTGTAGGTCAGGACTTTGGTCACAACTGCTTCAGGTCGAGATTCTTCTGAAGACATGACAGCTCAAAAATAAACTGAAACAACGTTTTCAATGTGTCAGTAAGCAGCCAAACGAGCACTGAAACTGAACCAAATTGCCAAACATGCCTGAAAATTTCCGACTCGGCAAGCGATTTACATGCACTGTAGAAAACACAAGTTTTCCATGCAAGTGGCCCGCAATTTGAAGCTCTGTAAGGAAAAGAACCCGTGAAATGGCATTCTACTATTCATCAACGAACACGAGGCAACAGGTCGGATTGATTGGAAACACCTCAGCCCACCTGATTGATGTCAATTTCGCCCGTTCGAGAATTATTGGGTAATTGTTAGGCGGAAACTGAAAAAAAAAAACTGGAAAAGTGACTCGGGACGCTTCAGAGAAGAAGTGATGGAGAAATAAAATGGCCGCTGAAGTTGAAGAGCAGAGTGATCAAAATAATGATGCTTGGTATTCGTGATTCCATCAAAACCAATACGAATACTTGATATGAAACCTCTATTTTGAATGCTCGACTGTTTCATTTAATAAAAAAAGCAAGCCCGAGATAGAGTTAATTTCTTGCGTCAAGATTTGAAATGAAGCGAGCTTCCGATCCAATATAATATAAATTCTGAGCTGTATATTCAGTAAGCTGTCAGAAAGTTGCGTGGTTGCTTGATATTACAATAACAAAATCCTAAGGATTGTTTACACTGCAAATAGAAATTCAACACTGGGACGGGTTCACACTCGTGCGCTGAAAAAGCAAGTCCGAAAAATATCGATTTTCTCCTCCTTGGAGACACCCATCTCCCGGCAGACCTTTTCACGGTGAGAGACACCTTCTGTGCCTGTCCTGAATAAACAACACCCCATGACCTGACACCGTAACACAACGAAGGAATAACGCCGATTCCATCATTCACTGCGCCTCGTTCGTCCGGACGTCCACGGCGTCCGCCCCCGCAGTGCGTTCGTGAGTACACTTCAGCCAGCATCAGTAATTTAGCCACATATTGCTGTCAGACCACAAATTCTCTTTGCAGCTGGCACATTTTGATGTGGTTGTTCGAGCCACCAGACCAGGCACTTTTGCCCGATTTATCATGAGGCTTCGGGATCGGGATTTTATGTTTTTGTTATTTTTTTGGGGAGGTAGGAACTTGGAAGGACAATTCTGGCGTCGATGCTGGTGGACACGCTTGCTGACGGTAATCAACATGTGCCTCTGTGCGAGTAGTTGTAGATGAGATCACATTACTCATTTATATGCATGCCTCTACACATCGCGTGATTATAAATCAATAAAACCTACACGCTAGACTTTCCGAAGTGAAAATGGATGCTGTTGTCTGGTTCGAAATAAAAGGAATGGTGTGCATTGGAAGGCTGGTTAGCACAGGATTTATGGCACAAATAATAGCAGCCTGCTGGTTTCGGATCAGTGGCGGAAGTGTTAACTGAAAGTATCGACATTTTCATGCTTCACCTAGTCGTCCCCAGCTTGACGATGATCTGGGTAATTTTTCATTCAACTCCATCTCGGCTGCCGGTTGCGGCGTGAGGCTCCGCTCAAAGTAGATTCCAGATAGGTAATAATTACAAGCGATACAGCCATTAAATAAAAATTATCCAATTTTGCTTTCTATCCATCCAGGTTTTCATTCGGTATCAGCATCAGAGCAGCCGCCGTGGCCTGGATAGTAGCAGCAGGACAGGATAGGGTTGCTGTTTGCCAAAGTCCTTGTAGCAACAAGCACATTTTCATCTGTGTTGGTGGCCCCAACATGCTACCGGCTAGAAGCAGCAATCATCCGCATAGCATCTCGGGAGGGGGAGGATGACGATGGCAAAATAGAGTGTAAAAAATACATTATATTCCACACATACAGCTGCACGCAACAAGCAAGCCATCCCAGACTGGCAGGAGATAACACCAAAAAGGGCAAAAGATCCCCTAACGCGCCCGGTGCCGGTGTTCGATGCTTTCCCTGTACGAACCTAACAACGAAGCTGAATTTTGTGGCAATCCTTTATATTATAGCAGCGATTAACGAATACATACATAATAGGATGTGTGTTCCGGTGGCTTGTGCTCAACGGGAGTCCTGTCCATCTCCGAGCACCGTAGAATGGTAGGATGGCTTTGATAAGCAAGAATTAGACAATGAAGCGGCTGAACGGACAATCTCCGGAAGAGGAGATCAGATCATCTAGGCTGTGTGTTTTTAACTTTACCGGACGGGGGAATAATTGTAGGGATGTTACCTTATTCTTTTGTTTAGTCTTGAGTTCTGTTTGTCGCGACAACTAATTTTTCAAGATCTCCGTAAATTGTAATGATACTTCTTTCATATCACTCATATTCTCTAAAATAGATCGATGGTATTCTTCAAATACTTTTCTTTGATTTTTTGAAAGAAAACAAAAAAATTGAAAAATCTTGAAACCAAACATTTACATTGTCAGTTTTTGCCATGACTGAGTGGAAACATATATTGGAGATGCCAAATGAATGAGATACTCACAGAAAAGATAATTTTTGGAAAAAGATACGCTCAGATACAGAACTCGAACCTGCGTTCTTATGCATTCCGTGCATACGCGCTACCATTTCGCCACCCTAAGCCTTGTGATAGACACAGCTGCAACACACAACTGGGTATGATAAAACTTACATCGAACATGGTCTAAATTCTAGCCGCCTCACGACCGACATCCCATATCCAAACATCTTCGCTGTTCATCAGACAACAAACACTAGTCTTTTCGCTCTATACCTATTCTTCCACTCAAGCACTGGGTAAGAGAGTACCCAAGTAGTATGTTAAGTTGCTGTCCTGTATTTTTCTACTGATTGTGCAATTTATCAAGTTAGTTTATATCACTATTCTAGTAACTGTTGTGTTATGGAAAAAGCACAATTTTTCTGTGTTGTGCAACATATTTTTAAGTCCATCCGTTATTACGATTATTCACATCGATTGTGCAACTGATACAAAAACTCATGCCTCGATCCCATCACAAAGGCAGTAATAAAATCAGCGAAAAAACAATTGTGAAACTCGTGAGAACTACTACGTAATGTAAACAAGAAATATTTACAAAAACATGCAAACTTAATTTCTAATGAATAAGTTTCACATTTGATTTTCAATACAACGGCTCTTAACACAAACTTGGATCTCGTAAAATAATCTGCACATGAAAAATGATAATCCTACATATTGAAGAATTGATCTTTTGTGTTTTTGTAATTGAAAAGTCGACAACGAATTGCATTTTTATGGTGAAACATGTATTCGTAACTTCCGAAATTTTCAAGCGCCTTCGAATTAACGTGTTTTACTGATTGTGCACCAATTACTGTGAAAATAACAGTCTATTATTTATAATGAGAATCATCGTAATGGTGTTTAAACTACATGTATTCAAACATTCTTCAAATTTTCAGTCGAAATAATCAAACTAATGTGTAATTAAATCTGAAAAATCTCGAAATGAATTTTGCTTGAGTATTTTCCAATATGGCATCGATGATAACAGTTAGTTGAATAGAAAACGCAACCCAACGTAATGACATATATTATCTAAATAACAGTAAACATTAACATGTTAATATTTCGAAAAGAAATGCTCTACGTTTTGTTTTTTTTTATCAGTTTCAATCTTCTAGTTGAATTAAACAACAATACAATATAGTCATTCATCTTAGCGGGTCCGACTTTTGTGATACCCACTGTTGGTATTATTTTGGTGAGTCCGTGTGCTGGAGTTGCAAAAACAAGTTGCACAAGCGGTAATATATAACTGTGTGAGTAACTATGATGAAATTAACTTTTCATTCAATATCTTTAAAAAGTGATGTCAGGTTTGCTTTTTTTTCGCGAGATGAAAACCGAATACAAATTATCTGATTGATTTTTGTTTTCATTGCATATATAACGCTGTATTCCTGCAACTTTTATGATAATAATCTCATGTCTGCAAGTTTTGCGTTCAATTCAAACATCTTGCACAACTTTTTTTCAAAGTTTTGAATTTTATATCAATGTTTTTCTAAAACTGAAGAAAACTGCGCACACTGATCTAAAAAATCATGAGGCAGCCAAAACAATGCGGACTCTGCAGAAATATATATTTTTACAGCAAAGTTATCAATTCGGATTAGCCTTTTTTACCTTGCGGAGAGCATCAATCATTTCCCTAATCTTTCTTCCACAAGAGATTTATAGCAATTTCGACGTATATTGTGTCCGGTACAATTATGACAGCCGTTTGGAAAGTTTTTGATAAGTTGCACAATTGTTATAGTTACTCCCGTCTTACATGACGATGTAAATTTTTTAGTAGAGCTTCTAGTGAAACATTAACAAGTTGGTGATTTACTGCACAATTGTTTTAGATGTATTTAAAGTTGTTGTACAGTGATTTTTTCGGTAGTATTGTGAAACTTAACAGTGATAAGTTGCAAAACCAATTTTAATAGATATTTCTAAACATATCTAACAAAACTAACATTTCTAAATCAATTTTAAAACATCTTGAAAGTTCAATAAGTTACATTTGCTACTTGGGAATATTTATAATCGCTTGCTGCCTTCCTATTGTGCCAGTCGCAGTTCTATATTATGTATTATCTCACATCACACTCACTTTACTTACATAAAAAAAAAAATAAAATTCAATACTTTTGGATAAAACAATGGTGATCCGAGTCATACGCCGGCCCAAGGCTGCCGACTATCCCCTACATACGATTATAGACGCTGATGTGAGAAAGCGAATTTTTTTTTCAAATATTGTTTCATTGTATCGACTACTTTTAGAACAAGAATTTGCGCGAATTCTTCTCAAACCGACCTCTAAATTTCGTTACTATTGGAAATAGTGTAATGCAGATACTTTCACCAAAGTGTGCACGTCGGTTAGCACTCTGGTGTACGATTCGCATAAGAGAAGCGTACGGGAACGCACACTCAGCAAAAGAAAAAGTTTGTCATAGCAAGGCCAGCGCTATGTTCTATAAATTTAAAAATTTAATCACAGATGTGTTCGCTTACTAGCACGCACCAGTGGTCACTTGGGTGTATTTAGGCGAGAGTGCGTGAGAACGATTCATTCGACGAGAATGTGTTTCACCAGCTTCTTTAACCACAAGCACACACACTCAAATTATGTCTATTTGACACTGAGAAGAAGTGCGAGTTCCAAGACACGATTTGAAATTTTCAACACTTATGATAAAAGAAGAACCGGAATTTCATTTTAAAGTTCCCGCGCATGTTCAATCGGTAAACTTTTATTCTCTCAACGTTACCAACACTTTTATACACATTCTGTCAAATTTCGACGCATATCGTACGATTAGTTTTTGTTTGGCGTCTATACAAAGAAGTTGAAAAATTTTCGTGTGGCGATTTTTATAATGGATGAAAATTCAGAACAACGTGCGTGCATCAAATTTTGTGTTTCAAATGGATTTAAGTGTTCCGAAACGTTGAAAATGTTAGAAAAGGCCTTTGGTGAATCGTGTCTAGGAAAAACACAGGCATACGAGTGGTATAAACGCTTCAAAGGTGGTCGTACAAGCTTGGATAATGATGAGATCCCTGGCCGCTTAACAACATCTGTTACTGAAGAAAACATTGAATCAACGAAGCAAATCGTGTTACAAAATAGTTCTGTACCGATTAGAGAGATAGCTGTGTCGTTGGGCATCTCTTATGGATCAGCCGAACACATTTTAACTGATGTTTTGGGTTTGAAACGCGTCGCTTCTCGGCTGGTGCCAAAAAAGCTGAATGCGTCGACTCACACAGCGTTGGTTGTGTCGCAGTTTTTGGCCAAATCATCAACCAAGCATCGTACTCTCCAGATATGGCTCCGTGTGACTTTTTTCTTTGGAGAAAAGAGAGTGCATATTTTCTGCATTTTTTCCACATTGTACTTCAGACGCCGGAAGCAGTATTTAGAAAAATGAAAAGTAAGAACAATGAAACAGTCGGTGTTGAACAGTCGTTCGCACCGCACGCGGATAGCTCTTGGCTCCTGGAATTTTTTTCTGGCTGCCTAGCGTTTCATTGATTCAAGGCTTCAGTCTTTTTCAAGGCTACCTGAATCACTTACAGTCTTTTTTAAAGACTAACAATTAGTCAGCCTTTCTCAAGGCTATACAAAGAGTGATATTAGAGTGACTAAGCAATTAATCAGCCTTTTTTAAGGCTAGCTATTCAAAGAACTATTCTTCGAACTAATCAGTCTTTATTAAGACTACCACAAAATCAGTCTTTATCAAGACTTTTCCAAACAAGGAGTCTAATCGAAGACTATTTTAGCCTAGTTAATTTAATTTCAAATTTCATTCATTTAAAAAATACCTGCGTCCAACCGGAAAAGCAACAAGCGTAAGGCTAAAAATAATTCAATACGAAATAAATCACAATCCGTTATTCAACATTTTCCTAATAACATTCACGATCTTATAGAGTCTGAATGTAAAAATAAAAGACAACGGACGGATTTCCCTTCCGTTGATCCTATGTCGTCTAACAATATTTACGAGATTCTTCCTGAATCCGACATAGAAGAAAATTCTTCAAAAATTCCCAAAATGGACGCTTGTCGTTCTGGGAAGAAACAACAATCTATGCCACCAGTGACGGTGATGATTTCCGACTTCAAAGCATTCCGGATTGAGCTTTCTACTTTTCTCCCGGAAGTAAAAGTCTTATTTCAAATCAGATGAAGAGGAGAATGTCGAGTCTTGGTTGATAGATTGAAAGATTACGAACGTCTTATTCGATATTTGTCCGAGAAACTTCATAAATTTTATTCATATGATATAAAATCAGACAGACCCTTAAAGTCTGTCTTGAAAGGCTTATCAAATAGACAACAAGTCAAATCAACGAGCTTAATTTTACAGAACATACCTGAAAATCAAAAAACCGTTACAAATGCCACGCCTAATTCTTCTAAGGCACTTATTTCTTCGAATTTAAAACAAAAAACAGGTACGCCTTCCAATTCATCTTCTAACGAAAACAATTTATTGACAGGTAGATCGACCTCGTCATCATCTTCTTCTAAAGTCAGTTATGCTAGTATAACGGTAGAAATTTACCACTTAATTCTTCTTATGTAAATAATCAAAACACTGGACCGCCTTGCAGTTCATCTTTTAACGAAATCAATTACCTATTAGGTAGATCGGCCATATCATCTTCTTCTAATGGCAGTCTACCTACAAATATTCCTTCAATGCCATTCGCTTTTTTAAATGAAGTTGATTTAGTCGATATAACTGAAAATAAAATGATCTACCTACAAGATCAACTTTTTCAAATGATCATCCGAATGATCACTTTTTGAAGCATTTCAAATCGGATGGCAATTTGCAAATAATATTATAATGAATTTAAAATTTAACAGTGATGTTCAATAATTATTTGAATATTTTAAATTGGAATGCTTGATCTTTAAAATCGAGTGAAGATGAATTTTATAATTTTCTCAAAGTTCACAAAATTCATATTGCCATTGTGACAGAAGCTTTTCTTAAACCAAATGTCAAATTGAAAAGTAATCCACATTATGTGGTTCATCGATTTGACAGGTTTACTGGAATGGGTGGATGAGTTGCCATTTTTGTCCAAGGGCAAATTAAACATCAAATTTTACCTTCTTTCAATACTAAAGTTATTGAAAGCTTGGGAATCGAAGATGAAACCATTCATGGAATTTATTTCATCGCTGGAGCATATTTGCCATTCCAATGCACCGGCGAACAATTAAATTTCTTTAAAGGCGATTTGCAATTTCAGACTGAAAATTCAAACATAAATTTTCAGACCAGCCATGCTTTATGCAGTACCAATTTGGTCAAGTTGTTGTTCTACCAGGAAGAAAACGCTTCAAAGGATTTAGAATAAAAATCTGAAAATGATTTTGAAGCGTCCTCCCTGGTTTAGTATAAATGAGTTACACAGACTCACAAATATAGAACCATTAGATGTAATGTCACATAATATTATAAGCAAATTCCGACAAAAATCGATGCAATCTTCAATTGAATCGATTCGCTCTTTGTATTGGTTAGTAAGTTAGTATATAAGTTCCTTTTCCCCATTGCACAATACAAGTAGGTTTAGAATTTTCCCTACACAAAAATCTCAGAATTGCGGAAGCAAATGATGTCCTCATGGTAATAACCAAATCATATATATATATATAAAATGGCTGAAAAGTCACCACTTGTGGCTGAACACCCAATTTAAATCTTAATAATTTAATTTTAACTCATATTCCAATAAATAGTTATTGAAAAAAACTTAAAAAAAAAGATCAATTAAACCTTTCATTTGGCATTAGGTTTGTTGTGATCGGTCCAAGCATAAAACACCGATTTGTGATCCCGAACGGTACTGATTCGACACTACGCTCTTCGGGCCTCGGTACAAAAGTCAGTTATTACAAGGCCTATCTTCATGAGAGAGCCAAAACAGCAAATCGATATTCGCTATAAATCTTCAGTGAACTTAATTACCTTAATTCTAATCACATTCAAACGAAACTGGACACGTCTGAGCATTATCTTTTCGCTTCATAAACGCGAGACGGATTTTGATGGACAAATCTCGGAGCTCAACGTTGCTCGTTAGTCCTGAATATATCTAGCTCGGATCTGTCACGACGCAGATAAAACAAAAGTGAATGGAAATTATCCCGATAACAGCTGTGCACCACAGTTGAGCTGGACACATGACACGCTCGATGCGATGGCACCACCGGCGGCTACAGATTCAATTTTTCGAGCAATCCTGTGGCGGTGACTGGAAGCAGCCCAGATTTGTATGCCGGGATACAGTATTTTTTTCGTGTTTAAATCGACTGCGGGAGGCTGCGCATCTGGAGTGGGTTGGGGTTGAATGGCACGCGGCTATAAAATTGTACAAGTTTTTCATTACAATAATCAGATAAAAATGGAAATTGTGGAAACTGTTGGAGGATAGCAGAGGGTGGTGGTGGTAGTTTTTGGGTAAAGATAGAAAATAGGGAAGGCGGCGGAAGCAGGATGCTGATGCTGGGAATCGAGGGTTGAGATTTTCGTACGGAACAGGTTGATTGTGTTGGTGATGCCTTCTGCCGGGCGGGCGAGCTTACTTTTCATCTGTTCGGAACTTGCCTACAGGTGGGGGCGGAGGTCCGCTGTGATGTTCGTGGCGGTTCGCTCGGTGTTGGGAATGTTGGTTCGTTTCCCCTAGGTGGATGGGTGGAAAGAGAAACAGATCAATATCTGAACGGGAGAAGTAAACGATGTACTCGAGACTGTATTCGTACGCCTTTTGCAAGGATCGTCCGAAGTTTTTACTGTGGGTCATTGGAGGACTGTGAGGTCTGGGAAGCATTACTTTCAGGGATGTAATCTGGCGGATTCAGAACAGCGCTTTTTACAGCGATTATTGCAGTCAAAACCAAAACTACACATCCGCAGAATCCCTCCCTTTGTTCATCAAACGCTTCAGATGTTTTTGAATCGCATTCAGCTTTCAAAGAATGCAATCAAACTATTCACAGTGTAACGTTTCAAGGGCTCTTTTGTCCGCGGAATTCACAAGATTGGTTTGCTTAGTACGAGGGGAGAGTCCGTTTTCTACAAGGCCCCCTGATGGTTACTATGACAACTGGTGCTGCTCTCACCACATCCATGATGTGGTTACACGTTCGAATGTGAAAGCGCCGGTGGAACGGGCAATCATTGCTTTAGTAGTTGTGCGCCGTTTGTCGAAAGTGAGTGGGTGGTTAGACCAATACATACGAGACGACAGTAATGCACAGCGATTGCTTTTTGTGCTGGGAATTCAGGTGAAAGACAATCCCGGTGATGCTGTTGCTGGTTCCGCGGATGGTGGGTGGAAATGTGGGTGAATTTAGGTTTCCTTCGTCATGGTATGCGGCAGGCGAAAGCGTGTCTTATATCGATCAAGAGAACGCTTTCTGTGCGGGGGAAAGCGGGCAGCCAGAAACTCTGCGTTGTGTAAGAAGGATTAGGATGGAAGAGGTTTTCATATGTGTTGAGACTTTTATTTTTCTTATTCATATATCAGGGTTGCAGTTTTCCTAGGCAAGTAGTTTCTGAGATAAAACCCAAAAAGTTTTAATGCTACTTTAAAAGTTTGATTGTGGACCAATCACTAGCAGAGCTTGCATATATTAGAATATCGATCAGTCCAAGTATCCAAATGTAGATGAATAAGCATCAACGGTAGCGAATGTTTCAATGTTGGTGGCTTGAATGAAAGTTTTGCATCAGTTCACCGACGTAATGAAGATTAGACATTAGTATAAGGTTTTCTTGCATACCAAACTATGAAACAGGAAAAATACGATGTGATTTCTTATGTTCATCACACTTGAGTATTTTGAGTTGTTTTTTGCCGCATGAAAATAACCCTTCTGTGGCACAGTGTATTCAACCAAAAGAACTATAAAATTATTCAGTTAAAATAACTTGAAAAGCAACACTCACCATAAATCATTCAACTCACTTATTGTTTTATCCAACATAGTGAAGTGAACTTTCATTTGCCAACACTTATAGATTTTACTTGTTTCCTAAATTTTCCGCTTTTGTCAACTTTAAATTTTACTTTGTCTCATTTGTTTGATCTGGCACATAGATTGCAGTTTATTGAATACTGAAACATACATATATGAAATTTTGCAACTGGGCAAATTTCGGATAAAATTCTCTTATTTTTAGTTTAAACCTCTTTGAGCGGAGTATTATTTTCAGAATGGTACCTTAACAAAAGTTTCTAACGATTTTTTTGAGTTTTGGGTTATCACCCTAGGAGCTGTTCTGAACTAAGTTCCTGCTTTTCATCACTGCAAACTGGTAGAAGAAATAGATGAAAGAAATGAGGAAACAAGAGAAAATTTTCAGATATCAATTTTGGGTATTTTTTAATGTTTTTTACTGAATGCCAAAATTTCAAGTCAATTGACGAAGTTACGAGTATTTCTGTACCTGTCGGATTTCAATACCTACCCGTCCCAAACACGCTATTGTTACCTGGCACAAACTAAAGAGAGCAGGATTATTTTTCAACAGGAGAAAAAAGGTGCTTTAGACATCAGGGATCCATTTATAAACGCCGATAAAATCCATTTATAAACGTTGCGTATATGATTTTAAGCTTTCAAAATTTTCAAACGTTTTCCCACCAAATCACGTTTTTAAAGTCGGTGCTCCTCATAACAACTGCACCGATCTTTTTGAAAATTTGAACACTCTTTCTGTTACCCGCCAGCGGCTGGCACTATAGAGAAGGCAGCAAATGATTATAAATATACTCTCCTACCCAGTGCTTGAGCGGAAGAATAGGTATAGAGCGAGAAGACTAGTGTTTGTTGTCTGATGAACAGAAAATGATGTTTGGATATATGACACTGCTTGTGAGGCAGCTAGGAATTAGACCATGTTCGATGTACGCTTTACCAAACCTGGTCGTGTGGTAGAGCCGTGTCTATCACAAGGCTTAGGGTGGCGAAATGGTAGCGAGTATGCACGGATTGTATAGGAACGCAGGATCGACCCCTGTCTCTAAGCGTATCTTTTTCATAAAATCATCTTTTTTGTCAGTTTTTCATTTATTTGGCTTCTCCAATATATTTTTTTTAATAAATTTTTTTTTATTCAGGCCAATTTGCGTACAAGCTTTACGTGGCCGAATGAGCCATGTTTTTATTAGATAAAATAATTTTTTTACCGTTGGATCTCGTTGTCACCCTTTTTCTAGGGGGAGAGGAGCTTCCATTTTTATCTTGCGATGAGTGAGGGACACTTTGTTCGTGGCTCGTCTCGTCCTCCATTGCCGCATCGGTGGTATTGTTGTTGGTTTCCGTTTTTTCTTCGTTTTCCTTGTAATTCGCATTCTTGGATTGGTTGTTAGTTGCTGTAGACGCGCCTTGTTGTGCATTAATTGCAGTTGCTGGTGGGTTTGATGGTACAACAGGAGTACTGCGCTCACTAGTTTCCGTTGTTCTCCAATATATGTTTCCACTCAGTCATTTAAAAAATCTAAGTTATAGCGACTTTACCTCAAACCAACTAGATAATAATAAATTAATAAATCGGTAATAAATTTAATTTCTGTACCTGCACTACTCGGTGCTGAGACAAAATGACCTAACACAAATTTACTCGAATTCATCAATCTCTCACTGACTGCAATGGAAAAAAGCTTTCGATTGCATTGACACTCCTATGTTATTATTCGGTCTACAAAAATAAGAACCTGACCCAGCACTACTTAAATGGCTTGAATCGTATCTGATTGATCGTCAGGAAATGGCCAGATTTAAAGGGAAACCAACCATATTCTAGTAATCCCAGAAGTTAATCTAGGCTTCCATCTAGTTGATTTTTAAGAAGCTCCCGGAAAAATACTTCTTCACCGATTTATTTCTTCATATTTTTCCACGACAAAATTACGAAATGATTTTTAACGATGCTTTTTATCTTGCAAAACATTTGAATTCATTTTGTTGAACGATAATTCTTTAAAATATTAGCATAAATGATGATTTTTTTCATCATCTACACCCAGACTCATCTAGAATTATCTTCAATCAAAAAATCAAAGCAACATAACACATGAACTAAAAAGTCCCGGGCCTAACAAAGAGAACGCGATTCTTTTGGTTAAAAATTAACTTTATTCATCAACGTTATCTCCATTAAGAGCAACGCTATCATTCCGGCGCCGCACTAACATTTCAAAATCACTTTTGTATAATGATTCATCTTTTGCCTCAGAATTGGCCTCAGTTTCCGCAATAATCTCTTCATTAGTACAAAATTTCTTGCCGGCGAGAAATTTTTTCATGTCTGCGAGTAGCCAGTAGTCGCTGGGAGCCAAATCCGGCGAATACGGTAGATGTGGGAACAATTCGAAGTTCAATTCATGTAGTTTTGCATTGTTTTGATTGACTTTTGACACGGTGCGTTGTCATGATGAAACAACAAATATTCTTTACAATTTCAGCCTTCAAACCAAAGATAAACTCAAGATTACGAAGTATCATAGAATCCTATGAAGCATTTTAGGTCACGGTTCGTGAACCGATGAATTGTTTCAGAATATCTGTTGATTGATCCCTCAGTCTGTAAGGTTCAATGATAATGCTGGTATCCATGATAACCTATTTATTATTTACAAATAAAACTAACTAGAAATGAAAAAGAAAAACATGGGTCGCAGTTGTATTGTTAACGGCTGTAAAAGCCGACAAAGCGATTCAGTATTAAAGCTTGCTTGAGATAGTATTGGAACAAAAACAATTGCCTGTATTTCAGTTATTTATTATTGAATTCAAGATCTTTTTTTATACAAATGTAGCGTTTTCTTCATGCTTTTAAGAAAAAATGCGAATAAAATTATTCGTCACGGTTTCGAAGGAATTCTCGAATTTTTCCTGTAACACGTCTCATTAGGCGGCGCACACCTTTTTCGTCCATCGTTGTAGCTATCTTTTTCAACCAGGTCGTCATCTGATTGATGTCTTTGACAACCTTTCCCTTTGCCTTGAGTCTCCTCTTCATGATGGCCCAGTATTTCTCAATAGGGCTGAACTGGGGGCAGTTGGGTGGGTTAAGGTTTTTCGGAAAAAAACTGGACCCTTTTCTCTGCATACCATTCTTGAACGACTTTGCTGTAATGACAGCTTGCCAAATATGGCCAAAACATTACGGGATGGTCGTGGGATCGAATGAACGGCAAATATCGTTTTTGGAGACACTCTTTTTGGTGTAGTTCCGATGACATTGTCTTATTTGTAACGAAAACTTTCGTTTTTTTGCCACAGCTGCAAATGCCCTACCAAATCATAAATTTTCTTGCAAATTTGTCGTCAAAAACAAATTTAAGTTTGGCTGGAACCTCCCCCCAAGCCGTTGCCAAGTAAAATTTTTGACCTGGGATTTGTCCGAAGTCAGCCTTGACGTAGGTTTCATCGTCCATCAGAAGACACCCGTCGAACTTGGTCAGCACCTGGTCATATAGTTTCGAGCACGAATTTTGACCACACTATTCTGTTTTATGGTTCGGTTTGGCTGTTTGCTAGCTCGATACGACTTGATTTCTTCCCAGAGTCGAGTTCTCCTTACGGTACGATGAGCAGCACCGAATTTTCTGGCCAAATCAAGGTCTGACAGATTAGGATTCCTCTTAATCGTCTTCAAAATCTTACCACGCAGTTTCCGGTCGACAGTTCCACTCCGACGATTGGCTTGAGGCTTCCAAATCGTCGTCAATATTTCCTTATACCGTTTGATAACGCGCCATACGGTATTTATGGGTAATTTCAGCTGTTTAGCTAGCCTAGATGCAGACCACAATGGATTTTCCAAATAACTGTGCACATTTTCCCTTCTTTCGACTTCCGTGTTGTTGTTTACAAAGTACAGTCGATTTGCGGAATTTAAAAAAATCATACGTGAAGCTGACAAAATTCCCGACCCGTGGGCGCTAAGAACTTCCAAATCCGTCCACCAGGAGCGCCACAATATGAGCAAAAGTTTGTTCCAATTCTAAATGAAGCAAGCTTTATTTTTCAAGTTTCCTGACAATTCGAAACTGTGAGTAATCACGCAATATCAATTATTATTTATGTATGCAATTTCTTTTGAAGATCCAGAAAATTTTCGAACAAGTCATGTTTGTTCCTAAAACATAATTTGATTCCGGTGAAGTAAAGCAGCTATTATCTGTTGGGTATCAAGTAATACAAATCTTAATTTGTGGTAAAATATTCCTCTAGGCAACGCAAGACTCAATTAACAATTTAACAGCAACACAGAGAATTCCACCTTGCATTAGAGGTTTTTTAATTAATATTCATGCGATTCGATTGTTGTGGAGAATAGTACACGATGAATACGGATTTTCACATTTATGCATGAACAAAGTTTGTCAGGACGCATTAGAAAATACATAAAAAATCATAATTTGTGCGAATTTTTTTCAGAATTATTGTTCAACAAAATAAATTTAAATGTTTTGCATGATAAAAAGCATCATTCGAACAACATATATAATATTAGCATTAGCATTAGCATTAGGGACCGCCCGTGTGTTGCTACTCCGTTATTGATCTGGACCAATTGAGATTGCAAAATGATTTTTTGAAGTAACATGTTTGGGAATAACACATTGTTTCACACTGTGCAAACTGTATTGAACCATGCATGCTGATCAATACCGACGCCTGCCACGTCCGAATGCAGATCTACTTGGGAGGGAAAGGATTGTTAGTTCGATGCATGCTGCTACTAAGAACCGAGGAATCCTCTGCATTCCCACATGCATCACAGGAGAGGATACTTTGTTAGTAAATGTTTTAATAATGTTATCATGTGTTTATTGCTCTGGGTAGCCGGCTACCAAGAATGTTTTAAAGTATTATCGTTTTATGTGTTACTTTGTGCTGGCAATATAATGCACGAAACAGTCAATCTCCGAAATTGACAAAACTCCGGACAGCCGGCTGTCGAGTATGCAGTCACTCGTTTATGCATCTACCTTTCGCGTTTTTTTAGTCATGCAAAAAAACACATTTGGATTGATAGAAAAAAGGTATCATCTCACTGCTAGGTGGATTAAGCACGTTTTTATAAATGAAACTACGTGATACAAAATAAACGAGCGAATAGGATTTAGACAAAAAAGTGGATTCATTGCATTGAAATATTCTAAACAGTTATTATAAAATCATTTTAAATCACCAAACAAAGGTCAACAGATTTCACACGCGTCTTGATTCTTTATTATTTCCGCTTTATTATTTTAATTATTTATTAAAATTATTAATTGGTTATATTAGTTGATCTGGGCAGCCGGCTACCGAGAAAATAATTATTTACTGTTTGAAATATTAATATCAAGTGTTTTTTACTATGTATTCAATATACCGATACATGTCATCTCTGTTATTAACTTTGTAATATAAACGGATTTGCGCAATGGTTTATTTTTATTATTCATTTTATAATCCTGAAAGACAGTCAATAACATGGAAGAAGAAATCATTCCTAATAAAACTTTTCTACGAAGCTAGACGGAAATTGATAGGTTGAATAAAGAGATGATTTAGTAAAATAGAGTAATCAGAAGTAAAACATTGAAAATATCTGATAACTGAAAGGAAAAAGAAACTCCTGCAATTGTCGCCTTTTACGACAAGCAGGAACCCAGTGGATCTATTCTTGGTTCATTTTTTTCCGCCGGATTCCACACGGCATCTAGGCTGGTACAGCCCGGAGAGAGCTAATAGGTACTATCAATCTCCTAGTGGACCCCAGCCCCTATTCGAACAACATATATAATATTGAGAAATAAGTCGGTGAAGAGGTATTTTTGAGAACGTTTCTAAAAAATCATGATTTGCGGTGTCCACTGTATCTCAGCACAGACTAATCAGAAGTGAACAAATGAACGCAGCATAGTTAGAGTAGAAGTTTTTCTAGACCCCAACGTTTCTGTTTGATTTTTTTTAAATTTTTGGTGGTTGTTCAAAGTGAAAACTACGAATTTTCACGAAAAAATCCGCCATTTTGTAGCTGTAAAACCTCCCCAAAGTAACAAACAACGAAAAGGAAAACGTTGGAGTCTGGCTTTTTATATGTAGAAAGTGTGTGCAAAATTTGAAAAAAATTGGTGCAGAAGTTTTCAAATGACGATGGACACGGACTATCAAAACGTGCTTTCGAGGAAAACGCTTTTAAAGGTTTCTGTCTATAAAATCAATAATAACAATTAATTACTCCAGGGAGCCGGTAGGGTCTAACATTTTCAAAAAATCATATTTCTTCTTTTATAATTTATTATAACGAAACAATTCAAGAATGTTTTGTCAAGTTTTAAAGTCAATCGAAGTAGAAATCTTGAGCCTGTGCGCCGAGCTCTTGCTTCTTCGTAGAATGAGATAGCCATAAATAAAGGTCCATAACTTCCAGAGTTTCGTTCCAATAGGCTTGAAAATTTCACAGAAAATTCTTCAAATGTTTTACTATAAGAAAATATAAAGAAAATAATAAATGATTTTTTAAAAGTGTTAGACCCTACCCGGCTCTTGAATACACTCTTTGAAGCTTTTTATTAATTTTAGTTCATTTGACGTAAAGCCACCATAACTAAGTTCAGTTTTTGCAATGACTGAGCGGAAACATATATTGGAGAAGCCAAATGAATGAAAAACTAACAGAAAAGATGATTTATTGGAAAAAGATACGCTCAGAGACAGGACTCGAACCTGTGTTCTTATGCATTCCGTGCATACGCGCTACCAATTCGCCACTCTGAATCTTGTTTTAGTCACTCTAACAGAGAAGATGCTTGGATGTAAGGTATCGGTCGGGTGACGGCCAGGATGTAGCCCATGTTCGATGTACGTTCTACTGTGTCTGACTGGCGTTTTAGAGTGACTAATACCACTCACAGACATGTGATTTCCGTACAATGATTTCTGTACAACGCTGTACGCGTACAACGATGATGTGACAGACATGTTTTGCGCACAGAAAGAATATACAGTGAAACGAAACAACTCAAACTTAGCTTGATTTTCCAGCTCCGATGATCGATAATATAGAAGCCAAAAATTTTTGCGGTTTGAAGTGTATTCCTAGTAACTGATTTATAACAGATTTAATCAATGCCTCTCTGAATTATTAAACTAATTTTGTGTGTGAGTGTTCTTCGGATGACAGTTTCACTCATATCAAATTTTAAGGTACATTTATGACACGTTTTTTCTGGTTTTTTCTAAATATGAATATATTGTTTTCCTTATTTGTATTCAAAAATTTCACCAAATTTATGAACATTTCTTTATTTGGCTGCGTTTTGGAAATAAGCTACAACGTTGATAAAGTGTAGTTTTATGCTGCTGGTTAGCATTTTACCGAGATTTTTTCAAAATAAAACAAAGGTTGTTTATTATTTGATACCCAGAATAAGGAAATATTGTTTCGTGAATTCACCATCGTTCGTCAATGGCGCTGGTAGCAGTAAACAGTGATGTGATTTTGCACAGTACAACGACAAATGACCGTAGTACAGAAATCACCGTTGTATCATGATGCTCGCCTGTTACCATCGAGATTATGGGTGACAGACATGTGATTTCACGGTGTACAGTGATTTCGATATCACATGTCTGTCATAAGCATAAAACAAGATTCAGAGTGGTGAAATGGTAGCGCGTATGCACGGAATGCATAAGAACGCAGGTTCGAGTCCTGTCTCTGAGCGTATCTTTTCTGTTAGTTTTTCATTCATTTGGCTTCTCCAATATAAGTTTTCGCTCAGTCATTGCAAAAACTGACACTCGTTAAAAGCCAAATCAATAAAACGATGCATAATTTATCCAAAAAACGCATTATGGTACATCGAAAACGAAATGGGAAAGCTAGAAGAATAGGTCTAGTCGGCAAATTGGTTAGATCGAAAGTCAGGAAAACAAATTACTCAAAGTAGACTAAACCCATTCATTTTTTTTAAATATTGTAACATAGACTTGTAATACACTTTATTCTACAATCATTGAAATTTTTGTTTCATTCTTTTAGTTCAAAACAAAGTAAGTACCGTGATAATCAAATGTTAATGTTGTTAACCTATTACTTCAAAAAATATTTCATTCAGCTATTTTATTTCTCAGCAATTTCCCTTATATACATTCTGGGAATGATTACGTTTCATCGGTTCTGATTCCTATTTATGTACTGTATGTTCCTTGTAACACATTCTACTAAACAAATAGTGTCAGAGTGATGTAAAATTTATATATCATATTCGATTCATATATTTTAAGAAATTTCAGAAAGAAGAAAACACACCGTTATTCTTGCCGTAATTCAAACAGAATGTTTTTATTATCCTCGGCGAAATACCTAGCACTAATAAAAAAAAGCAAAAATATACAAAAAATACCATACAATCGTTTGATGATTTGTGAAATGAGAAAATGTATACGTCAACTGAACTTAGGATAATATTTAAATGATAAACAAACTAATCAATGCTTAGTAACATTCAAGTCGAATGAATAGTTAAAGTTCAAGGCTTTGACTTTTGACAGTGAACCGGATTCATCGAGGGGTCATATTTAGCTGGTACATACAAAATCACCGACTACTCCATCTTGAGTTTATCTTTGTTCAAACGCTCCAATAACGCTATATAATATTCATTGTTAATGGCGTTTCCTTCTCAAGATAGTCGATAGTCGTCCCACTATTACTCATTTTATTTGTGAATGATATATCTATTATTTTCAAACACATAAAAGTTTTACAATAGGCCAATGACATGAAGCTCTTTCTGAAAATAAAACTAAAGCAGATATAAAATTATTCCAAATAGAAATGCAAGTTTTCTACGTCTGGTATAACCAGGGCCATGTGGACATTTCAAACCTGTAACTGTCTAACTGAGCTCGGTTTACTCTAACACATGGTCTGAAAAGGCCCGGGCCTAACACATAGATGGCGTTAGTTGTATTGTAGTCACCTTTTTTCAGTTAATACTAACCTTTAAAAGACAGCTTTTAAAACTTCATGAACTAATGAATAGAATACTTTGTGACTTGTTGTGCTAAGAGTGACGCTACTTTTGTTATTTTCAGAACAATGGATCAAAAACAATTTCGTGTTTTATTTTTACACTGCTTCTTAATACCTTTCAAGCAAAGCAATGGCTTGAAAAGTGTTATAGAGACTCCGCTCAGAAACAACAATAAAACGTTGGTTTGCTGACTTCAAACGTGGTCGTAGAGACACCGATGATGCAGAACGCAGTGGACGTCTAAATGAGGCCGTTACACCAGAAAACATAAAAAATTCACAAAATTCTTTTGAATGATCGAAAAGTGAAGTTGCGTGAGTTAGCTGACAACGTGAATGTATCAAAAGAACGTGTTGGCTTTATATTGCATGAGTATTTGACTATTAGAAAACTGCCGCGTTTGTTTACAGTTGACCAAAACCGAGGAAGTGTTGATGATTCTGAGCAGTGTTTGGTCATATTCAAATGTAACAAACCGGATTTTTTGCGTCGGTATGTGACAATAGATGAAACATGGATTCATCACTTCACTCCGGAACCATCATGATCGTCATCTGAGGGCACAGCAACTGGTGAACCTCGTCCAAGGTGCTCGAAAGCGCAACGATCGGCTGGAAAGGTTATGGACTCGCTTTTTTGGAAAATGCGTGATGTAATATTTATGGACTATGTTGAGAAAGGAAATACCATTAGCAGTGAATATTACATAGCGTTATTGAAGCGTTTGAAGGCTGAAATTGTGAATAAACGACCACAAAGAAAAAAAATTGTTCAATCAAAACAACGCACCGTGTCAAAAGTCAATCAAAACAATGGCAAAACTACGAGAATTAAACTTTGAATTGCTCCCACATCCACCGTATTCGCCAGATTTGGCTCCCAGCGACTACTGGCTTTTCGCAGACCTGAAAAAAATTGCTCGCCGATAAGAAATTTCGCTCGAATGAGGAGGTTAGGCTGAGGTCTATTTTGAGGCAAAAATAAATCGTTCTACAAAAGTGGTATTGAAATGAAATAGAGCGGCGCTGGGATGCTGGCGTTGCTCATGAAGGAGATTACGTTAATGAATAAAATTAATTTTGAGCCAAAAAAAAATCATGCTCTCTTTGTTAGGCTCGGAATTTTTCAGGCCATGTGTTATGTTGCTTTGATTTTTTGACTTCAGATAATTCTACATCGAAACACAGTGGACACCGCAAATTATGATTTCTAAAATCGAAGTACTCCTACCTTTTTTATCCGGTGAACCTTACCCGGCCTTTAAATAGAAAATTTTTCTATGATTAGTATGATTTTGGTCGACCGAACGGGTTTTAACACTATCGTCTTTCAATACAATAATAAGACAATTGTGCGATTCGGTGATCTGTCATTCCGCAACATGGCCCATTTACGGAAATCATGAAACCATGGTATATTCTCTACAAATCATTGCCTTACAAACTAATTTGGCCTTTTGAATTAAATGATGTCAGTTTAAAATAAACATTGCGAAGCAATAGACTCTACAATGACGAAAACCAAAATCAAACAATATTTTTACTCAATACCGTTTAGTTTCTTGATCATTGTGCATTCTGTTTGTTATCACATATATTGAAATATGTAATCCATGTAATGTTACCGAAACGCATGGTAGATCCTAATAATTTAAACGTATCTCTCTAGGTACGGGTCAATATTTTTCTGAGGCTTTTAGAATAAGCGTTGGTCTCAGTTGGCGCACCATACTGAGTAATTCAGCGGACTCAGATCGAGGCGGGATGGCGGCCACATATTCTTCTCCCACAACGAAAATTTTCCTGCAAACACTTCTGAGTGTGGTCCGAGGTGCTGCACGGAGCCTCAGTTTGTGCGAAGTTTCAATAAAAACAAGCTCGATAAAGTTTATATCAAACACAACATTTTCAAATACGTTCAGTTATTCTGCTCTCATCAGATATGCAATAGAAACAAGCGTACATCAAACTACTCCCAATGGACGGCTAGCATTTGATAAACAAGAGCAAATTGTGTATCCACTGCTACGAGTATATCGACTTCAGAATACTTTATGGACAACGACTGCGATCTAAAAACGTTGAGTTATGACATAACTCAAGGTAGATAACCGGCTCCAGCACAAGAAATGAACACTGGAATATTAAAATAAATCCAAAACCCATCAACGCCGGATGTACGCGAACGAGTTGACGGGATGCAAGAGGATCTCTTGTATTTGAAGTAGAGCACACCGGGTTATCTGGCCAGAGCAGCTACTTACTGCTGCAAAAGAATGGAATCCCGGTGAAAAATTGCTTCCTTTATGTACAACTTTATTCGCAACACATTTCGACAAGTCGGATAAAAAGGAAACACGGAGGGGTGTTGTTGTAAATCGAGGTTCGCTCATAGTTTCCGCACCGACTGCAAAGTTTATGATACTTCCAAAACACTGTTATGGTAAGTCGGAACAACATCTAACGACTTCATAAAGTAATACAATGGTAGTAGAGCAATAAAAAAAAATCCGACTATTTTTCTACTCGGGTTTCCACCCCGTCAGGTGGAAAACTCCCTACGAACGGCAGCACTCGCCTCCGCTAGGTACCACAAGTTAATGCTCGCTCGAGCGTCAGAAAGCACATAAGGTGCAAAGGAGAAACCCAGGAATGTTCGAGAAATGGTCCCGGATTAGCTTTAGTTACATGGAAATCGGTGGAGCGTACCCTTCGAAGCACTATTCGGTTCACCGTTCCGTCGAGTGGAAATGTGCAGAAAAATGTGGTGCAAAGTAGTGTCCTGGATGGCGATAAATTTAAGTTTTATTGCGCTTCCGCTCTCCTCTGCCCATGTCGGAATCAGGACTGCTGAGAAATTTGCGATCAGCATTGTGCGAGAAAGCTTTTGTGCGCTTCAGTGAGCAATCAGTTTCAACAGTCAAGTTGATTTAGGTTATTTAGGTTTAACCATCTTAGGTTGGAAAGGACTTTGGATTCTGTAGGCATTAGTGGTTCTTATGGCAAAATTTAGTAAAATAATATATTCCATTCAATCACAAATGTTACGAAATATTACATATTGGTAGCACTCTTATTTTGTTACACACAGCCGAGAGATGAGTTTCGAGATTTTCCTCGATTTTAGAATGTTTGAATTAAGCAATAGAATTTTTTCGAAGCGTACCATTTATTCTAAAGACGTGTATCTCTGGAAATATTTCATCAACGCTTGAAACATTTCGCAGACTGATGAACGTATGTCTGTTCATTGTGCAAAATAGATTTTTTTATACTAAAAGCACTTAGATTGAAGCTGGTGTCGAAAGAAGAGCAATTGAGAAAATTTGTGCGGTCGCAATGGAAGTCCGTATCTGTCAGTGAGAAAACTAGCCAGAAAGCTTGGTTTTCTTGCAAGCACTGTCCATGTCGTTCTTAATTTTTTCAATACACGCTAGACAACAACCAGGAAAGATGGGAGCGAAACAAAACCCGATCTCAGGAACCACCAGAAGGAAGCTAAGGTGAAACAAATATTGCAAATGAGACCAGATCTTCGGGTACGTACATTGGTTAGAAAAGTAAAAATGTCATGCACACTACCCAGCACCGGCAAGATATGAAGTCGTTCAAGTTGAAAACTGTACCGAACCGTAATGATTAACAAAATTTGACAGCGTATTCTTGCGTGCTAATGGGCGATGAAACTTATGTGCTGGAAGACTTTGAACAGCTTCCTGGAATTACTTATTATACTGTCATGCAACGGAATGGCGTGGACGAGCACTTCAGGGCGAAGAAAAAGGCCAAGTTTGCAAAAAAAAATATTTGGCAATATGCAGCTGTGTTTGAGCAAGCCAAAGCTTCACTCATACCAGAACGGTAATCGAAGCAATATACTGCGAAGAATGGCTAAAAAAGCGATAATTACCGTTTCTACGCAACCATGACGCTCCCTGGACGCTGCTGGATGATTTGGCATCTGGCCACCACGCCAAAGATTTTGTTGAATGGTATACAATGAATGGAGTCAACGTTGTACCGAAAGAGACGAATCCACTTATCTATCCGAAGTTTCGACTTATCGAATGGTATTGGGCTCAAGAGAAGAGATAACTCTCTCAATATAAACAACAAGCAACAATTATAGAAAAATTTCGAAAATCTTGGACAATAGCAGTTTAATCAGTTGCAGAGAAGTCTTTACAGACCCTATTGACTGGAGTGAGCTTAAAATTTCCTAGTTTCTTCATGCAGCCCAATTGAGTAACTCTAATAAGTTTTAATATGACTAATAATGCACTCAAGTATGGCTTTTATCGTATCAAAGAACGCTCACTAGCAATTCTTCACACGATTCAATCAGTGCCATCAAAGAAAGACGGATATCATCACAGCAACAACAAAAAACCGGCTTGGTTAATTTAACATAGAATAGACACCAGTGCGAGAGCGAATTTCTCTCGATGGCCTGTCTGAGAATCAAAGGTTAGCACGCTGCTGTGGGGATTCGCTATGAAGCAGCAAACGGTCGCTTATTCTTGTTTCGCGATCCGATTCTGAATGCGATAGAATCATTTTACTATTGCCGCTTATTCTAACTATTTGCATATAACCTTTGAATAAGTTGTGTCTATGAAAATGTATGTGAAGGTTTTGAAATATTCCATCCTAGTATGAGAATGATCAAGTCGAATCATCGATTAGATTTTCTGCGATAATTGTCAACTGGCGATTCCCTCTTGGTAAACACAGAACCGTTCATTAACAGACTGTAATTGAAAATGTTGTATACAATATAGATAAATATCGAGCAGCTTCTGTCAAATTATCGGCAATCACCAACACTAAATGCTCTAATTAATGGATGAAAAATGCATCTTAGTTTGAACTAACAGGAAGTTTGTTTTATTTCCAATTTGTCCAGTTGCGAAAGAACTGAACACGCCAATGGGGTGAACATTTTCATGCTCAGGGGGATAGAAGATTTTATTCGATATTTTGTTAAAATGTTTTGTTTTCAAAATTTCACAACTTGGTAACCACTGAACCGATTTTTTAAAATTTTTTGAGTATGTTATCTAGAAATGTCAATAGTTTCTAGGAAAAAATTGTAGATATGATAAAGTTGTAAAAGTTTTTATTGAATGTTTTGTAGATAGATCGCGTTGTTTTTAACTTTTTTTGAATATTTAGTCTTTTTTGCATACCATATCAAAATATTAATGAAGCAAAATTTTTCGTTTTTGAGTTATTATTTTTTTGAAAATGTCAAGTCTTGCATTTATCGACCAAATTTCAACTTGAAATTTTCAATAGATTATTACTCAAAAAACGGAAAGTTTCGCTTGGTTGGTTTTTCAATATGCTATGTAAAAATCTAATAATTAAGAAAAAACATGTTTTAATCCACCTAGTGGTGTAAATATTTCTCACCTATTCTCGTATATAAATGTGTGATATTCTTCAGAACAATTTTCTTTGATTTTTGAAAAACAAAAAGGATTATTCATAAGCTAGTATAACCTATAAGGTTACACAGTACTCAGGTCGGTTAAGTAGGTTGCAGGTACTATCGAAACCGGAATCCGGGAACCGGTACAATCGAAGTCAGTTCGAGAAGAGCAACTGAGATCCATTTTTGAGTCTATGGCTACAATCTTCGGTCTTTAATTAGAAACCGGGAACCAGAAAAACCGAAATTAGTTTGTTTACCGTCTACTGACAATGACTACCAATTGGAATAGTTTTGAGGCAAGTTTAGAATTTATTTTATGTTTTTTACTTCGCCGCTCTTAGTGACGGGATAAATATTTGAACAATCATCGAACTGTAATTTCGCAACCGGAAGTCGAGTACCGGTGAAATTCAGGAATTCAATATGAGACCTTTCATTTTAACCTGAGTTTGTGTAAATCGGTCACGTCATCGCTGAGAACAGTGAGTGAGATTCACTTTACCCTATAATTCCGGAAACGGAATCTAGATGCAGATGAGGTTTGTGAGCTTTGTATGGGACCACGAGATTTTTCATTTGAATTTAAGATTGTTAAAATCGGTTACGCCAAATATGAGAAAGTAATTTGGAAAAGTTTTTTTTTATTATTCACCCTGTAATTCCGGAACCGGAAGTCGGATCTGGATCAACTTCTCGGAGACCTTTTCTAAAATTTCAAGTTCATAAAGGGTTTCCATATAAAAACTGCCCCCAAACAGAACAAAAATTGATATACGCTGTTTGAAAGGGTTTATACTGGAGATGATTTTCCCAAAATTTTAACCCTAACTGCCATATTGGTGGAGTTAGAGTAGTACTTCTGATTTTCATTTCATTTAAATTTTTCAAAAACCTCTTTAAAAAAAAAATCAGGAATATTTTAGGAATTATGGGAAACCTTTTTGATTTTTTTCTGAATCTTTCAAAATGTATTTCATGTGAAAAAAAATGTTCAAAATTTTCGAATTTTTTTCAACCGCGCTTACAATTTTGGTACCGCTCTAGATTTTACATCAAAAATAAATCATTTATGATTTATTTACGCTTTTTTCAGATTTTTGAAAAATGTGGACGGGTATAATATCAGACTTTAAAAGAAATCATTCGGAAAAGCATGCGTCTCCATCAAATTGTCATCATCCGATGGAGACGCATGGTATTTAGTTCTAAAATCACATGCCCTTAGAACTAAATACCATGCGTTTCCATTCACAACTCGAGATCAGGGCTTAAGAAAGAATTTTCATGAGGAAGGATCGGTGAGAGAAACATGAATCAGCACTAAGAAATTGACAAATATTTAGGTTTTAATATTCGGTTTAAAGTTTTTATTCATTTCATTTTATTGTACTCAAATCAAATAATAACTATGTTAAGTAAAAATTCTAAAGGACAAGTAAATTATAGTTCTTTTGCAGAAAAAAGTATTCCTAGAGACCAAGCGCAAAATCAAGGAAACCAAGCGAAATCTGAAAAAGTATCTGTTTTAAGGTAAAATGTTCGTCGAGGTATCACATGGTATTGTTGCCAAGTTGCCTGCTCAACAAGACAGCTAAAGTCAAACGGCTTAAGCTCATAAAGACGGATGAATCAAACTGAGATCGGACTGACAGTAAATCCGTCAAAACAAAATGTATGAGAGGGAAAAGCTTTAAAATATAACATCTTCCCACTCGAATAATGGTGGCGTGGCGACGATATCGTGGAGGTTAATGAATTCGTGTATTCATTCATTTATGACCGCGGATAAGGATAAAAGAAAAGTAATACATCACCATTAGAAATTAATCAAAGGCGTATAAACCAAGGTTTCCAACAGCTGCTTGGAGATCCAGCTATCATACGTACAGCTGAAATTGGACAGCTACGATCGGCAGGGCATGTCATCAGGATAACAGACGGCAAACATTTGAAAATGGTTCTTGAATGTGATTCGGAAGGCTCAAGAAAGAGAAGCATAGTGAGCAAGGTGGACCGATCAAATGGAGGCAAAAAGTTGTCATAGTCTGAGTTTTATGGAGACGGATACATAATAGACGGGTTTGAGCTGATACGTAAGAAAAGTACTCCATGAAACACAAGAAAAAGACCACTAAGTGCAAGTAAATTCGATGAAATATTTGCGAAACCGTTTGAAATTGAATTTTTACACATAGCTTAGTTTCTCATTTATTCTTAGTTAATACATATTTCGATTCAAGAAATAAAACAATACGATTTTCCGAAACTGTTTAATAAAGGTCTTCAGGAAATAGCAAAAAACTGAAAATATTAAGTTTAAAAGAACATGTTGTTTGTATAGAAAACCGAAAGCAAAGTCCTGACATTACATTTCTTTTGTGGAATTTGGCCTTTTTGTTTCAACAGACTTCACAGCCGATTCTTAGTGTGCAGAACCATTGCATGGCTAGTACTATGGATCCTACTGACACTAAGAATCCTTCCAGATCGGGGCTCGAACATACGACAACTGGCTTGTGAACCGCCAACCCGAGACGTATAGGAAACCGACGATGCGAATTAATACGTTCTTTTTGGGTCTTCGGGACTTGCTGGAGGCGCTTCGACTTGATTTCTATCTGGTTTATAGTATTTATTAGGACTGCTAATAGCTAACCTCGAAACCTCTAGACTATCTCGCAAGATGTTGAAGTTAGACACGAATTACAACCGTCCGCTGGTACACATGTTCACTAATGCATTCTCTACATCATTGGTTGGTAAATCGACCCAAGCGTGCGGGTGTCTGTAAATAACATAAGGAATAAATTTTATTTATCATTATTAATTACGTCAATACTCAAGCTCTGAGCTCAAGTTGTAGATGGAAACGCGTGGTATTTAGTTCTAAGGGCATGTGATATATGATTTTAGAACTAAATACCACGCGTCTCCATCGGATGATGACAATTTGATGGAGAGGCATGCTTTTCCGAATGATTTATTTGTTTAAAGTCTGATATTATACCCATACACACTTTTGAAAAATCTGAAAAAATACAGCGTAATGTACTCATAAATAATTTATTTTTGATGTAAAATCTAGAATGGTACCAAAATTGTAAGAGCGATTAAAAAAAAATTCGAAAATTTTGAACATTTTTTTTTACATGAAATACATTTTGAAAAATTCAGAAAAAAATCAGAAAGGTTCTCTCTCTCGGTGCAATATCCAAAAAGTCATTGTGGATTTTTCTCTTCTGAAACCAATCAGCAAAATCTAAGAGACCATTTTTGCGTTACGTGTGTTTCATTCTTACGGAAAGCTGAATGCGTGTTTAGAATGCAAAGTGCATAATATTATGAACAAATGTTTTACTATTCAGTTGACGGCACCATAAGTAACGTTACGATTGATTTTGCTCAGTGACGTAGTGAGTAATCGAAATGGGAACGAAGCAATTATTAATCAACACTCACAATTTGACAGAATAGTAAGATAATTATTTGTTCCGAACGAAAATTTCCAATATTATTTCGACCACGTTCACGAACAACACGGAAACCCAAATGCCCTGCGACAGTTTCATCAAATAGTTTCAAATGAGCCAACTTCCGGCGTTTGAGAATTTCACCAATTTCAAATCGTTTGACTCCGGCCAACAACAGCAACAGCAGCAGCAGCCATTATTAGCGAAAACAGTTCATGTAGCGAGTTGCAAGTCGCCGATCTGCTGGCGGCGTTGTTGCCTGGTTATGGTCCATCAGACACCAGAACTGTAGTCCATTGTACGTGGTGTGCGATGATGGCAAACGAGTAGCATCACACCATCCGATCCTGTCCTGTCCTGTCCTCTGCCGGCCTAGGACTACCGTGGCAAGCAGCAATAGCATTCCCTGCGGTAACGAAGGCTACAGTACCTACAACAAAACAATGAAAAAAAAGGTTACATTATCGATTTTCTGCATCAAGCACTCTGCGAAATGAGCGGCAGCTGCGAGATGCGATGATGGGGAAACTGTTTGCTCGTACCACTGTTGCTGATGCTGTGAAAATGTTTCCTGCTACCGTGGCCAACCGCTTACTCCTTTTGGCGACTAGGGCTCCCAATGGGGTAAAAAGTCATAATGATAGTATGGTTAAGTTTTGTTTCCGTTGGGACGTGCAGTTCTGGTCGCCGCAGCAAAGTACAGTTCACCGCCATTGATTCCAGCAGGTTTCAATTTTTCTTCCAAACCACAATTCATCAGTCAGACATTTTACTCGCACGTTAGACCATCCGTTGTAAATAGCCGAGAAGAATAGTCGTGAATCGGGGTCGGCTGGAGAAAAAAAAATATCCATTCGGTAATTGCTCGCAGATTGTTGCGCCACTCATCCGGTATCCCCATACGGGTACCGGTCGGACACGACACATGGGATGGATTCTCCGGAGGAGCTCACTGTTTTCAAGAGCCCTTTGTCGGAATCAAGTGTACCGTGCATTACACACCGATTTATTTATTTTTTGTTCCCTTCCTTTTTAGCAAGGTAGTCATCCAAAAACTAAAGCGAAATAAAACCTAGCCGGGCATGCATGTGCCATCGGGGTTTGTTGGCTTGCATAAAACAGATGCCACCGACAACCTACAGCCGATGGAGATAACAGGCGGAAATGCAAATTTTTGAGTTTATATTCAAATTACCACACCATCAAATGCCTAGTTCAGCTTTATTACACATAATCAGCATTTTGTAACGAATGTGAGAATGAATGAGATTGAATTAGGATAATGTGTTTCTTTGTAACGGTACACTGGATCTACTCGTTTTCAAACAAAAATCTACAATCGTTTTATTTTCCAAGTAGTACACGTTACTTCAAATACAATAACTTATATGGGACAGGGGACGAGTGTAGCGTGATGGAATAGTCGATGTCTATCACGCAGCCCACCTGGGTTCGATTCCCAACCCCGCACATAGGGTCAGAAAGATTTTCTGGTCCGAAGAGGAGAATGACCTTAAGGTGTTAAAACCTCTACAATTGAAACAAAAAAAAACTTATATGGAACAAATTCGTGTAACAAGTTGAAGCCATATTCATTTATTTATTTATTTATTTGTTTATTCATTTATTTATTTATTTATTTATTTATCTATTTATTTATTTATTTATTTATTTATTTATTTATTTATTTATTTATTTATTTATTTATTTATTTATTTATTTATTTATTTATTTATTTATTTATTTATTTATTTATTTATTTATTTATTTATTTATTTATTTGGGAGCAGGGAAAAGCCCGATGCAGATGAAATGAGCAGGCATAAAACCTCCTCATCATTTGTATCAGCAAATAACAATGATCCAACAGATACATTTATACTTAACTCTAACAATTAGAACTAACAGACAAAAATAACAATTAAAGCTAACAATTCAAACTAAATCTTTAACCCTACAACTAGTTGATGACACCAAGCATTACATGGCAGAAATAGTGCTCTTTCTTAAAAGGTGATAGAGAAGAAAAAAGTGGGTAGGCGAATGGAGTACGAGGGTTGGTGGAGGAGGTGGTAAACGAGCGGGCTAACGACGATGTTAGAATCGGCATATAGATCTAATTAGTGATCGAAGAAAGCATAGTGGAAGACAGAGAAAAGGAGGAAGTGACGACCAGGTTAATCTCTGCGAGCAAATCTAGTTAGTTTATAATAAAGATCGCGAAGAGACGAAGTGGGGGTTGAACGAAAAAACAATATTGTCGGTTACAAAACAAATACTGATCGTGAGGCTAATCTGACAAGTGACTACGAAACATTCGTTTAATCATATTTCGAGATAAATGAAAGTCGAAAACATTGGAACAGTTGTTGAAAGTTTGGCACATACTGGAGATTGGTTTATTATAACCATAATTTGTTCTTGCAATATGTAATCTGAGAAAGGGGTGGGAACGTAGATTACGTCGATGAATGTCGAGATTAATCAACTGCCAAAGCTCGGGACAGTCGATATGTGATTGAAGTTAATCAGCAACGAAAGTTGCCTTGGAGATATTTCGACGAACAAATAACCGATCCAAATCAATAAGCTTACAGCGATCTATGTAGCTAGGAAGATTAGCAGGATCTCTCCAAGGTAGGTTACGCAGAGCCAATCTAACAAATTCATGCTGAATGGCTTCAATCCGCTCTATGTCGATTTGATAATGAGGTGACCAGACAAAAGCTGAATATTCAAGTGTCGAACGGACTAAAGAACAATATAATGCTTTTAGACAATGTACATTGACAAAGCTCTTGGTTATGCGGAAAACGAAACCTAAATGCTTGGATGCCTTAGAAATCACATAGTCGATATGACTTTTAAAATCCAGCTTGATATCAAGAATGATACCTAGACCTTTAACGATAGACTCACATTTAAGTATATTCTACGAAATGTTATAGTCGTACCTAATTAACGAGTATTTGCGAGTAAACGACATAACGGAACATTTCGAGGCATTTAAAACCAATCTATTGCTAATACACCAGTTCACTAATATATCAAGCTGTGACTGCAAAAATATGGTGTCGTCAGGTGATTTTATTGGATAATATAGTTTAAAATCATCTGCAAAAGATAGTTTGTGGCATTTCAATATAAAATTGAGATCGTTGAGGTAGAGCAAGAATAAAAATGGTCCCAAGTGACTGCTTTGAGGGACTCCAGAGCAGACTGCGAAAGGTGTCGTAATGCGGTCTCCAATTTTTACTGACATTTCACGACCAATTAGATAAGACTGTTGCCATTTAAGTAGTGATCCGCCGAATCCAAGCCTATTCAGTTTTACAACTGTTATTTGATGGTTTATTTTGTCGAAAGCAGCGGAGAAATCAGTATATACAGCGTCAACTTGTCGACGTGCTTGTAGACATCGAATAATGGAGGATGTGTAAGATAATAAGTTTGTTGAGGTTGATCGATTTGGCCAAAAAATCGTGTTGACTTTCAGAGATGTAGTTGTTGCAGTTATGCGTAACGAAATCGAGAACAATAATTTCAAGTAATTTGGATACGGCGCAAAGTGCGGCTATCCCAAAATAATTAGAAACATCAGAAAATAAATGATTTCTTCCAGATTTCGGGAAACGTTCCTGAATTAAGTGATATGTTGAACAGTATCGATAGTGGAATTAATAGGCTGTTCGAGCATTTTTTTAATATTGAAGAGGGAATTCCATCCGGACCAGCATTCGAGGATAATTTCAATTAAGAGCACGCTTTTGCAATCATAATATCAGTAATTAAAGGTTGTGGGTCAATTGGAGAACGACGAGGAACGTTGATAATAGCTTTGGATATTTGATCATCGGATAAAATTTCGTGCGAAAATACACTGCTAAAATGTCGTTGAAATAGGTTACAAATATCAATTAAAGCCGATGATTCAGCATCGCCAAGAAACATCTGGTTTGGTATTCCTGTTTCTTTCCTCTGTTCTTTCACATGATTCCAGAATCGTTTCGGGTTTATTCTTAGATTATTTGTATACGAAGAATATGGTTTTGATGTAATATTTTGTTCAATCGTTTATAGTGGTTGTTAAGGTGCATATAATGAGATCGTAATTAGACTGAGGGACGCTTAGTTAATTTTCTCAGCGCAGACCGCTTAGCGCGCTTATAACGTTTCAATGTCATATAAGACCATGGAAGATGGACCGATTCTCGTCGAATTTTTTTTGGTATGAATTGTTCGAAGGAGTACGACATTATATGAGACCATAATGTAGCAACGGAATTGCAATCGCTATTAGAAAATAGGCCCATACAATTTAATGGATTCAGTAATCAGAACAAATTGGCTCAAATGGTACGTTCCCCTAGAAAAAGCTCTGTTCAAAGTAAGTGCCGCGTTTGTTCACTGTTGATCAAAAACGAGAACGTGTTGATGATTCTAAGCAGTGTTTAGCCATGTTTAAACGTAACAAACCGGAACTTTTCGTCGGTATGTGCCAATGGATGAAACATGGATTCACCACTTCACTCCGGAATCAAAACGATCGTCATCTGAGTGGACAGCAACTGATGAACTTCGTCCAAAACGCCCGAAGGCACAACAATCGGCTTGATAGGTTATGGCCTCGGTATTTTGAGATGTGCGTGGTGTAATAAGTATCAACTATCTTGAGAAAGGAAATACCATTAACAGTGAATATTATATAGCGTTATTAGAGCTTTTGAAGGCTGAAATAGCGAAAAAACGACCGCATACGGCAAAGAAAAAAATATGTTTCAGAAATTTTACACGAATGAAGATGTTGAAACTGAGGCCTATTTTGAGGCAAAAGATAAATCATTCTACAAGAGTGGTATTGGAATGTTATAATGGCGCTGAGATGATTACGTTGCTTTTAATGGAGATTACGTTGATGAATAGAGTTAATTTTGAACCAAAAAACGTGTTCTCTTTGTTAGGCCCGGGATTTGTAAGCCCATGTGTTGGTTTGAGCCCAACTTTTTCTTTGTATTTTTTGGTATCATCATCTTTTATGACGGTTTGAATTTTAAAATCGCATCACACTGTAATTCTATAATCGGAAGTCGGAATAGGATAAAGTTCATAAATTTTGTAAGGGACCATAATTCTTTGAATTTGAATTTATTGTTTATATAATTCGTTTTGGTCTTCTTTGAGAAAACGATTGAGCTCGTCGATTCGGAGCCGGAATTCCGTGAAATGGTAAGAAACACGTCGATGCCAAGCTCGTACCGAAAGAACTAAATTTTTTGCATGATTGTGACTGAATTTTTGGTCAAACACGAAACGAAAGTCCTCGTTCAGCAACCGCATTCGCCAGATTTGGCCCCCTGTAACTCTAATTCCTTTTTTCAAAACTAAAATTTCCACTCCGGGGAACGCGCCATGACTTGATCGAGGATATAAAAAGTAATTCACTGAAGGAACTGAACGCCATATTGACCGAGGCCTATGGCAAGTGTATTGAAAGCAATTGGATTGACAGCTGGAATGCCTGTATTGGTTCAAAAAGAGCCTATTTTGAAGGTGATAATAAAGAAATGTGCTGAAATCTAAATAAATTTTTGCAATTCATTTTAATTTCAAGTCCGTTCAGAAAAAAACGGCAAACTATCTAGCTTATAATAAAGAATATGATATCCTGATCAAAATGATATTGTGGGTAACGAATATCTAAGAATAGAGTACAATATTACATTTTGACACACTATAGTTGTAGTTTCTTTCTGTCATTACAAGTGGATTTCTATTTCTAGTAATTGATTAAAGTCTGGAAATCATCAATGGTGCGCACTAATCAACTTTGTGAAAAACTTGAAACATTTTTACAAAACTCTGATGGATGCTGTATTTATTCACCTGTGAAATAGGTTCGTAGTTCGTTTGGAACGATTGACGGCTCTCGACGGTTGCCTCATTAACGTAGCCGAGTGCATATTTTAGTCTGACATAAAAACACACTAAATTTCTGGTGGATTGTATAGAGGTTGGCCCCTTCATGGCGAAACGCCACTGGATCCACTAAGCCATACCGAACCATCCACTCATCCCCCAGTACAGTCATCAACCGAGAGGGGATTCTGTTCTGGTGTGCGTTGCCCATCGGATCTCATCGGATGCTGGCACCAATACTGTTACAGCGGAGGGGTTACTACTCTATGTATCATTTTTATTCTCCGTATGACCATGAAGCATCAGGCAAATAAATTCAAGACACGAGCAGGTTGTTGTTGCTAATCAACCCTAGTAACTCTTGATGTTGGAATGGGAGAATTTTCTTGCTCGTAACGACCTTACTTTCTTTCATCTGTGGGAAAACCGTTCATTTCCCGTGTCGAACATAAACTTCACCACTACAACCGACGACCTCGTGTGTATTTGTTCCCCCAAAATGTACCTCCATTCGGTTGGCAGTAGCAGCAATACTGAAGTGGCACTTAAACACACTCTCGTTCTGTATGTTCAACATCGAGGCATCCGCCAGCCCGGTCAGTTTTCCTTTCCCCATTCTCCTTCCCGAAAATCAGATCTTCTGCCCGGGGCTCGTACAATCGTTGACTGGCTGGAATTATTTTTATTAGACCAGTGATCATCGATCCATTTTAATGCGTACTTCAGTACACGCATCCTGACCAAATGCAATTTTACCGATAATGGAAAATAAGCTCCAATGCAAGCTGGGATAACGGGATGTGCTGGCGGCGGGTAAGCAGGATGAAAACCGGTATCGTATGTGCTGGCACAGGATTCACACAGGTGGAATGGGTGGAAATGGTTTTGCACCGCTGCCAAAGCAGGGATGAGTGCGGAAGGTTTCTCTACATTCTGGGAACTGAATAAACTTGGACACATGGTATGCATACTGATGATACACACATTGCAAATAGCTGTTGTTTGTGAGTTTTATCTTGTTTAAACATCGGAATGATGATTGATTTAAGTCCTTCGGCGGACAGTGCCGTGAATATAATTAATAACGCTTGTTTGCTCTGCTGTTGAAATATTGTTCAGCGATTATTAGTGCGTGATGCTGCTGAATTGGAAAGAAAAAATCAGAATTCATAATCGATTTCAATTAAAACTAAACCTTAATGCTAGCAGGACACTGGAAATGACAAGCCTGTTTTTAAGAATTGGTTTGATGATAAGTTTTTTTTTTCTAATTCGGTTCGTTAAGACGTATGATCCGCCATGAACTCAGTTTAATTTTGTATCATGAGCGTCGAAGATTACCCGTGGTATCATCTGTCTCGATTCTTTCTTGATTCTGTAACTATTTTACTTCTAAAACTAACATTTAGCAAAGCCTTTTTGTGAAATTTGACCTTCTGTTCCTACAGATTTTGCAACTGATTCTATACCGTACTGAACCATTGCATGACTGGTGCTGCGATCCTACTAGTACTAAGAACGCTGCCTGGTCGGGGCTCGAACATACGACTACAGGTTATGTGATGCCAGTGCCCTATGCATTTAAGTTTAAAAATTATTGCACTTCACAGCAAACTTGTAGAAAATTTTATTTTGAGTAGCTTTGCTAAAAAGGTCATCTTCCTACCTCTTCATTTAAAGACTGTCCCAGAAAGTATGGACGCATCCAAAAACCGCTGCCAGTTCGCAATGGTTCAGAATCTGTCAATTTTTATGGCTACTTCCTGTTGTTTACACTCTTCTCTAACCACTTGTGCAGTTGTTTATTCGTTTTCATTAGTTTGTTTCGAAATGCGTGGACTTTCAGCAGAACAACGTCGAAAAATTGTGTACAAATGGTGCACAGAACGCGGACTGTCACTGAGAAAGATAACAAAAAAGGAAGACGTAAGTGAAAAAGCCGTGCGAAATGCGATAAACCGAAAACGGGTCGAAAAAAAGGTCCTAAAACCCTAAGTTGGATAAACGTATACTGAAGGCGTTCCAGCAAAAGAAGGAGGTTTCAGTTCGGGATGTGGCCAAAAAAGGACACTTCGAAGTCAAATGTTCTTCGTGCTAAAGAACGTTTCAATCTTCGAACCTTTAAGAAGCAGAAGCAACTAAAACGTAGTCCGAAACCAGAAGCATCGATCAGACCAAGGGTTCGGAAGCAGTACATTATGATTCTTGCTGGAAATTTGAACTGCATAATCATGGACAACGAAACCTACGTGAAACTCGATTACAAATCTTTGCCGGGACCACAATATTATACGGTGAGAGAAGGGCAAGTATTAAACCAGTCCGAGACATCGATTTAGGTCGAAAAATTTGGTAAGAAAGCTATGGTCTGGCAAGCAATTTGTAGCTGCGGTAAGATTTCGAAACCCTTCATCACCACTGCATCAATGGACAGCGAAATATACATCAAGGAATGTTTACAAAAACGACTTCTACCCATGATTCGAAGCCACAAGGATCCTGTTGTCTTCTGGCTAGATCTTGCTTCTTGCCACTACTCGAAATCAACGGTAGAATGGTATACTAATAAAAATGTCACTTCGTCCCAAAAGACATGAATGCACCAAATTGCCCACAACTTCGACCAATTGAGGAATTTTGGGCATTAACAAAAGGCACATCTTAGGAAACATGTCTCGGTAGCCGAAACCAACAGTTCGAAAAAGATTGGAAAAAAAGTGTCAAAACTTGTCGCCAAGAAGTCTGTACAGAATTTAATGAGGAACGTTCGCAAAAAGGTGCGCCAGCTAGTCTACAATGGCTAAATAGCAAATGTTGAGAATAATATTCTGTCGTTGTAGTCTATCATTATCAGTATGTCGAATAAAATTTGAATATCTAACAGTTGTGAATTATTTACAGCGAAATCAAAGTGCGTCCATACTTTCTGGGACAGTCTTTAGTTGTGTTACATCAATTTTTCGGAATAAAAGTATGATCGACTGTACCTACTTTTACTCCGAAAAATTGATGTAACTCGATAAAATGGTAGAAAGGTGGAAGGTAGAAAGGTAGAAAGGTAGGTAGAAAGATGGCTTTTTTTAGAAAGGTTGCCTAAAATAGAATTTTCTATAACTTTTCTGTGAAGTGGAATAATTTTTAAATTCAATTAAGGAAGTTTGAATACAGATTTAAAACCAAACATTGACCATTCTAATGATCTTATCCATCAGAAGATGCGTTCATTGAATACAAATAACTTAATTTGTATGAAATCCTAAAATTATTCCGCTAAAACATGTGACAATCGATTAAGCATTCCATGAGATGCAGAAGTTTAAGTTGTTCCCGAAACGGCTTTCAGAGACCAGCATAACAAAAAATAGTTGGTATGTCCATAAATTAGTATGAACTACGGCAAACCTTGCACTGAAACTGCGAAAACAAACAAAACAAACAAAAACAAGGACAACCGCTCAACAACGGAAACTAGTGAATGCAGTGCTCCTGTTTCAAGAACACCTTCACCATCTAACCAAACAGCAACTGCAACCAATGTACAACAAGGCGCTTCTACAGTAACTAGCAACGAGATCAAGACTGCGGAAAACAAGGAAAACGAAAAGAAGACGGAAATCAACAATGCCACCGATGCGTCAATGGACGACGAGATGAGCCACGAACAAAGTGCCCCTTAATCCTCGCAGGAGGGAAATGGAAGCTCCTCTCCCCCTAGAAAAAGGGTGACAACGAGATCGAATACAAAAAAAAATTTATTTAAAAAATCGGCTCAATCGGCCACGTAAAGCTTGTACGCAAATAGGCCTGAATAAAAATGTCTTTTAAATAAAAAAAAATAAATTAGTATGACGCATAAATTGAAATAGTTTTGAGCCCAACTTTGAAGATTCTTTTTATTGTGACGGGTTGAATTTTAAAAACTTATCACCCTATAATTTCAAAATTGGAAGTCGAATTCGTTTTGCCCTTCTTTTAGTTTCTTTATTACCGATACTTTCGGAAATCGGTGTAGCCGAAGTCAGCTAAATTCGCTTAATGGATTGTTAACCATTTCTTTAGATTCGAAATTTTTGAAAATCAATGTAGCCATCTTAGAGAATTCGTAGTGCGTTCTACATAAAAATTTTGGGTACCTTCAGGGATCGAAAACTGAATACCGGTAAAACTGAAATAAGTTTATTTGGTCGTCGACCCTCAAAATCTGTGAACCCGAAAAACCCGATAAATTTCTGTGAAAGTTTCACACTAATCACCCTGTATATCCTGAGTCGGAAGTCGTATCTGATTGAAAACAAGCAGTTTTTATAGGACCTTAAGACCGATGATGGACGGAATAGGTTCAACCATCTACGAGCAAAATTAGTGACAATATTTTAATTTCATTACATATAACATCCTATAGTTCCGGAACCAGAAGCCGGATCCAAATAAATATCAGAAACCTTATATGAGAGTTCAGGACTGTTCATATGAGTCTAAGTTTGATTTCTAAGTTGAGCCATCTCCGAGAAAAATGAATGAAATTATTTTTTACACACAAATTTGGACGAACTTTTTCGGATGGTATGAGGGTGTAAGAAGACGAGTTCTTCCAGCAATTATTGTTGCAAGCAGTATGAATCAATATAAATATAAAATTGTTTTGAATTCGAAAATACTGTCATCTTTCTAATACCTATTGTCAAAAAACTGAAAATTGTGATATAAAACTTCGTATAACTCAAAAAGTAATATATGTATATGACAATCGTTCCCGGAAAATTTTTCTGGTGTTTGAGCGAATTTTATTTCTCTTTTTTGTATTTATAAAAAAAGGTGAGAAGTTCATTCTATAGCATTTGTAAAAAAAATATATCATTTTATTTTGTTTATATACCGTATAAATTTTTATTCGCATATTTTAATGGATGCATGTTGAAAATTAATATTTCACGAAAACTGAGAGCTTGAATTTGCCCAAATCGGATTGAAAATTCAGCAACTATGATTAATTATGTAAACGCAGACACATTTGATTTTTGGCATTCTCATTTTTGAATCTTCACATATTTTATCTTTTCTACAAAATTTCAATCTTTCACACAGTTTTTGTTCTGAAATATATTTTTTCATTTAATCACCTTCATTCGTGCTGCATCGTACCTTCGCAAAGTTGCATCCATCAATAGGTCGATCATCTTTCCTTAACCGTAAACATCCTCATATCGTTTTCGAATGCAGTGATGTCCAGGTGAAATATTTCACCTTGTTCATCACTTTCAGCTTCCATATCGGGAGGAACTGTATTCAACAAGGGCATTTTTAGAGACATCCACGCACCGGTGATCAAAAAATTTGAAACCAACTAATTACATGAACATTTTCCATCATTTTATGGGTTCATTGACGGTTGTTCTTGTTCCTGTTGTTTCCTAAAAAAATCACGACCGACGTCTTTAAAACGCATTCAAAGCGTTTGCCTTGGCATTGTATTTCAAGAATTCGGTGTCTTCGAATAACTTTTCGATCTGCGGACCGACGAATATACTTGATTTAACTTTGTTCTTTGCCAATTTGGGAAATTTTGTCTTCAGATATTCAATTTCTATGTCAAAGTTTCGACGTATTGATTAAACAATGTGAATTAGCCCTATGGACTTTACATATTCTATTTTATGCTGTATAAGGTTGTGAAAACCAAAAGATCCATTGACAAATTTGTTTTATAGAAAAACCGAGTTTGTCTGCTTGACATAATGAATCAAAACTCCTAAATTCACTATCCGATTTGGGTAAACGAAAGTTTTCTATTTTCGTGAAGTCTCCCACATGCATTCACTAAAATATGCTGAAAAAATCGGCTCCCAGCCAAGTGCTTTGATTTGATATTAGACCGGTCGTGTAGCAAAATTATTTTGCCGTGTCTTCTAGCCCATTCTGGTCGTTTTTTTATCCATTTGATTTTGGTTTTGCAGTCGATATTGATGGTTGTCCCGAATCAAACAATGGTTTTTCCGTTTAGGTTTTTTTTGAATAAATCCAATTTTCATGGCCAGTAACAATTCGATGCAAAACTGATTTTATTTCGTGACTTTGAAGCAAAATTTCACAATTTTTTTTTGGTTTTCCATCTGTATTTCATTCAATTCATGTGACACCCATTTTCACACTTCTGGACTTTTCACATAGTATATAAACAATCAGAAATTGTTTGTTGCGCAACATTTAACATTGTTGCCATTCGTTATTGACTAGAGGTGTTATCTTCATCCAATATTGCTTGCAATTCTATGACCAGAATGGGCGAAGTAATTTTGTTGCACACTAAGCAAAATCGATTACAGGTACAATCAAAGAACCTGGCTGGGAGCTACTACCCCACACACCGTACTCATTAGACTTAACCCCTTACGACAATCATCATCGATGGGTTCCGCATTTGCTAAGCAGCACTTCTTTTCCCACGTAGATATCGAAAATTGATTGTTTAATTGGTTTGATTCAAAAGACAAACATGTCTATTGACATAGTATCCATAAATTGCCAGAAATGTGATCAAGCAGAAAGCAGTGATCGATACTTAGATTTTTGTAGAAAGCAGTGATCGATACTTAGATTTTTTGATTTTCTCATCAAAAATTAGTTCATTTTCACAAAAAAAGACTCACTCAATGTCGGTATACCTGGTATTGATACGTAGCCAGCTGATTGTCATCCTTAACGTAAAGTATGTTGTATTTGATAATATTCTACTCCACAGGATACACATTTGCCGTTTTTACCTTCTTTTATATATACATATTTCTACATTATTTTCATTAGCGAATTTTATTGAACCATAGATAACGGAAAACAGAATGTACACAACACTATTTTGCTTTTTCTAGATTGAACCAGTTTTTGGAGTAGCGAGTTTTTGAAGGAGGTCGGTAGAAAAACGTTTAAATAGTGCCTTCACTTTCTGACATATCATAGACTCGCATGATTCGTATCGCTAAGATGCCTAAGTTCGACTCCCCTGATAGAAGGTAAAAGTTTAGATACGAGAAGTCTTCTGCTTACTTAAATGACCCTTGTCACGTCTCACTTTTCCGCACTTTATCTTCACATCCTTGCTCTTCTTTGAGTACTATGGCTCAATTATTTCATATTCATTCTCCTCTCACAATCTGTAGTTAGTTTGATATCGTTAAAAAGTACGGGTGTGTAATGTCAGAGACATAACTGGATGTCGTGAATACGAATAAAACTGACACGATTTTTTTACACTTTCGAATTCGAATTGATAGTTGATCGATTGTGTGCATTCCGAAACTTTCCCCCTTTTCACTACTAAAATTTTCAACGATTTTTGACGTCGATTATCTCATTTCGGATTTGCATATTTCATTGAAAGAAACTATCAAGATGCTGTACAGGATTCATTTCTGACTTATAGAAGGACCAAATTGTGGAATTCTCTACGATATTTAGCACAGTTCGGAACATTTATCTCGAACGATTTTCGCACAGTGAAAAGTGCACGAACCAAATCAAATTTTTTTTGATTTTCACTAAACTGATGATTTCTACCTTCGAATTTCAAAGAAGTAATCTTAATAGTTCTTTAGATAACATTTAGAGCCATTAGGCTGATTTTATATAATGTTGTCCACTTTTCGTTTCTTGTTTTCTTTCTCTCCAATGCAAAGCACCAGCAGCTGATGCATTCGTTCTTGTTTGAATTGAAACTAGCTTTGCGTACAAACCGACACATTCGCACGCAGTGCCAAATGATCCGAAACTGGTTTAATGCGTCTTTTCGCCTTGACGACCGGAAGGCAAATGAGAACTACGTTTGAGGTTTTTAACCACGCAGAAGGTGTGCTCTTCGATGCCACTGTTTGATTGCGTCTTCTCGCCCCGACGTCTGCTTTCATCCAACGCACAAGAAGAAATGATCGATTTTCGACCACGGTTCCCCTTTTATAACGTTCAGTTGTTGTGCCTGACTACCTCAAAATCGTCGTCCTTGCGCGGAAAACCCAAGCAAAAGTAAAGAGTTTTCCGCGTTGTTTTAAAATTTTCAGAAAACTTAATTTTTGAGTTCGTTGTGGTTATTTCACACTGTTCAAAATATTATTATTTTAAATTCCTGATCATATTTTTGATGAAATAGTGAAAGAATTATGTTGCTGCCATTAATACAAGTCGAGATATTCACGATTAAGTTCTGCCCATTCTTCCATATGGCTAATTCTGAAAAGGCGCCCCGTAGTAAAGTAAGTCGTATTCACGACAAAACCAAAAACGTTCAAGTAGAGTTACGGTAGTATTTTGGCCATACTAATATACAGGGTGGTCCATTTAAAGTGTAAGTATCGGGCAACCCAAAAACTTGTGACAGAATTGTTAGAATGATTATTGAAATACGGCGTTGGAAGCGTCATTCCAAGACAATTTTACCATGGAACAGTACACATCAAAAGAAAGTGCTGAAATTGTTCAGCTTCATATTCATAATAACCTTTTCTCTTTTGGCGAAAAATCATCATGTCAGACGAGGCACATTGCATGTTAAATAGATACATTAATAAGCAAAATTGTCGAATCTATGCCACTGAAAACCCTCAATTAATTCAGGAACAGCCTCTATATGACCAAAAAAATTCATTTTGGTGTGGTATTTGTGAGGATATGGTGATTGGTCCCTATTTTGTCCAAAACGATGATGAAGCAACGAAAACTGTTGATGGCGATCGTTATCGAGTCATGATAAATGATTTTGTGATGCCCATTGTTCGTGGAAATGGTTTTAATGGCTACTGATTTCAACAGGACGGTGCAACATGCCATACAGCTCGACTAACAATCGATTTGTTACGACCGTTGTTCCCCGGACGAGTCATATCGAAAAACGGCGATTTTAACTGGTCCCCGATATCACTTTTTTGTGGGGTTACTTGAAATCCAAGTTATACGCTGATTAGTCAAGAACCATAGCTCAACTCAAAGACAACATAAGACGTGGAATCGTCGCCATACCGACGACATTGGCCAAAATGATGGAAAACGCCGAGAACAGGGCACATTTTAGACTCAAGATCGAAGGTGGCCATTTACGGGATATCGTTCTCAAAGAATAGCTGTAATATAATAGCTGTTCCTTGAACCAAAATAAATTATAATCGAAATGAAAATGTCTTTAAATATAGTTTGTTCAGAAACAAATGCTTCCACTTTAAGTAGCTCACCTTGTTTTTTGGCCCCGCGCTCATATTTCTGGATATTATCACACTGAAGTACATAGTGTCTCAGAATTTTAGAAATTATTCCATTCTTGAAAATATTCAGTATGAATATGTACTTTTTATTTCAATCAAAAATTTGTGCACTGAGCCAAAATATATTGGAGTTGTTGAAATACCTCCATTCCCCTTCATCAGCATCGGTAGAAAAAGGCAAATCTGATAAAAATTGTGCAAAATTATACCACATCAAAAATTCCACATTAAAGATATATTATTACATACAATTGAAACATGTTTTCAGTTCTTCTGTTGTTTTGTACTTTGTGCCGATATGGTTTTTCATATATTTTATCAGCCAAGCGGAAAAAGCGTCTGCTTTTCACAAATATTCTTTAAAATAAGATCTATTAGCTATTTTATTTCGTTTCAGATATTTATGGACAGTGAATACTACTAATAAATCCCGCACATAAGGGTGGCCAAAACTTCTGTATTCGATACATTTTGATATGTAAAGTAGCTAACCAGTTTGATAAAATGAATTGCGTTGCATTACTTTGAGGGGGACGAAATAGATTTGGAAGAGTTTTGAAATTATGAACAAAGTCTTACTAATTTTTGCACACAGTAGTAGTAGAACAATTTGATAATTTATTCTATTGAAAAATCGAATCTACTGCAGAATAATCAATGATTATTTCGTTTGTTGTATTTTTGGTTTCGTTACCCCCGCTTCATTGACTGTACCTTATGATAAAAAAAGAACCGGAATTTTCATTTTAAAATTCCCGCGCTTGTCCAATCGGTAAACTTTTATTCTCTCAATGTTGGTAACACTTTTATACATACGATTAGTTTTTTGTCTATAAAAAGAAGTTGAAAAATTTTCGTGTGGCGATTTTTATAATGGATGAAAATTTAGAACAACGTGCGTGCATCAAACTTTGTGTTGCAAATGGATTTAAGATTTAAGTTTTTTCCATAATTTTAGACCTGAAATTTTAAGATTGAATTCGGAGCCTGTTCCAGATATCGAATTGAGTTCCAGAATTCAGTCCTTGTCCAGAAGATTAGTTCTAGTGTAGATTAATAGTTGACAGCGAAAAGTACTTAACAATTGTAAACATCGGATAAATTCCACAAGTTGGTTCATTTTAGAACCATCACAATTTTTCTAAAGGATTATGAGAAGTTGACCTCTACTGAATATCTAAAGCTAAAAAAAAAATTTTCGTGTTATTTAGTTGTATGGTACAAAACGTTTCTCGTCAATAAGTTATACTTCAGTATAGATGCACCATAACAATTCTGGAAGCGAGGCAGTAATCAAAGTGGCAAAATTCACACAAATTATCTAATACGAACGATTATCGATCTTTGGAAGGGTGGCAGATACATATTAGTTTTATTCGTACTCACGTTCTCCAGTTATGTCTGTAAGATTAGCCGCCCACCTTATTTATTTCACTGATCAGATAAAGATAAACATTAGAAAAATGAACATTTAATAGCATTTTCTTCAAACAACAAAATGTATGTAAAAATTGGATATTTTTATTGCAAAGAAACATAAGCATTTATCTATACTGAGGTGAATATAGTGGAAAATTGACCTGCGAATGCGATGAATACCGCGAAAATGTTACCGCAGAGACGGGACTCGAACCCGTAGCTAACTTCTACCCGGGGAAATATTTTCACCAATTAAACTATCCTGCATATGAAAACAGTTGAAGAGAAAGTCTAATTGACTAGATGGAACCCAGACTTTCTCTTCATGTGTTTTCATATGCATATTAGGAGTTAGTTTGTCAAAAAACTATTTCATTACCAGATCTCGGCGTTTCATGCACATTTGGCATACAAAAAAATCGATATCAAAAATGTCCCAATGTCGGTTTTTGTCAAACAATTTTTTGTCGAGATTTTACGAGTGTTCCCGAAGTTACGGAGTTTTTCAAACAGATTTCCGAAGTTATGCGGTTTTTCTCGCGGATTTCGGAAGTTACTAAATTGTAGAAACGGTTAAGTTTTTTTTTGTTAATGTTTCACAACATTTGATTTGATAGGAAATAATTGTAAACTACACGGATAATTATTGTATCATTACTGTAATTTGGCAACACTCTAGAAATGCAGACGTGTATAAATTATACAAAAATAATATTATTATTAGAAAAGTCTTCTCGAATGGTTCTTGCTATGGCGCCGTAATCCATGCTTAAGGCACTAAAGCACAGAACCAAAATGACGTATCCCACGAGGCTTACTCTACCTAGCAAGTAATCGGCTTTTCAGCTTTGTGAATCTTTTGTTTTTGTCATTTAGTTCGTTTGAGTTGGATCCTAATAGCACGAGCTAATGTCGCATAGTAAAACAACAAACACAGTGTCAAAATCGTCTCTATAAATGGTCAAAACAGTGACATAATTAGTTGTCATAGTTTTGAGCAATTTAGTTAAAGAACTTCACAATTTTTCTTATGTTAATCGATTGCTTTCAATTATAAATCTTCCTTCCTTATGACAAATCATGCGTTGCTTTTCCGTTTCCGTTGAAAGATTGCAGCATTCAACAACCGCGCGAACCTTTGTTCGTTCTCGTTCCAGAAGAAAGAAGGTAAATGTAATTAGCTTCGTTAGCGGGAAAATGTCGATTGAGTGGGAAGTTTGAACCTTCGGAATATGATACGAATTACGGAGTATTGCAACTGCTTGTGATGTTATTTTTTCGTGATTCCTAGCGACAGTGCTTAGTTTTATGATTGAGTTCACTGGTAGATGCGTTGTTCCATCTGCAGATACGTCTGAAAGGAAACCGTGCAAACATCCTGCGGGCCTTCGGCGGATTCTTCCGCCCAGTAGCACCACCGGGATGCGGAAGCACGCTTAACAAGGTTTCATGTTGTTAACGATGCTCATTATTTCACTTCACTTCCTCGCTAACGTTCCATATTTGCGCAGTGTAGAAGCGTTGTACTGTTTTACGAGTAGGTATTCATCCTTCCATCCATCCCTTGCTCAAACGACAGCCATATCACCGAAACTTATCATTCGTCCTCCAACAGGAGAGTACACGTCACAATTTTCTAACGAGCAACGCGCCAAGCATGATTAAAAAGGAAACTAACAAGGTTGACAAGCAACATTTTGCGTAAAGCTGACACCGGTGAAACCAGCAGATAAAAGAAGAGAACACTTTGTTACAATATTCGTATCGACTACAGACTCCTCTTTGGAAAAAAATCCAATTAGATTCTGATGAAAAAATGGGTAAGTTTTTTGTATAGTGAACATTAATTGAGTGTCTTGGAAAATTATACCTTGAAGCCATTAAATCTTGAACTTGGTTTCTGAGTACAAAAAGTGTTTGAAATTAAACCGAAGAAACGCAATAGAGTGATTACGGTGAACTCCAGGAAGATCTTGAACATTTTCAAACGGCCTTCAATTAAATTAGGAGACACAAATAAATGACCCCAAGCGATAGGCAAAATACGAACCCGAAGCGATAAGCAAAATACGGCGATCAAAACCAGGACAAGAATGTTGTTCATCAAAAGGGTCGAGAGGATCATTTCATCGAATTCCGATTGAGCGAACTTTGTGTCTCGCAGAGCAAACGTCTTCAGATTCGACGAAATGACTTTCGCTAAAAAGACCCTGACTCGGCATGGACGACGGGTTGTATAACGGAACCGCTTAGTGATTCAAGTTGATCTTTGGAGACAGCTCGAAAAAATCAACAGTCAATATTTTATCTGGCTGACGATCTATGAAAGTGGAAAAACTATTCAGTTTTTCATCGTAGCTAGCTCAGTTTTTTTATATTATATTTAGCATTTTCATACAGTGAATATCATATCCATTAAAGTTCAAGGTAACTGGGAAACTCTTTGATTTTTGACAAAACTTAGAATGTTACTGAGTCGGGTAGATTTTTTTTTTTTATTCAATAATATAATATAATATTAAGGCACACTGCTTAAGCTCTAAGATGCCAAGGGTATTTACTAATCTTAATTATCGTCTAAATTAAAACTAGAGTAGTATCATTATGTAATATAGTATCTGGCGATCGGTAGTGGCCGGTGAATTGAATTTAGGATGAGATGATTCCAGATGGCGATGGTAATTTTCTATGTTGGCCGCATTCTTCGGTCCGTGAGGGTCCGCGGGAAACACCCCCAGGCTACGAAGGCCCGGCGGGTGGCCCGCATGCTGGTCATTGACTGGAGCGGTCTTCCGGTGATGGTGATGTTACGGAAGAGAATGAAAAAAAGAAGTAAATATTGTGGGAAACGGGGTAAAAAAGGGGTGTGGGAACAAAATGTTTGAAAACGACAGAGATCTAATTAGTTGCCATCGAGATGGTGAAAAAACAGGGAAAGGGGAACGAAAAAGTTAGTGACAAAAAAAAAAAGATCTTGTTAATTCCAATGAAGATGGTGGACAGGGACGGGGATCGAGAGAATCGGGCGGATGTTAGTGTCGAACCTGTAGGTGGAGATTATATTTTCTGAGCGAGGAATAACACATTACACTTGTATATCAATGTGTTTAAGGTACTGGTATATCAGAAGCATATATGAACTATCCCGACTCGCCAACACATCCCGAACCGGAACCTCAGGCGGTCTACCTCGGGCCCTGAGGGATTCCAATAGCTCCGATCTGGCGTCGCGATACTCTACGCACGACCACACGACATGCTCGATGTCCTGATAACCGTCGCCACAGGTGCAGAGCCCGTTCTCCACGATCCCGATACGCCGGAGATGTGCGTTGAATGTATAGTGATTTGACATGAGCCGTGACATAACGCGAATGAAATCACGACTCATGTTCATCCCCTTGAACCAAGGTTTCGTCGATACCTTAGGGATAATGGAGTGTAGCCATCGTCCCAGTTCGTCATTCGTCCATGAAGTTTGCCAACTTTCGAGAGTTTTCTGACGAGAAATACTGAAAAATTCATTGAAGCAGATTGGTCTTTCATAAATATCACCTTCCAATGCGCCCACTTTAGCCAATAAGTCTGCCTTTTCATTGCCCGGAATGGAACAATGCGAAGGGACCCAGACTAACGATATTAAATAAGACCGTTCAGATAAAGTTCTCAAATGTTCCCGTATTTTCCCCAGGAAATATGGGGGATACTTTCCAGGCTTCATTGCCCGGAGAGCTTCTATTGAACTTAGACTGTCCGTGACAATGAAGTAATGGTCTTTGGGCATGGTTTCAATGATCTCGAGGGTGTACTGAATAGCAGCTAATTCTGCGACGTAAACTGAAGCCGGATCACTGAGTTTGTAAGAAGCGGTGATGTTTTGATTGAAGATGCCGAAGCCTGTGGACTCGTTGATGTTTGATCCGTCAGTGTAAAACACCTTTTCACAGTTGACTGTTCTAAATTTATTATAAAAAATATTTGGGGCCACTTGAGGGCGCACGTGATCCGGAATTCCACGAATTTCTTCTCTCATGGATGTGTCGAAAAACACAGTAGAATCAGAAGTATCCAAGAAATGAGCACGGTTGGAAACAAACGAAGAAGGATTAATATTCTGAGCCATGTAATCAAAATACAAGGACATAAAACGGGTTTGAGAGTTAAGCTCAACTAACCTTTCGAAGTTTTCAATCACCAGAGGATTCAAAATGTCGCATCGAATGAGCAAACGATATGAGAGATCCCAGAACCGATTTTTCAGTGGAAGAACGCCCGCCAGCACTTCGAGGCTCATCGTATGAGTCGATTGCATGCAACCCAAGGCAATACGCAAACAACGATACTGAATTCTTTCCAGCTTGATGAAATGAGTGTTCGCCACTGATCGGAAGCAGAAGCATCCATATTCCATAACGGACAATATCGTTGTTTGGTACAACCTGATCAGGTCTCCTGGGTGAGCACCCCACCAAGTTCCGGTTATTGTACGAAGAAAGTTGATTCTCTGCTGGCATTTTTGTTTCAGATACCTAATGTGACATCCCCAGGTGCCTTTGGAGTCGAACCAGACCCCGAGATATTTAAATGTGAAGGCCTGAGCTATGGTTTCACCCCCTAGTTGAAGCTGTAATTGTGCTGGTTCTCGCTTCCTCGAAAATACAACCAGCTCAGTTTTCTCCGTAGAGAACCCGATACCCATTTGAAGAGCCCATGATGATAAGTTGTCGAGAGTATCTTGTAATGGTCCTTGGAGATCGGCAGCTTTGGGTCCTATAATAGACACAACGCTGTCGTCGGCAAGTTGTCTTAGCGTGCAAGATGTGTTGATACATTCATCGATATTACTTACGTAAAAATTGTATAAAAGGGGGTTAAGCATGAGCCCTGAGGAAGACCCATGTAGCTGAATCGTATTGTCGACAAATCACCATGCGCAAAGTACATGTGTTTCTCAGACAATAGATTATGTAAAAAGTTGTTCAAAACTGGCGAAAGACCATGCTGATGCAACTTCTCAGATAGGATATTTATAGAAACTGAGTCAAAAGCCCCCTTAATGTCTAGGAAAACTGACGCCATTTGTTCTTTACGAGCAAATGCCATTTGAATTTCTGTTGAGAACAACGCAAGACAATCGTTCGTTCCTTTGCCCCTGCGGAAACCAAATTGTGTATCTGAAAGTAAACCATTAGTTTCGACCCAATTGTCTAGACGAAACAGAATCATTTTTTCGAACAATTTCCGGATACAGGAAAGCATAGCAATCGGCCGATACGAATTGTGATCGGAGGCTGGTTTCCCTGGTTTTTGAATGGCGATAACTCTGACTTGTCTCCAGTCGTGTGGGACAATATTACCCGTGAGGAACTTGTTGAATAAATTCAGCAAGCGCCTTTTGGCGGGGTCAGGCAGATTTTTCAACAAGTTGAATTTTATTCTGTCTAATCCCGGGGCTTTATTGTTACATGACAAAAGTGCAAGTGAGAGCTCTACCATCGAAAACGGTGATTCGTTTGTATTTGGTGTCGCGGCGCGGGTGATCTTCTGTTCCGGAACAGAGTCTGGGCATACTTTTTTAGCGAAATCGAATATCCAGCGGTTGGAGTATTCCTCGCTTTCATTCGTGGTGTTATGATTGCGCATTCGTCGGGCTGTGTTCCAAAGAGTGCTCATAGATGTTTCTTTCGTTAAGCCGTCTATAAACCGACGCCAGTAACCGCGTTTCTTGGCTCTAATCAAGTTCTTAGTTTTAACGTCTAACGCCGCGTAATTCCGGTAATTATCAGGTGTTCCATTTTTTCTGAATTTTTTATACGCGGAGGCTCTCTCCGCGTTTAAATTTGTGCACTCTTTGTCCCACCACGGGTTGGGAGGACGGATGTTAGTTTTTGCGCCGGGTACACGTTTCGTCTGAGCTTGAATCGCAGTATCGAGAATCAAGCCAGCCAAAAACGTGTACTCTTCCTCCGGAGGAAGTTGTTGAGTTCTTTCAAGTTTCTCAGATATCGAGGTCGCATAGCTATTCCAATCAATATTTCGTGTGAGGTCATACGAAACATTGATTGTCTTCGATGGTTTTAAGCCGCTGGTGATTGATATTACGATCGGTAGATGATCACTACCGTGGGGATCAGGAATTACCTCCCACGTGCAATCCAACCGTAGCGATGTCGAGCAAAGGGATAAATCCAGCGCACTTGGTCTTGCTGGTGGTGCAGGAATCCGTGTCATTTCTCCCGTATTCAAGATTGTCATATTGAAGTTGTCGCAAATATCATGGATCATAGCTGATCTGTTATCGTCGTGAAGACAGCCCCATCCCGTACCGTGTGAGTTAAAGTCTCCTAAAACCAACGTCGGTGCGGGAAGGAGCTCTATGATATTACTGAGCCACCGATGCCCAACCAAGGCTCTAGGGGGAATGTAGATGGAAGCAATACAAAGGTCCTTACCTTTGATTGTAACATGACATGCGACAACTTCAATACCTGGTATCGAGGGGAGGTTAATTCGATAAAAAGAATAGCACTTTTTGATCCCTAAAAGTACTCCTCCATAGGGATCATCTCGATCCAGGCGAATAATGTTAAAATCGTGGAAGTTTAAGGATATTTCAGAAGTTAGCCAAGTTTCGCACAATGCAAATGCGTCACATTTCAGATTATTTACTAGAAATTTAAAAGAATCTATTTTTGGGATGATACTTCTGCAATTCCACTGTAAAACAGTGATTAGATCCGTGACCTCGGTGGATGATTTAGCCATCGAAGGATACAATCGCTGAGAGAAGGGGCCAATTTGCAGTCAACTGCTTCAAATATGTTTTTACTGTTGGCATGAAAGCAATTAAAATGCTTCTAAGAGGGTCTGAAATATTGAAAGTTGTAAAAATCCAGTCCACAACATCAGAGAACTTGATAAGTCCAGCACCTAGTTGGTTCTCTGGTAGATTTTCTGGGACGCTTGGGGATTTTGTAGTCCCGGGAAGTCGTGGGAATTCCATCTCGGAATTGAGTTTTCCGAGACCAGGAGCTTTTTGCTTCGGTGTTGTGTCCCGATTCCCGTTAGCTGTAACTTTTCGAAGCCCTTCGGAAGACACCTTCGAACCCTTACTAGGTAGCTTATGAGAGGATTTATTTATTCTTTTCCTACAGCTATGAGGGACCGCCGAAGATGGACCTTCCAAAGGGTCGTCAGAATCGCTCTCGTCAGTTGACAAGCAGGCATATGGGTTCGTTGTCTGTTTAGGAGGGGTGGCACTTTTAAGCATCTCTGCGAAAGAACGCTTGGAGTGCTCCTTTAGGGAACGCTTCATTCGATCACCTCGCAGTTTGTAAGCGGGACAATCAGAGAGGTCATGCGGACCCTCCTTACAGTAGAGACACTTTTCAGCATCCTTACCGCAAGAGCCGTCCGCATGAGCTTCCCCACAGGTAGCACAACGTGGCTTATTGCTGCAATGGGTAGCTGTATGCCCCAGTTTTTTGCAATTAGTACAGTTCATTACTCGGGGTACGAATAGGCGAACAGGCAAACGAACCCGGTCCAAGAGGATGTAGTTGGGCAAAGCAGAACCGGCGAAGGTCACACGATAAGAGTCTGATTGGGGATAGGACTTTGTTCCATCCCCGGCGATCGATACTGAATGCAATCGCTTGCAATCCAGTATCTTGACATTCTTAAGTGAGGGGTCTTTAAAACAACCCGCCCCGTACTTAAGAACGTCCTCGCAAGTCAAACTCGAATCGGTGACCACACCGTCGATTTCTACTTCGCGAGCTGGCACGTAGACGCGGTACTCCCGCGTAAAAGGATCATTTTGAACGAGCTCATTAGCCTGTTTTGAACTGGTAAACAGGACCCTGAGCTTGTCTGGACGTATCTTATCAAAACTTTTTATAGTATTGTATCGCGAGGACAGGTCCCGCGATATTTTTAAAATATTTAATTTTTTTTCTTTCGATTTGGTCCGGAAATAGACCGCATAAGGACCGGCCGGTAGTGCGAGCCCATCCGGATAGCTCTTTATGCGAGACTTTTTATAGTCAAGGGAAGTCTCCATTTGATCATCGGGAACGGGGAGGTCAGAATTTAGACCTCCGCACAGAATTAAGTGAATCGGGGAGAAATAGAACAGTCGAATGCAGGAAGGAAAAAAAAACTAAATAATGATACTTAACTTAAATCCAACGGGGGCCACCAAGGCCTAGCCCTCGTCGATCGGCGTATCGCCGCTGCGATGGTGTGCAAAAAACCGCCGAGAGGAAAAAGCACACTCTTTTTTAATCCGCACAGTGATATCACGTACACCGCTGGGCCTGTTTTGATCGATCGAACAATCACCGGCTAACGGTACTGTTTCGATCGTCCGCTCACAACAATACACTGCTTCAGTATATAATGTGCATAAAACCTCTCACAGGAAAAAGCACTATTGTCTATTACACAATAGCGATCTAGTTTTGATCGTCCGGTCACTTTATCACACACGGCACTGGTTTTCAACGCTTTCGCAGTAAACACAAAGCACGTCCGTTCACTCGGAAGGTTGAAACGGCAATGTCGGGTAGATTTGATCTTCTATGGTTTGAAAACAACAAACTGCAGATTTTAGTAGCTGTAACTATCTTAACCACCAGTAAAACTAGGTTCATTTTTAAGGTAAATAGATGAATGTTTTACTAGTTTCCCATTCACTTCGCCATATTATTCTGTATAATAAGTATTTGTAGAATATATTGCGGCTAGTTGCTCGTTAAAAAATAAAATTATAATTTTGTGTTTACGCATTCAGTCTGTTATATAAGAATGTGGTCACGATTACTCGCGATCGGTAAAGTGGAATGGGGTGATTATTTTTTTTAACACAGAGGGCAGTAGTGTCCTTCATGCAATGCGAGAATAAATCAACTAACTATTGTTTAGAATTCGTTCTCAGCATTTTTTTCGGCGCGCTACGAAGCCGTTTTTTTGTGCTCGCACCAAAAAGGTCCCAAAATGACCCAAGCTACCGCGGTGAAATACATGCAAAAGTCGAAATAGTTTGTGAGTCAGTGGGTGAATCGAGGTGAAGTTAAAGAGGCGTAAAATGTCGGCGACTTTCCGAATCGCGGTTCTGTCGGTGTACTGTCGGAAAGAGACGAAAATATGATTTGTGACCTGTTTTTGAAGAATCCGACATCAACTTTTCGCGAAGGTGCTTCAAAATTGATCAAAAAAGGTTTGAATATATCGTACGGAACTGTTCGCAGACATTTGATCGCAAATAATTTGAAATTTCGAAGTACTTTGACAAAAACCGATGTTGTGTGAAAAACATGGACAAATACGTCTTGAATGGGCTATGGGGTCGTGACCTTGGATTGGCCCTCTCAGTTGCCCGATGCCAATCCAATTGAGAACGTTTGGATTCAAAGGAAGATGAAAGCCTTCGGAAGAGCCGACCACACAATTTGAAACAGCTTGCTCGCCGAGTTCACAAATTTGGAGGTCGTTTTCAGAAGAATACGCGCCAAATCTCGCTCAAAGTATACCTTGAAAGTGTCAAGTTATTATTAACGCTGAAGTTGTTGTAAGAAATCAGTTGTAAGCTATCTTTCAAATATACACTGAACAAAGAAGTTGAATCTTTCTTCAAGGATTAGAAAACTATTTGAAAAAATAAAATTTTGAAATGAAACGTTTCTTCAATTTTTTTGGCAATATTTTTATTTTAGTATTGTTAGTTGAAATCAACATTTGCTGTTTACTTGCTTTGTGTTATTAGGAGAACGTAGAAGTCATAGGCGTTTGCATAACCTCAAAATGTTGATGACAAATTGCCAACTAAACACTGAAATATGATTTCACAGATTAATCAAATTGACGTCAAATGGTGGATTTAAGGGCTGAGGACAGTACCTTAAAGTGGTAGTTTTTTTGCTATTTTCCCGTTTCAAATTATATTTTCTTAGAAACGGTGCAGAATATAGAAAAACGTCAGGTTTTCTCTTCGAAATTTAGTTGAGAATATTTTGTGAAATTTTCAGAATGATTCATTGAGTTTAGCGGTCGTGTTGTATTTTTTTCTGACTGAAGAACTGCTGAAAATTGGAACGCTCGGAAATGCATACCTCTACTTGTTCATAAAACATCTCGGCTTTGAAGGCTTGTACCATAAATCTACCGTGACAAAGTCTAGATAATTTAGTTTAGATGCGATTAGTACATAAAAACATATATGTTATCGCGATAAAAAGAATGTCTTGCATTTTTCTGTGATACAAAGTCAGTTTCAATGCATCCGCCATTTTTTTCGCTTCGGTTTCCTGATAGCATTCTGAAAAAGGAGAGAGAAATAAAATTGGCTCGACAAGGCTGCCAAACACACAGACGTTTAATTGTATATAAACACATTTTTTGTTTCGCATTCAATCTTTGTGTAAGTTGAATATTTTTGCTCATATACGCGAGAGTACAAGAGAAATACGATGCGCAAAAGGAATTGAGCGAGCCACGTGGTGGATTTAAAACTCAACACGCGACCCTCTGTCCTCAGACCTTAATAACAAATTTAAAAGCGAATTATAACGAATAAATTAACGATGGTTTCTTTTCAAACTTTATTCTTTTAGCTACAATTCTAATTATTTATAAAGCATTTAACAGTGTGTTAGCAGTGAATATTTTTTCGAAGTCAACTTTTTCAATTGATTTCCTACAACTTGTTCTTGGACTCTAGTTTTGGGCTATTTTCAGTTTTTGAGTCGAAATCAGTTGAAGTGCATGCAAAAGTTCATCCGCCCATTTTGAAAATAATTTTTGAGTGTACAATCAAAATACTCCTGGTCAATGTGTTAGCGATAGTCGGGTTTCTGGTCGGGTTTTGCATCAAAAACCCGATTGGAGCCCGAATCCGACGAGTACTGGTTGACAATACAGTTCCATTCGTCACAGCTAGGGATTCTTTGGAATCTATTGTATGGTTGAAATTTAAACAACTAAATCTGAATATCGGAAAATTCGATTATTAGATTTTTTTTCTAGCACCGGAAGTATCTTGAAGTCGTAATAGAGGAAAAACTAACATTCAAATCTACAGAAGGTTTTCAAAAAGTACGGTGTATTGTATGGTTCAAAAAATGACGTAAAGACTCATAAAAAATGTTCTGTATAGCAGGGCCGCTTTTACATAGGGACAGGGGGGGCACGTGCCTCGAGCCCACGGTCTTAGGGTGCCCTTCAAGGAGCCCACCGAGCAGAAAAAAGGTCCTTCAGTTGGTTGGGGGCACCCAAATAAAACACATTGATACGTAAAAGCGGCACTGCTGTATAGATATAGTCAAGATTTTTCATACTTCAATTTGGTTGAAATTTTGCACACGTTTTCAGTATTGCAAAGCATTCGTTTTGAACTAAAAAAAACTATTATTTTATTAAAAAGATGATATAAGTAATCAAGTTGACTTTCTAAAATATAAGGCACAGGAAATGATGAATAATTTTTCAAGACTTGGAAAATTACCCAAAACCAAAATCAGTAAAAGTCGAAATGGAGTTTTTCTTCTAAACCTGATATCAAAACATAGTTCTGATGTTCACTTGATTTGAGTCTCTTCAAAATTGAAGAAGCTAGTACAAATACAATTTACAGTCATTTAGGAGTTAGCTTATTTTGTGTTTAGGGCACTTAACCGATTTTAGTTTTCTCTAGGTTTCTTCTCCGACTCTAACCCTAAATGGCTAAACCTGAATCGGCCAAAAAAGTTGATTTCGTTCGGCACGTCATTCGACAATGCAGTGCAAAACAAAAAAATGTCTGCTTAGCGGTTCATATTGGTTTGCTAAGTGGCATAACAGCTCAACATGAATTGTTATGCACTGACGAGTCTAAGACGAAAAGTAAAGACATTCTTTGTTAAAGACATTCTTTGTTGTTGTTGTAAAGACATTGCACTATGGTCCGAAACGGGAAATTAGCGTGACAAAAATATTTTCACTATTAAATATTAGTTTTTTGTAGTTGGTGTCTTCACAAAAGTTGTTTGTAATCAAATGGCGCTCCTTTTGATGAAAAATGTTACTAGGGTGGTCCTCATTTAGATTGAAATCTAAAATCTAACTTTCTTAATTGAACACAAAAATGATTTTGTTGTACAATAAAGTTGTAGGAAATTTTATTTTGAGCAACTTTGCTGAAAAAAGCACCTCTCTAGCTTTTCATTTGATCGAGTCACATCAATTCTCCCGAATAAGTAGGGTGGCTCCTGAAAATTCACTCTATTTATTCTAACTTTTTGCTTTTCTCATATAGAACGGTTATGCAATCACTGTGAAAACCGACTTTTGAACCGAGGCCCGGAGGGCCAAGTGTCATATACCATTCGACTCAGTTCGTCGAGTACGCAAAATGTCTGTGTGTGTATGTGTGTGTGTGTGTGTGTGTGTGTGTGTGTGTGTATGTGTGTGTGTGTGCGTATGTGTGTATGTAACGTTTTTTTTGCACCAACTTTTCTCGGAGATGGCTGAACCGATTTTCACAAACTTAGATTCAAATGAAAGGTCTTGTCGTCCCATACAAAATTCCTGAATATTATTTGAATCCGACTTCCGGTTCCTGAATTATGGGGTAAAATGTGCAAAAAAAATGTGAAAATAAGTGCACTAACTTTTCTCAGAGATTGCTGAACCGATTTTCACAAACTTGGGTTCAAATTAAAGGTCTTGTCGTCCCATACAAAATTCCTGAACATTGTTTGGATCCGACTTTCGGTTCCGGAGTTATGAGGGTAAAATGTGCAAAAAAAAATGAAAATATGTTTTCTAGCTTTTCTCATAGATGGCGCGACCGATTTTCATAAACTTAGGTTCAAATGAAAGGTCCTGTGTCCCATACGTAATTCCTGAATTTCATCTGGATCCGACTTCCGGATCCGGAAATATAGGGTAAAGTGTGTTAAAAATTGTATACCATCACTGAAAAGGACGAAAAACCGTAAAAACTTTTCTAAATCGACCTCAAATCTTCTCCAATTAATAGTTTTTTATCAGCAGACGGTCAAACAAACCGATTTCGGTTATTGTTTTTAGGAATCGAAGAAAATTATTTTGAAGAATACCACAGTATTATATATGATAGTATGATTGATATGAGAAAGGCATCATTACACTACTAGGTGGATTAAAACAGGTTTTTGTGAAACGTTCTACAGAAAAGTTCTCTTCAGAAGAGTTGTTGTACTAATTATTGCGCACAATTTTGTTCAACCAAGCTTTTTCATATAAGCTACCAGTAAAAAGTTATGATTATTTTTTCATCAAAAACTAGTCAAGCTTCAAATATCAATATTCATTTGATGAAAGATCGATAAAAATGTATCCTATACGTTTCCTGAAATGTCATAATACAAGTAAATTTTTAAGAGAATATTGGAAGGGTGTTATTTTTTTAACTTATTTAAATTAGTTTTAAAAATACCATCAAAAAACTCAAAAACATTGCATAACTCTTGAACGCCTTAACGTATCAACATACTTCCTTCAGCAGAATAATAGTATCAAATTAGTTCTACAAGTGTCCCATACATTGTTATTCCGAGAAATGAGACACACAAAAACTACAGCCGAAAATAGATTGCAGAACAATTTTAATTAATTTATTACCAAAATATCTACTTCAATTGAGTTTGAGCAACTGAGGATTAGAGATATTGTGTAATATAGTTATTTCGAACTAGTCGGCCATGATAAATCTATGAACAGAAATCTTCATGATCTCGACAACCATTCCAACAAGTTGATGCAAGTTAATAAAATGCAAATATTTTTATCCACATCGTGCCAAGACGCCTATGACACTGGCCCTTCTTTTTCATCCACTTGTGTATCGAATAGCCTGTAAAAACTGGAAAACGACGCACAATGAGTTTTGGTTCGAATAAATACATTCTACTCATTTTAACAAACTAAGGATTTTTTTGGGTTTCAGGAAGTACTTTGACTTACAACAAATCTATTTTCGGCTGTAGTTTTTGTGTGTCTCATCTCTTGAAAGAACAATGTGTGGAATACTTGTAGAACTAATTTGATACTATCATTTTGCCGAAGGAAGTATGTTGATACGTTAAGGCGTTTAAGAGTTATGCATTGTTTTTGAATTTTTTGTAGGTATTTTTAAAACTAATTTAAACAAGTTAAAAAAAATAACACCCTTCCAATTTACTCTTAAACTTTTACTTATATTATGACCCTTCAGTAACCGCATAGGATACATTTTTATCGATCTGGCATCTAATGAATATTGATATTTGAAGCTTGACTAGTTTTTGATAAAAAAATAATCATAGCGTTTTACTGGTAGCTTATATGAAAAAGCTTGGTTGAAAAAAATTGTGCATAATAATTAGTACAACAACTCTTCTGAAGACAACTTTTCTGTAGAACATTTCACAAAAAAGTTAGAACACATAGAGTGAATTTTCAGGAGTCACCCTACTTATTCGGGAAAATTTATGTAACTCGATCAAATGAAAAGCTAGAGAGGTGCTTTTTTCAGCAAAGTTGCTCAAAATAAAATTTCCTACAACTGTATTTTGTTGTACAATCACTTATGTGTTCAATTAAGAAAGTTAGATTTTAGATTTCAATCTGAATGAGGACCACCTTAGTAACATTTTTCATCAAAAGGAGCGCCATTTGATTACACACAACTTTTGTGAAGACACCAACTACAAAAAACTAATATTTAATAGTGAAAATATTTTTGTCACCCTAATTTCCCGTTTCGGACCACTATGCATTGTTTGCGCTTTTTTCTCAAGAATTTTCAAAGCGCTTTTTTATGCAAACTTTTGAAGTTGTGTGTCTTGTCTTGTCTCAGAAATGCACGAGACGTCGAGATACTGGTAGAGGCATATGCAAAACTTCAAATTCATTCAAACACTAGAACGTGATTCTACCGCTGAAGTGCAAAGAATGTGCCTTTAATGGTATTTCTCTCAGACTCTGAGTTTTCGAGTTATTTAGGGTTGTAATTCGAGGAATCTAGGTTTTGATAAATTTTTTCTTTTTTTTTCAAAAACCTACACATCCAAGCACAGTTATTAAAAATTCAATATATTATTATCATACTCTGAGGTCTTATTCTACGCAATTTTTTTTTATCCGGTTTTTACGCGACTTGTTTTACGCGGATGTTAAAAGTTACGAGGATTTCCGAAGCTACGCGGTTTTTTACGCGGATTTCCCAAGTTACGCGGTTTTCCGTGTTTTGTCTTAGAAATGCATGAAACGTCGAGATCTGGTGTTATCCCGAATTTTTTTAAGTCAACTCTTTGACATTTTCGATTTTTTTTCAAAAAAAAATTTGTTATATTACATCAAATCTCGACGTTTCATGCATTTCTAAGACATTTTACATTAAATAATTTTCGATTTCGGAGATCATAAAAGTCAATTTTTAAAAATATTTTTTTTTTAGGTTTCACCAGATCTGGACGTTTTATGCATTTTTAAGTCACTTGGTATAAAAAATAATTTGTGGTTTTTTTTTCATTTTGTGATTTTTTTTCTACGCGGATTTCCAAAGTTACGTGGTCTCAAAGTCAATATTCACAAAAAAAAATTTTTTCGAGATTACACCAGATCTTGACGTTTCATGCATTTCTAAGATTTTTGGCATCAAAAAATTTTTCTTTAGTTTTGAGTGTTTTTCGCGGATTTCCGAAGTTACGTGGATTTCCTAAGTTACGTGGTTGTTATCCCTCGCGTAAAAAGAGACCTCAGTGTAGCTTGTTGTACGCACATTGGCAGTTTAAGTAGAGCTGCTAATGCCACCTCGTGGTTTGAAATAAACTGCTAAGCGAATAAAAAGTGAATGCTATTTGAAAATCTCATTTTGTACCGAAATTCAATATCTTTACTGAGGTATCAAAACCCTTCTATGACCCTTATCATATTTTGACAACCAGATAAATGTAATTCATTTTCTTTCTGGCACGTCAGTAAAGACATGTGATTTGCAAATAGCATTTACTATACGTCAGTTCAGAGTTTTTTTTAACTACGAGATGGAATCAGCAATTCAACATAAACTGCTAGTACACTGAAGAGTCGAAGACGAAACGTAGAACAAGTAACGTGGTCATGTGCAATCAGCACAAATCGGTTCCTCTCTAGGGTACTATCAATCCTTTGAATGATCGGTAGCTTGCTAAAGTTGTGTAATATAACAAAACTCTGCGCGCTTTGAAATTCATGTTTAAATATCTGGAGAACGGTTATTTCTAATAGAAAGATAATTATGGCAAATTTGTTACACTTGAGCTGTAAATTAACATTCTTGTGTTTGAAAAACTATATTACATCAAGAAGTTGAAGACTGAAAACTCGATTGTTTTAGCTATTACAACGGTAAAAAACGGTTCAATTCTTTAAAAAAACAAGAGTTCTAATTATATGTCACAATATTTCGAGGACGGCTACGTCTCGGAAAAAGATCACTACAAGTTAATTTATTGATTTCATATTCTAGTGTTTAAATGTCAATTTTTTATAAGACACTAGAAGTTTGGCAAATGTCCTTGAATTGTTTTAGTTATAACTTGTTCGTTTTCAAAACGGCACTAATCTAATGATCGTCAAATGTTGGTTAAAATAAAAACATCAGAAAAAAGAAATATGCATTTTCATAATTTTGTATCTCCGGTTAATTTCCTACTTCTTGAAAATGAGTTCAACTTCTTTGCTCAGTATACAATTTTATTAGAGAGTCCGATCAATTTATTGATTGAACACCATTTTTGTAGAATTACAGGCTTCAGAGTTACAACGATTCAAAGAAAGTGCATGTAAATAATGCATTAGACTATTTTAGAAATCATTTGTCACACTTAAGACGTACGTGTACAAAGTTTTATCAAATCGGAAAAAAAATATCCTTATTTTTCTACTATTTCTGTTGTTAATAGGACTCAAGGGAGAGCAAGGATGTGAAGATATAGAACGGAAAAGTGAGAGGTGACAAGGGTCATTTATGCAAGCTGAAATCTTTCAGTAACTTAACATTTATCTTCTACCAGAGGGGATGAATTTAAGCATCTTATCAATGCAAATCACTCGAGTCTCTGGTATGTCGGAAAGCAATGATATAGATCTGTCACCATTTACTATTCGAACCGGTTCCATTCGAATGTTCAACCTGCTATATAGAAATTGAGAAAATACATTCACGCAGTTAAGAACTCGTTGTGTGCGGGAATACCGTCGCATGTAACATTTCTTTCTCCGATTCGGATAGTAAATGGTGCCTTTCTGACCCTATATGTAGGTTTGGGCTGCGTGAAAGACATCGCCATTCCCATCACGCTATACCCCTTTCCGAAGGTAAAAATTAAGTTACTAAAAGATGTTTGCTTGTTTAAATGACTCTTGTCACGTCTCACCTTTACGTTGCATAGCTTCACATCCATGCACTTCTTTGAGTACTATCATTGTATAACTTTTATATTCTGTTTTTACCAAACAGTCTCCGGATAGCTTAATGTCGCAAAAAGTTGAAAGAAATATTGACTATTATACTTATTCGTTTAAAAACAAGTAAAATAATAATGGATATGCATCCAGGACTGTTTTTTCACCACACATTGGCTTCTGCCCATCCGTTCTGATTCTTGTTAGTTGCTGGGACGTTGATATTTTATTACATACAACCCGGTGGTGGCGGTTCAATGCATAGTGCGCTGGTCTTACAAGCTAGTTATCGTATGTTCAAGTATGTTCAATCTGGAAGGATTCTTAGTGTCAGTAGGATCGTAGTACTAGTCATGTAATTATTCTGAACACTAAGAATCGGCTGCGAAGTCTGTTGAAACGGAAACGTCAAATTCCACAAAAGAGGAATGTAATGCCATTACTTCGCTTCTGAAATTTTAGTTTTGTTTCTAAAAATATGTTTTAAGCTTTTGTGTTCTGTATGATGATGATGGATTTTTATATATTTGTTTGAGAATTAAAAATAATGAGATGTCTACAAATGTTTGAGCCTCGCGCGCGGAAAACAGGTAGAGGCTATTTGGAAATAGAATATGACTGAAATGAGATTTGTTCTCTTGTTATTTGAGAGCTCTAGCTTTTTAGCCAGTTAGGTTTCTTGTTGTGATCAAGGATGTTCCCGGTTGGAAGTCTTTTTGATTAACCCGGGATAGTAGATTGGAAACAATCGCCTATTTACTTATTTTCAGTCGTTCTTTTGAAGAAAAATCTATGCCTGCTTGATTAACCAGATCGTTTTTTGTTTTGTTTACTGGTTAAGATATCTGCTGAAATATAAATTATCATCCAGTATCAATTCGTTCTGCTCAAATAATTGTAGGGGTATGAGGTGGGACCATCATCATCATAAAAAGTTCAAATAAAGTCGGATTCAACCAAATCGTTGGCGACTATTTTATCGAATACCTTTCCTAGTTTTACTTTTTTTTATAAATAAAGAAAATAGGTATAGAATTCGCTCAAACTTTAGAAAAAATTTCCGAGGTCCGGAGGGCCGAACATCCCTTCCTATTCCTTAGACGATCTACGTTCGGGCCTGGTCGGCGCCGGTACTGATCATTGAATTCTGGGATTACCAGAAGATGTACATTGAAGGATGATGTACCGGTCCCAGGTCGGATCATCTAGAAACTCCCTGTACAATTTCAGCTAATCCCGATGAGTAACGGAGTAGCAACCAGGAGTGGTCGCTCAAGCTCAAGCTCATTATCTGTCACAATTGACCTTGAAAACGGAATATGTTTCTAGACTTAGATTCCGCAAGATAATAGTTATCCAACAAGCCATAGATTGTTAAAATCCGTCTATTTTTAACGGAGATATCGATATTTTTGTGAAAGCGACTTTTCTCCCCTATTCCAATAGTAGGAAATTTGAGCGCTGTATGATAAAGCAATGCTTGGGAGCAACGTGAAACACGATTTTTTTACTGTTACATACAATTGTTTCTAAGTACCACTAAGACAGTGTACAGTATCATTTTTCATGACATTTTGCTTCGGACCAATTTTAGCACGGTTCGTTTTTGGCAACATAACCGTTCGAATATGATATATGTAAACCAGATGATGGCAGCATTTTCGAGTTGAAAGCAATTCCATAATTATATTGATTTAAACTACTTACAGCAATAAACGCTTGAAGAACATAACACCCATAAACCATTCGAATCAGTTCGTCGAGATCAGCGAATGCGAATTTCTCGGAGATGACTCAACCGTTCTCTACAAACTCAGATTCATATAAAAATTGGTATACTCCTAAACAAGGTTCCTGAATTTCAATTTGATCCGACTTCTGGTTCCGGAACTACAGGATGATATATGAAACGAATTTAAATAACGTAACTCATTTTTTCTCGTAGATATCTGAACCGATCTAAAATTCAAATGAAATTTAAGAACCATTCAAGATTAAAATGAAAGGTCTTAAAATCCTATAAAACATCTTGCTTTTTAGTCAGATCCGACTTCCGGTTTAGGAAAAACAGGGTGATTAGTATAAACATGTCCATTTCACATAAATTAATTAGGTTTATCGGATTTGCAGATTTGGATAGTTGATAACCAAATGAACTTATTTCAGTTTTAGCGGAATTCAGTTTTCGATTTGGAAGGTACCCAAAAATTTAATGCGCACCACGATTTCTCAAAGACTACACTGATTTTCAAACATTTTGAATCAAATGTAAACTATACAGCTCATCAGGTGAATACTTGACTTCGGCTACACCGATTTTCGGATTTCGGTCCCAGTACTGGATCGTTTCTTAAAGCTCAATCGTTTTCTCAATTAAGGCCAAATCGAATTTAAAAAAAATCAAATTAAAGGATTTATGGTCCTATACCAAATTAATGAATTTCATCCGATTATGAAATTACAGGATGATGAGTTTTTAAAATTCATATTAATTTATGGCCATACGAATCGTTTTGGGTTATGCTGGTTCCTGAACACCGGCTATGGAAGTACCGTAAATAATGGCGAAAAATTCTAAAGTGGAACTTACTTCGACATATCATGAAATGTTCAATCGATTATTATGGCACTTTTAGATTCAAATTCGATTCGATTTGCAGTTTCCACATTACAGGGTAATGAGTGATTAAAATCTCAAACTGCCGCTTGAAACGACGATCATTGAAATAATGTCATTAAAACTAAAACACCGAAGAATATTCTTGCGAAAACCACATGCGGATTAATAAAAAATGGTATCATCTCACTGCTAGGTGGATTAAGCACGTTTTTAACCTAGTAAGGAGAGGAACTTTCTACAATATATATAAAAAAACGTCAAGGTCATTGATCAGTCTCAAGCACTACTTCTACCATCTGCCTTCAGTTCGGCCCATCTGAGAGATATTGGGTAATTGTTAAGAACAGAAATTGATAAAGGTGACTAAGGCTAGCAAATAGAGTCTCTAAAATATTAATTGTATAAGAAGGGAAAGTTTTTTTTGTTACATGGATTGGATTTCTATTCATGGGACTGAAATGATATTTATTTATTTTTTTAGGAGCTAGGGAAAAGCCCGCTGGAGCTGAGATTTTGTTCTCCTTCTCCAGTAGGCATAAAACCTTCTCATATCAACAGATAACATTCATCCGAATGATACATAACCAAATCTCAAACTACCCATATTCAAACTACAAAGCTAACTAACAACTATCGATATAGACTAACTATCTTAATAAAACCAGCGGGAAAAGATTCGGAGAATACTGGTTTTAATGGTATTACGAGATAAATTGAAATCAAATTCATCAGAGCAATATTGAATACGCGACACATACTCGAAAACGGTTCATTGAAGCTAAAGACTGTCCCAGAAAGTATGGACGCACTTTGATTTCGCTGTAAATAATTCACAAGTGTTAGATATTCAAATTTTATTCGATATACTGATAATATTAGACTACAACAACAGAATATTATTCTCAACATTTGCTACTTAGTCATTGTAGACTAGCTGGTGCACCTTCTTGCGAACGTTCCTCATTAAATTCCGCGCAGACTTCTTGGCGACAAGTTTTGACACTTTTTTCCAATCTTTTTCGAACTGTTGAATGGTTTCGGCTGCCGAGACATGTTTCCTAAGATGTGCTTCCGTTAATGCCCAAAATTCCTCAATTGGTCGAAGTTGTTGGCAATTTGGTGGATTCATGTCTTTTGGGACGGAAGTGACATTTTTGGTAGTATACCATTCTACCGTTGAAACAAGATCTGGCCAGAAGACAACAGGATCCTTGTGGCTTCGAATCATGGGTAGAAGTCGATTTTGTAAACATTTCTTGATGTATATTTCGTTGTTCATTGAAGCAGTGGTGATGAAGGGTTTCGAAATCTTACCGCAGCTACAAATTGCTTGCCAGACCATAGCTTTCTTACCAAATTTTCCGACTTCAATCGATGTCTCGGACTGGTGTAACACTTGCCCCTTCTCGCGCCGTATAATATTGTGGTCCCGCAAGGATTCGTAATCAAGTTTCACGTAGGTTTCGTCGTCCATGATTATGCAGTTCAAATTTCCAGCAAGAATCGTACTGTACAGCTTTCGAACCCTCGGCCTGATCGATGCTTCTGGTTTCGGACTACGTTTTGGATGTTTCTGCTTCTTATAGGTTCGAAGATTCAAACGTTCTCTAGCACGAAGAACATTTGACTGCGAAGTGCCCTCTTTTTTACCACATCCCGAACTGAAACCTTCTTCGTTTGCTCGAACGTCTTCAGTATACGTTTATCCAACTAAAACTCAAACAAACTAATGAAAACGAATAAACAACTGCACAAGTGGTTAGAGAAGAGTGTAAACAACAGGACGCAGCCATAAAAATTAACAGATTCTGAACCGTTGCGAAATGGCAGCGGTTTTTGGTTGCGTCCATACTTTCTGGGACAGTCTTTATAGTTAGTTCTAGCACGAGGAATTCCGAGAAAGTTATCTTATTACAATATTTGATTACCTTTCTATTGAAAATAGAAACTTTTAAATTATTATTCTCGTTATTGTCTATATTCAACTGATAATTAAAAATCCTAGCAGTTTTGGCCAGCGATCTATAAATCTTACGAAAAATATTTCAATAGGTTCTGCCATCTCTGAGAAAATCGAGTGACATTATTTGTCACATACACACAGACATACATACATAAAAAACACATTGTGCAGTATCGATTGAAAGTCTACGTACATTTTGTACATTTTGACAATAACATTAAATCAATGAGTAGAGAAAAATCACTCAATTTAAAGAAAATGTGTGTAGCGATTCTGCCCTTAAATGAAACGCTATTCGAACTCTGAACCATTTTGTTCGGTATTTGTGCGAAACAAACTTTCTTTTTTTTTAAGTTTATTTTTCTTATCAAAGAGAATATTTGTACACTTTGTCACAGAAGTGTATGCTTGGAAAAACTTTTGCAAATGGCTTCCATTATGACCAGTGAATGGAATATTAAAAAAAACTATAACAAAAAAGCATTATAAATGGTGCTTGGTCAACGGTTATTACTTTGATATATGGAAAACTAATATGATCGGTCAGAAAAAAATTTCGAATAAACATTAATTATATGCCGATATTTTAAAACCCAAAATATCGATGGCGCGCACGTTTTCAATACGTACAATCATAAACTTCACCATAAATATCGACTAGTACATAGATTTTGAGTAGACATAGTGAGTTTAAAGAATCTTTACAAAACGATATAAGCGATATAAAAAACAAGCTTTAAATATATATTTTAGTTTAGATCATCGGATACCAATCTGTGATCAAAAATGTTGAATAGAAAAAAAACATAAACAGTTTGTAACTGTAACAAACGTATTTATTTTGTTTCATTGAGACTGATGTGCACATTGGATCAAATCAAATATTCGTTACCTAGTACAAGTTCTAGGTAACGAATATTTGATTCGATCCTCGGTAAGTCGCATAAGCTCTGCCTCCTACGATTTTCAGGTTACATTGCAGTTATAATGCACGTTACTTGATTTTTACTTGTTTCATGAATTTGATTATTATAAGTTACTGCCATTGAAGTGTAACAATGTGTGCTACTTGGGTACCATTATTCTCTTTCACACGACTTTTATCTTATTTTTGGATTGACAGTATTTCTGCCGGAGGACCCTTCAATTTTGAACTGAACATAATTCACTAAGTTTAAAAAATTTTCCACCATGAAATTTCGACTTTTCGTATACGTATACGGATACTTGCTCAAATAATTTAGCGATGCCGTTTTCTTCATGCTCATCCCGAATTTAGAAACGTTCCAATGGTATACACCCAAATCTCCGTTTACGAACACTTTTTTTTACGTAACTCTTTTTACGAGCCATATCCCCAATAACGTAATGTTTTCGTAACTTCATAAAAAGAAGTTTTTGCATACAATGAAAACGATATCCAATTCATTTATATTCCATGGGAACTACAATATGGGTATTTTTGGAACGGGCTTAAAGAGTCGAAATGTACTCTTGGATTTAAGAATCACCTCAAACATCGTTTTCCTACATTTACTCATCAGATCCGGTCCGAAAATACCCATATTGAAAGGGTTTTTTATGAATATCAATGAACAGGATGTCGCCATCTTGGATTTTGAAACGACCCCAAACATCATTTTCTTGCACACAAATTCTAAATAACGTAAACATTTTTTTCGAACCAAATCCCAAATAACATAAACTTTTTTTACGAGCAAAATTCCAAATAACGTAAACTTTTTTTACAAACTACCTCCATCTACGAACCCTCGTTTGGTTCGTAAATGAAGGTTTCGGTGTACCTGTTTCTATCATCTTTTGACACCCTAAGGATTTCAGAACAATGTACAAAATGTACTTGTGCTAAGTTTAAGACATAAGTCTACAACAATAGAAAAAAAAAGCGGAAGACGGATCCGGATGAAATTCATGAGTTTTGTATGAGACTATCAGACCATCTGATGACGACCGTGCCCCGACCTGGAAGGATTCATAGTAGGATCGTAGTACTAGCCATCAAGGATGGCTTTTATCGTATCAAAGAACGCTCACTGGCAACTCTTCACACGATTGAATCAGTGCCATCAAAGAGAGACGGATATCATCGCAACAACAAAAACCCGGCATGGCTCATTTAATATAGAATCGACACCAGTGCGAGAGCGAATTTCTCTCGATGACATTTCTGAGAATCAAAGGTTAGCACGCTGCTGTGGGGATCCTCTCTGAAGCAACAAACGGTCGCTTATTCTCGTTTCGCGATCCGATTCTATACAGGCAGTTGATAATTGCGATAGAATCATTTTACTATTGCCGCTTATTCTAACTATGTGCATATAACCTTTGTATAAGTTGTGTCTATGAAAATGTCTGTGAATGCTCCACACAAGGGTTTTGAAATATTGCAACCTAGTATGAGAATCATCAAGTTGAATCATCGATTCGATTTTCTGCGATAATTGTCAACTTGTGATTCTCTCTTCGGAAATTCCACACATAAACGATCATTATCAGACTGTAAATTTTTTAAGGGCGCGAAATACTCAGAGTATGAAGTGGTGCGAAGAGATGTAGCAAAATTCTCTCATGGTTCATGCATTGAGAAACTCGAGTTCTTGTAGCATCTTCTACCGGATTGAAAATGTTGTATACAATATAAATAGCAATATAGCAGCTTCTGTCAAATTTTCGGCAATCACCAACACTGCTAGCCATGCAATGATTCTGTACGCTAAAAATCGGCTGTGAAGTCGGTTGAAACAGAATGGCAAAATTTTACAAAAGGAATGTAATGCCAAGACTTTGCCGAGGAAAGTGACTAAATAGTTTGAAATTGACATTTTTTCACTAATCACCATGAAACTTGGGAACCGGAAGTGGGATTTAACAAAAAAATCATGAACTTTGTTATTATTTCTCATATAGAAAGGCTATGCAATCACTGTGAAAACCGAACTTTGAACGGAGGCTCGAAGGGCCAAGTATCATATACCATTCGACTCAGTTCGTCGAGATCACAAAATGTCAACACATTTCTTGGTTTAATCCCAACGGATGCGGTAACTGATAAGAAAACATAACTCAACTTTGTCTTGAAGTATCTTACTTTTTCATTGTCACATTTTGTTTCGGTGACCAATTGGCAGTTACTTCATGTATTTTGCAAACTTTCGAGTGTCCTCTGACGTTGTACGACAATACTATCATGCGACCATTACATAGCATATGTTTTTTCTTTGTCTATGGAAAGTTACAAGTGCTACTTAGGCAGATAGAGACAGAGAGAGAGAGAAACGGCAATTATTTTGTGCATACACGTATGTTGAACATTGTCCGAGATATGAGAAAGACTGAAAAAATAAACATGCAACTTCATCGACTTTCGTAGATTGGAGTAAGTTTGATGTTCCTATCATTTCCAGTAAAATAGATTTTTATGAAATGATTTGCTAACATGGAATAATATCTAAACGTGTCCGTAAGCATATGCTGGTTAATACCAACATCTGCCGTCCGTAATCATACATAATCCATAAAGTTATTCCATTCACACTTCGATTGGTGGGAATGAAACAACACATCTAAATCGGTTTGAATTGTTCGCAAGCGTGACAACTGCAAACATTACAATAAATTAACTTGGGGCGTTAAACCAGAAGCATATTGAGACTATAAAGCAGGATGTGGGCCGCGCAAAACCGACCGGGATGAGTCTGCCGCTAATGAGCATTGTGCAATTTTCATCTCGCCAAAACCACAACCGATGCCAGCCAGGGCCAAAAATATACGCACGGTCTGGCCATTTTTTAAAATAATTTATTCTCATTGGTATAATTATCCGGGCGCAGAGTTGCACATTTGTATGGTTCTGGCAACAGCAGCAAATAATGTTACAAGCCCCTCCCCCCACCCCAATGATTCCATGGTGCTACCCTGCTGGTTATCTGCCAAGCAATATTTTGGCCAACCATTAAGAAGCAGTTTCACGTTGCCCGAACAAATGTACCGATGGAAATATTTACAGTCCTCATGGAAGAGAACCACATTTGTATTTGTTTGCAATTTATGATACGATCGGAATGACTGAGATTTTCAAAATACCGACTTTTGCTTCAACGAAGGAAGTTTCTATATTTCGAAACATTTTGTGATCAAATGAAAAGAGAACGAATTCGGTAAGATCTGACGAGCAATTGTACTTTGTAATTCATGTGCAACATTCGACATCTTAGGTTCTAAAAACCTAACTAAACGATTTGGTTTCAAATATTAAATCGATTAACGAGGATTAGACATCACTTTCATCTCTCAACCATGTGTACTCGCTTTTCACCGAACCCGTCGTCAATATCGAGCCTTTTTGTAGAATTCTGAAATGGATACTCAAGCTTTCCGAGCACTTCACACAAATATTTATTGATTTTACAAAAGCTTACCGTTCGTTCATCGTTTGATAATTGAATTGAAGCGTTTGGTAATAAAACTTTCTGTCAAAATCTGCCAAGCCGTTCTGTAAACGCTGTAAACTCTAAAGGATGTTTCGGTGAGTGTAACGCCTTTCTGATTATTTATTTGGCGAAAATTCAAAGAGTGTTCGATATTATTTTATAGTTATTTTGTTGCAATAAAATAATATGTGAAATAATGAAAATTGTAAATGAAATCCAGATACATACACGGAACATACTTCTGACATAACAGACTTTCCAACTGGTTCTCATATATCTCACCCTTTTCAAAGATTATAGCCGGTGAGGCATGTGAAATTCGCCCCAAAGGGATTCATATTGTTATACTATATTTGATAGTTTGGATTTTAGACATTTTTTCCAAAATTTCAACCCTTTAACTGCCACATTGACGGAGCTGGTATGGTTCTATTGATTTTCACTTTAATTGATTGTTGAAGTAACAGCTCCATCGAAAAACTTGAAAAAATGTTTTAGAGATGTTTTAGGCATGGCCAGGAAGGTTGGGAAAATTATCTTCAATTCAAGCTCTTTCAAATGCGGTATAACAATATCAGGGTGGCAAGTGAATTGCCGATTTAAATTTCCCGTTTTTTTCGGTTTTCCCGGTTTTTCGAGATAAAAATTCCCGGTTTTTGGAATAGGCTCAAATCGTCCCAGTTTATTTTTTTAATATTCTTCAATTCAAACTTTAAACAAATATCCCATGTCCAAAAAAGATTATTGTAATAGGCCCTCTAATTGAGGATTCAGGTACTTTTGAGGCAGTTCGATGTATATATATAGGAAACATTCATTATAACATGTGCATATAAGAAAAACATAAACCATTTTTCCAGCCATTCAGGGGTTTTGGTTACACGAAACCGGTTTCTTTCGAGCGCACATGACTGTTTTTACTATTTTTTTGGTATACATATAATTGAAAATAAACCAATAAGGAACAACAATCCCAAAAACAAACGCTTGCCACTCTGAAAAAATAACAACAATCTATGCTTGCAATTTCAAAGCTCTCTACCAACTCTTCACACGATTCAATCAATGCCATCAAAGAGAGACGGATATCATCTCAGCAACAAAATCCAGCAGGATTCATTTAACATAGAATGGACACCAGTGCGAGAGCTAATTTCTCCCGATGACCCGTCTGAGCATCACGGGTTAGCACGCTGCTGTGGAGAATCGCTCTGAAGCAATAAACGGCCGCTCATTCTCGTTTCGCGGTTCCGTTTCGGGCAGTGGATAATTACGATAGAATCATTTTACTATTACCGCTTATTCCAACTATGTGCATATAACCTTTGTATAACTTGTGTCTATGAAAATGTCTGTGAATACTCCACACAAGGGTTTTGAAATACTGTAATTTAGTATGAGAATCATCAAGTCGAATCATCGATTCGATTTTCTGCGATAATTGTCTACTTGCGATTCTCTCTTGATAAATTCCACACAGTGCCGATCATTGCAAAACTGTATCTATTTGGTGGGGGCCATGAAATACTCAGAGTATCAGATGGAGCGAACAAATGTAGACAAATTCTCTCACGGTTCATGCGTTGAGAGGCAGCGAGTTCTTGTAGCATCTTTTACCAGATAGAAAATGTTGTATACAATGTAGAGAAATATCGAGCCGCTTTCTGCCAAATTATCGGCAATCACCAACACTGATGATGGTACAGCGAACCTAATATAATATCGTCATTGCCAGGGTTTCGGTCATGGTACAACAAATTGTTATATGGACGCTGTTCAAATTGTGGTAATTCGCTTGCAAGCACATCTGTCCAACGAACAATACCCTCAGATGAATTGTCATGCTGTGATTGTGATGGAAACCATAGAACCAATTATTAACAAACTCCTGTCAGACCTAAAGTTTTAAAGTTTCATGTAATAAAATGGAATGTAAAATCATTACATGTACATAAACCTAAGATTCCGCAAAACCGTTCGGATACCACGACCTGCTCTTTTAAAACACTAATTTTTTTTTCTAATGTATCTCTTAGTCAAGTCCGTCATGTCATCCCATTTTTTAAATGCAACATGTTTACGATTTCAATGCGTTGGTGAGTAAATAAATCAAATGATAGCTGTTAAAATGCACAATATATCGATCTATTTTTCCTAATAGGATTCTTAATACTTGTAGAGTAATCAGTAAAATAATCAGAAAGTACGAGTTCCTCATGATGAACTCTCCGCTGGTTTTAAACGCTCAAAAAAGGAACTCAAATACTTCCTGCAAACGGTTAATAAGATTAAAGTCGACAACTCTTCTAGTTTGTAAGTCATATTGACATCTAACAGAAATATAAGCATAACACAAGTGTTGTCTCAAGATTTTATTACTGAGACAAATGACGATGAAACATGGGCAATCATTAGCAAACATAAAATCACGAAGGCTCCTAAAAATGTCAAATATTTTTTTCCATACCTATGTTACTTTAGAGATTTTGCCATCAATTTTGCTTACTTATTACGAAGCTTAATCAAAATCCAACAGAAGCATCCAAATTATCCTTATTTTTCAAAATGAGCCTTTATTACGACGAGATATGGGGTGTTGACCAAATTTCCAATGAACGATAAGTTGTTTCAACACTTTTACTGAACATCTCGCTCAAACGCAAAATTGGGTATTATCTCCTACTTTTCAATTGTTGAAAAAAATCATTATGCTAACAACTGTTACTCATATGTGAGCTACACAGAAAAAAATAATTAATTTTACAGGTAACAGAATTCTACAAACGATATAATTCACAACTACTAAATTTTTAAAATGACGCAATATGCCATTCGCACAGAATTTTACATGCTCCGAGTGTAATTTGCCCTCGGCTACCAAGTGCCGCTGTATGGATTTATATGTATCAATTAACAGATCGGCTGAAAAGTTCGTATCGTTTCTATGAGAGGGCGCCACTAGAATTAAATCCATACCATTTTCAGTTAGTACCAACCTTCAAAAGATACGTGTATAATTTTGACGGCAGTCTGATTAATAGTTTGTGAGATATTGCTTTTAGAGTGAAGCTACTTTTGTTATTGTGAAAAAAAAATGGAAAAAAAGGAATTTCGTGTGTTGATGAAACACTACTTTTTTATGAGAAAAAGTGCCGCCGATACCAAAAAATGGCTTGATGAGTGTTATCCAGACTCTGCACCGGGCGAGCAAAAATTCGTAAGTGATTTGCAAAATTTCGTGCTGGTCATATGAGCACCGAAGACGATTAACGCAGTGGACGTCCAAAAGAGGCTGTTACCGATGAAAACGTGAAAAAAATCCACAAAATGATTTTCAATGACCGTAAAGTGAAGTTGATCGAGATAGCTGATACCCTAAAGATATCAAAGGAACGTGTTGGACATATTATTCACGAATATTTGGATTTGAGAAAGCTTTGTGCAAAATGGGTGCCGCGTGAGCTCACAATCACAATGTCACAATTCGATGAAAACCATGCTGAAATTGAACGAATTGGGCTTCGAATTGCTCCCTCATCCACCGTATTCTCCAGATTTGGCCCCCAGTGACTTTTTCCTGTTCTTAAACCTCAAGAGAATGCTCGCTGGTAAAAAATTTAGAAGTAATGAAGAGGTAATCGCTGAAACTGAGGCCTATTTTGAGGCAAAGGACAAATCGTACTACAAAAATGGTATCGAAAAGTTGGAAGATCGCTATAATCGCTGTATCGCCTCTGATGGCAATTATGTTGAATAATAAAAACGAATTTTGGCAAAAAAATGTGTGTTTCTATTAAACGATACGAACTTTTCAGCCGAACTGTTATTCAATGAACAGAAAAGAACTCTGCGGTCCAGTCGAGTAACCGATGTGCTTGTGATCTTATGTTTCTCGGTTCAAGTCGCGCTGCTGCTATCGATTTTTTGTTTTTTATTTCGTTCGAATTCAAGACATGTAATTTTCAAATCAAACAATTTTCCATATTCTTGAATATAAATTTGTATGAAAAACGACACTCCATTTATGTGCATCTTATAAGATGTAAAATCACAAGATTTTTCCGAACTGTGTAGTAATATTTTTCCCGGTTTTTCATTGAAATTTCGGACTTTCCCCGGTTTTCCCCGATGAAATCAAATTCCCGAATTTTTCCCGGTTTTCCCGATTTTCCCGCTCACTTGTCAATATATATTTTCTTTGGAAGCAGATTTTACGTGCTTACCCGTCTATAGCCTTTACAAATCGGTCTCAGTTTTACAGTGCATTATCACTGATAATCAAATTTACTGTAAAAACTATCATCAGGTTTCGTCAAAAAATTACCGAACAACGAAATTTAGTCCAGGCAAATTTAACTGAGTTGAATCAAATATCCACAGCTCGAAAGATTCTTGTGTCGCACATAAATGGAGCATCGTCTTTCACAAAAATGTAAATTCAAAAACATGTGACATTGTGTGATTTGAAGATTACATGGTTTGAAATCAAATGAAATAAAAAAAAAAGATCGATAGCAACGGCGTGACTTGAACCGAGAAAGATTAGATCACAAAACACGCCATTTAATCGACTAAGCCACAGAAGCAAAGCAAAGCCTTGGTATTACATTCCTGTAGTGGAATTTGACCTTCTGTTTCAACAGACTTCGCAGCCGATTCAGAGTGTACTGAACCATTGCATGGCTAGTGCTACGATTCTACTGAAACTACGAATCCTTCCAGGTCGGGGCTCGAACATACGACAGCTGGTTTGTAAGACCAGCGCCCTATGCATTGAACCGCTAACCCGGGAGCCACAGAAACACATATCTGATTAATGAATACTTGGTACAGCAGCATTTGGAGCCTGTAAAATTCTTTTAGAATAGAATGTTGCGGCATTTGACAAGTTAAGTAGTTATGAATTGTATCGTTTGTAGAATTATGTCACCTGCAAAATTCCGTGTCCTTCAACCCATGTCTATTCCATGTTACTATTGATTTTCATGTCGTGTAAATTTCATTATTTCTTTCCGTGTAGGGTAATGGTTTTACAAACGAGTTGTCGTATGTTCGAGTCCCGACTTGGAAAGATTTTTAGTGCCAATAGGACACTACAATGTACGTCTCTATAGATGCACATCAAAAGAACGTCACAATTCACCTAAATGTACAACTAAAAACATGTAAAATTGAATCATGTCATTAACGTGAAATGTAACGGAATGCGCGTGTCGCGTTTTTTGATCATTTATTAAAAAACTAGACCGATTTTCGAAAAAACTAAAAACCCTTCAGTTTGCGCAATTAAATTTATCACAACTAAGTATTCCTAGAATTTTGCTTTGCCGAGCCGTAGTTAGTTTTTGAAATGTATAAACGGTTACTATTCCATTCCACGGGAATAGTTTCAGAACTGAAAAGTGGTGTTTGTAGCAAAATTTCACAAAGAATCTGAAAATGCAACTCAAAATTATAAAACTTTAACCATAACAACCGAAATTTGAAAAAGTTTGCTTGCACGCTGCTGTTTCGTATTGAGATGGCGTGAGAAATGCACGGTGGGTACGGTGGCATTATATCGTGAGCAAAAATTACATTTCAAATAATTACACGAATTTATGCAGCATTGGGCTTTGTGTTAAATTAAAAACGAGTTGAATACAATCAAATGAGTGTTGTGAGAAATCGTTTATTTTATAAGTAACTGTAATTTATATTACTAGTAATGTCCAAGTCTGTTAAGTTCAATGCATTGATGTTGCAGAAGCAATAATGCATAGCTGTGTAATATCATATAAAAGGTATTACTTCAGATTGTAGCCATTCATTATAGAAAAAATAAAAATTCAACCTTGACGTTTTTTGACAGTATATGTCACATTTGACCTTGAAAACAGAATATGTTTCTATACTTAGATTCCACGCGATAGATAGCTATCCAACAAGCCATAGATTGTTAAAATCCGTCCATTTTCAACGGAGATATCGACATTTTTGTATAAGCGACTTTTCCTCCTATTCTAGCAGTAGGAGTTTTGAGCGCTGTATGACAAAGCAATGCTTGGGAGCAGCATGAAACACGATTTTTTATACTGTTGCATACAATGAAGGCAAAATTTTCGAGTTGAAAACAATTCCTTAATTATATTGTGTTAAACTAATTACAGCAATAAATGCTGAAAAAACATAACACCCATATACCATTCGAATCAGTTCGTCGAGATCAGCAAATGCGTGTGTGGCAAATACTTCCACTCAATTTTCTCGGAGATGGCTAAACTACAAACTAAGATTCATATGAAAAGTAGTATACTCCCAAAGAAGGCTCCTGAATTACTTTTGAATCCGACTTTTGGTTCCGGAACTACAGGATGATATGTGAAACGAAATTAAAATAATGCAATTCATTTTTCTCGTAGATGGCTGAACCCATCTAAGATTCAAATGAAATCTAAGAATCAACTATGATTCAAATGAGAGGTCTTAAAATCTTTTAAAACATCTTACATTTTAGTCAGATCCGACATCTGGTTTAGGAGATACAGGGTGATTAGTATAAAAATGTCCGTTTCACATAAATTAATCAGATTTATCGGGTTGGATAGTCGATTACAAAATCAATTTATTTCAGTTTAAGCGGTATTCGGTTTTGGATTCGAAATGTACCATCAAATTTAAATTCGCACTACAATTTCTCACTCATTAGGTGAATTTAACTGATTTCGGCTACACCGATTTTAGAATTCCGGTTCCAGTATCGAATCGTTTTTCAAAGCTCAATCATTTTCTCAAAATTTCTCGATCATTTTCGCCAAATTGAACTTCAAGAACAAAAGTTCAGGTCACATACAAAATACAAATCCGGCTTTAAGGTCCCATACAAATTTGGTGAATTTTATCCGAATTACAGATGATGAGTTTTCAAAATTCATATCGATATAGAAGATGTAAATTGTTTGGCGTATTAATTTATGGCCATTCGAATCATATTGGGTTATGCTAGTTCCTGAATACCGGCTCTGGAAGTACCATAAATAATGACGAAAAACTCTAAAGTGGAACTTACTTCGACATCTCATCGATTGTCACACGTTAAGATTGAAATTCGATACGATTTGCAGTTTCGACACTACAGGGTAATGAGTGATTAAAATCTCAATTTGCCGTTTAAAACGACGATAATTGAAATAATGTCATGAAAATTAAAACACCCAAGAATATCCACGCAAAAAACACACGGATTGATAAAAAACGTATCATCTCACTGCTAGGTGGATTAATAACGTGTTTTAATATGTGTTGAACTTTTGATAATTTTTCGGATATTAAAAACTAACTTTGAAAAGGCCTAAAACATTGCATCGAGTGTCACTTAGATTTTTTCTAATATTGTTAATTGTCAAAATGTAAACAAAATAAAAATCACAACAACTTGCTTACGTAGCGCGTGCAAGCATGAGCTTGTGTATGCATGTTTATGCGAACTTTGTAAGGTAATAGATGTAGATTCTACGTAGATAAAATCAAAAAAAAATTTTACATTATTTATATCTTCAGCAAAAATACTTCAAATGTTTTTTTCTTCAAAATAAGATAGAAAAAAAAATTTTGTGTAAAAAAATTATTTTTTTTTCGAAATTGGTACTACCCCCTTAACAAAAATTAAGGTGCCACTTTCAAAAGAAGCGTAATATAATCTTGTAAAACTTCTTCGAAGACACGTTAGCTCTTGAAAATCAGTGAAAGTCAGTACAGACTTTTGACCGTCTTTGTCCAGTTTTGAACCGTCGCGGACTAGATGGGGTAAAACGCATCCCCTATGAAAATGTAGCTATATCTTAACTATAGAGAATAACAGAGAAGAGTTTCATGCATTACTATCTTCCGTAATCATTATTTCTCAAAATTACGTACAAATACTCGCTGAATACATCGAAAAATACATGAAATGTCTTATTTTCAAAACCCTTAAAAATTGTCTATTGAAATATATGCGGGGCATGACGCCTGATTGTGGAAAACATGAAAAATATACATTTTAAATTACGCGAAGTGACGATTATCTGAACATGGCGGCAGGATGATCTTAAACAACGAGTAAACATCCATCAAAACAACGGTTTAAAGCTCATGACAACCACGGGGCAATATGCACCCTCATAAAGCTTCTTCTGCTACTTTAAAGAAAGCTTTAGACTTTTCGTTGACGAAATATTTGCCAGGTGGATGATTGTTCACTATTATTCATTAAATTGATAACTTAAGGATAATTTTCGTAAGCGAATTCTTGAGCATTTTGCCTCAAACAATTCGGGTCATTTTGCCCCCTAAAATATGAGACGATAAATTTGACGATTTTTCTATAAAATTGCAAAAACATCGTCTCTATTAGAACAAATTTTAAAAACCCGAATGATTGGCAAAAAAGTTCACTGGTTACATAATTAAAATCGTCTTCCTCGCCCTAGAAAATTACTATGGAACGAGTTTCATGAGTAGATGTTGGAAAACGATGTTTGAGGCCGTTCCGAAATTCAAAATGGCGGATTCCGGTCAATTACTATTCCTTAAAAACTCTTACAATTTGTGTCGATATTACTCGAGTTGATCGAATACTTTCACAATATGCATATTTTTGGAACGGTTTTCATGAGTAGGCGCTAACATTTTTGAAACAGTAGTACAATATCTGCGGCAGATATAATTTATAGCCGGATTTGGTAAAAAATACTAAAATACAAATTAAATCAGTTTCAAATTATCAAAACATTTTAAGCTAGACAAAGGAAGAGTGCAAATTGTCAAAACACGTTATATTTTTCAAATTTGAAAAATTAAACATCAATAAAGCGAAATTCTGAATACATAGAACTAGAGCAGATGAATATGCCATTTTGGAATTCAGAACTACCTCTAACATCATTTTCTCACATCTACTTATCAAATCCGTTCCGAAAATACTCATATTGTAAGGCTTTCAAAGAATATAAATAAACCGTATGTCGCCATCTTGGATTTTGAAACGACCTCAAACATTATTTTCTTGCAGCTACTTATCAAATCTGTTCCGAAAACAGATAGGGGGTTTCCACATTCATTGTACAAAACTTTTTTACGAACCAAATCCCAAATAACGTAAACCTTTTTTAATAAACTACCTTGATTTACGAACCCCTGTTTAGTTCGTAAAAGGAGGTTTCGGTGTACTATTTACTACTGTTAAAAAAATAGTTTGTGACTAGCGTTTTTAACTCTTTCGGCCCGAAATGTTCCCGACACCCGCCCTGGACCTAATTAAATTTGTATTCTCAGTACTATTTCCACGTAACGAAAAAGTGAGATTTTTGGAATAATTGTAATTATTGTTATACTAAAACTACGGCTTGATTTTGAAATCGTTCTGCTTATTGACCGAATTTCGGTTTCGTTTCTTTCAAGTGCCAGTGAACGGAGTTTTTCATTTGCGCAAGATAATTCCATTTTCCTTTTTTTTCATCACCTATGTAATTACCAGTTTGGTGTAGTAATACTTGATAAGGCCGTCTTCATTTCTACACCCCCGACTGCCACTGCACAGTAATTTCAATCTGCGCATAAATCACGGAAACGATTTCATTTCACGAAAATGATCATTATCGAACTATTCATCTGCAAGCCACAGCGATATTCACCACCTGCCATTAGCAGGAAATTGCCATCGAAGCACTAATTGTAACCGTATATCATTTTGAGTCATCCTCGAACCATTTCCCGGGGGGAATATATGACGATCACCCACCTATGGCCAGAGCAACAGCAGGGTAATCATTTCGTCATACCTTGGTTTGGTAAGACGACACAAAATTAATTTTGCCAGAATTTATACCAACATGTTGTTGTTTTTCGTGTGTTATTTTGTGACACTTCTTCCATGAAAACCGATTAAGAATTTATCGAATGAGTTTTCTATTCAACTTCTCTCATTCCACGTTCGAACAAATTGATTTAGTTCAAGATGCTGAAAACAGTGCCACAAATGTGCAATGGAACAAACTAACGTACGGTCGACTGCATTAAATTCGTTTCGTTCTACCACACGTCGGAGGAAATTCTGGAAAAGACAAGGAACGTGCCTCATGTTCTGACGTTTGGGCTCTAATAGCTGATCCAGTTAAGGTCTTGCCCCACGGGTGATCTCTCGCTGAAGCCCGTGTTCCGTTTTGTTGACGTGGATACGATGAAATGCGATGCCCATTATGAACACTCCACCTGCCGACCTGACCGAACAGAACTGAGACGGGCTCCCGCGTCTTGTTGCGATCCGGACGACCGCCACGTCCGTCCGCTTAGATAGCAGCACACATTCGTTATTAAATGTGGAAAACGCTGGGTGTGGAAGCTGCTGATGCCTCTGGTTTCAATGGTGGTGACCGATGACCTGCAGGTCACTCGATGTTGTGAATATTGACGTAGAGCGAGATGCAACCAAAACGGAGGGAACGCTTCCATGCTGGCCCCCGGCAATGCGGACTAATTCTTATCTATAATTGCACAAGCTAGAAATGTTGTAATTGGTAACACGATAGGGAGTAATTGATAGTTCGAACATACTGAGGTTGCTTTAAAACCGAAACGACTCCTGTCAGGGTGCCAATTACGGATGTTAGGTTCGTTACTGGTGAAATTTGCAGGTATCGGAATATGTACGAAATTTTCTTAACAGGAGAAGTTAAATACGTCTCCAAAATGCGAATCCATTTCGGAATGTAGTCAAAATTAGCTTGTTCACATTACATGAACGACGTGACACTTTTATTTCTCTAGTTCATGATAAAGACATTTAAAATATAAAGCTTTATGGGGAAAAAAACTTTACCGATAATAAAGGGTGATTTTTTTCTGGTATCTTTTTGGCAACACTGTTTTTAACAGATCACGCGTGAATCGTGTTTTGTATCATTGTCAAACTTGTTTAGTTTGGTCTATAATTTAATCATGAATCGATTTACAACGTTTAAGGGGCGAGATGGGTCTAACACTTTTGAAAAATCAATAATATATTTCTTCGTATTTCCTTATAGTAAAACATTTCAAGAATATTCTGTGAAATTTTCAAGCCTATCGAAACAAAACTTAGCAAGTTATGGGTAGTGGTGGTAAATTGCGAACCGAACGCCGATGCTTCTGCAAATTTACTCTAAAATGTTCACCGAGCGTAAGCATGCGATAGGTTCGAAAACTATTCCCTCGTTTAATGCGAAGGTGTTCTGTGCTCGGTGTTCGGCGAAGCAATCTGTTTCGAACCGTTCGGTTGGCGGACCATCGGCGAGGGTCGAGTAAACTGCGTTCGATACGATGCTTTGTTGATTTCAAGTCTCGCATCCTGGTTTTTGAAATTATCAATGCACACGTGATCAACACAAAAAAATTCATTTGCTCGATTGATAAAACGATCAAAAGCGATTGAAATGGTTTCATTTTGGACATTATCAGTGTGCGTAGGGTGGCTCGATATGGAAAATAGTAAGTTTTTGATCTTTTGCAAATTCATGGTTTTTGGTTATAGAATCAATAACAATAAGAATTGAATAATTTGGAACATTTTCAGCGAGTGCATGGTGGCTCAATATGCAAAATTTGTAAACTTTTTGACTATAATTTGGACAATTCCAAATATTTGGCTCAATAGGAAAAACGAATTTATTTTTACTTTTTCAAATTCGATGTTTAATAAATTGGTGAGTCAATAGCAAATAAAATTGAGTTATTTCAAGCATTTTCAACTAGCGTAAGGTACCTGTATATGGAAAATATTTTGAATAATGTCAATTCGATGCTCTATTGATTGGTGAATCAATAGCAGTTCAAATAAGATAATGATGAACGTTTTCAGCGATCGTAGGGGAAAATATTTTGATTTATGCTGTTTTAATGTTCAATTGATGAGCGAATCATCATTGATGAGCAGGTAGAATTGGATGATTTTGGACGCTTTTAGCGAGCGGTGGTTCAATATGAACATTTTGACTTTTGCATGTTCGATGCTATATTCATTAGTGCATTAATTGCAATGAAATTAGTAAATTTTGGATATTCTCAGCGTGTGCTGGATGGCTTAATATAGAAAATAGTAATTTTTATACTATTTCCAATTCCATACCAGTAGTGGTAAAAAACACCAAACACCATTCCTTTTACATATTTGTTCAAAAATATTTTCCTAACAAAATCATGCAAGCTGTTCATTCGGTTTACGGTAAAGTTCGCTTATTGTTCAGCAAAGCAATATATTTCAAACCATTCAGTTGACAGACCATCGGGGAAGGTCAAATGAGCTCCATTCGATGCGTAGTTTTATTATTTATGGTTCGATGACATGCCTACCTACAGCTTCAAAACTAATATTCTATTTCAGTTGATATGCAAAGAAATAGCGCGTCAAAATCACAGGCACTTCGAAGATTTGCATGTTTAAATCGTATGGTTCACCACCACTACTATTGATATATTAAACAATACAGCATCCAATTTACAAAACAATTCACAAATTTTCATATAAAGCTGCGTTACCACCGGAAAAAAATGCTTAAAATTCTAATATTCCAATTGCTATCAATTAAACATTGAATTAGTAAGAGGTAAAATATTCCCATATTTTTATATAATACCACTCTACGCCCACTGAAAATGTCCAAAATTATCATACGAGGTCTGTTCAAAAAGTACCCGGAATTCTAATTTTTCTAAAAAAATATTTATTTATTCGTCTACATCTATATGGTCCCCTTCAAAGTAATCCCCCCTAGATATAATACACTTATGCCAGCGTTTTTTCCAGTCTTCGAAACACACCTGATAGTCTTTTTTGTAATGCTCTGTAGCACTCTCAGCGATTCTGCCTTTATCTCTTCAATCGATGAAAAACGCTATCCTTTCATGGGTCTTTTCAACTTTGGGAACAGGAAAAAATCACACGGAGCGATATCTGGTGAATAAGGAGTTTGGGGCATGATTAAAGTCTTGTTTTTAGCCAAAAAATCATGATCAAAATTCAGCAGTTTTGGAACAAATTTTGCTGCCACTCGTTTCATGCCCAAAACATTTGAAAAATTATGATGGCATGAGCCAACTGATATGCCAATTTCATCAGCAACTTCTCTAATAGTGATTCGGCGATCATCCATAATCATTTTTTCCACTTTTCCCACATTTTCATCGATTATTGACGTGCTGGGTCGATCGGAGCGTTCGTCGTCTTCAACGTCTTTGCGGCCATCTTGGAAACGCTTATACCACTCGTAAACACTTGTTTTTTCCATAGCAGACTCACCGTAGGCTCTCTGTAACATTTCGCACACTTGGTTACACTTTATTTCATTTTTCACGCAAAATTTAATACAAATTCTTTGACTCTTCAATTCTTCCATTGTTTAAACTAACAAAAATCGCCGAGATAAAAAAAAACACGTCTACACCAGCCGCTACAAGACAGAATGTAAACACTGAATACAGCTGAAAATTTCACCATACATTAGGGACATATGTACCAACACAATAAAAAAAAATTTGACCACCGAACTCTCCAGACGCGCGCAATTAAAAAATTCCGGGAACTTTTTGAACAGACCTCGTATTCGAATTTAAATCAATAAAGCATCGGATCTGCAAAATCAAATACTAACATTTTTCAAATAGGACCACACTACGCTCGCTGGAAATTTCTTATTGAAACTGCTATTGATTCATCAATTAATAGAACATTGAATCGACATTGAATAAATAAATAAATTGATTAATAAATTAGTCAAAAATTTTAAAATTTTCCAAATAGCACCACCCTACGGTCGTCGAAAATGTCAAAACTATCACTATTAAAGGGAATATAAAATCAGCAAAAGTCAAAATATTTACAAATTTTCATATTGCGCCACCCTACGCTCGCTGAAAGTGTAAAAAATTATCCTAATCGAATTGCTATTGCTTGATCAATCAATAGAGCATCGAAATGAGATTTGTCAAAAAATTTATATTTTCCATATACAGGCACCCTACGCTCGTTGAAAATGCCCAAACATATCCTAATCGAAATGCTAGTGATTAACTAATCAATACAGTATCAGGTTTGCAATAGTTTAAAAATTTGCAATTTTTCGCATTGAGTCATTCTACCTACATTCACATAAAGTATGCAAAATTATTTAATTCGAACTTCTATTGATTCATCAATCAATGGATCACCGACTTGGCAGTAGTCCAAAATTTCACAATTTTCCATACATAATCACCCTACGCCCACCAAAAATGTAAAAAAAAATTTTTTACTATTGATTCACCAATTAGTTAAACATAGAATTTCGAAAAGTCAAAATATTTACAATTTTCTATATTTACTCTTGCTGGAAATGTTCAAAATAACCATACGCTGCTAAACTATCCAAACACTCTAACGACCTGCCGTAGCTGACAAAGTTCGGTTCATCCGAAGCAACAGCCTATAGTACTCGAATCGGATGTTCATGAACATACTAGTAACGATAGGCTCACAAACTAAAGTATCGATTCTTTGTTCGGCGAGGCTAACTCGAACGATGGTATCGGCAAATTTATACTCGCGATGATGGATCGCTTTTTGGTTCGGAACGAACACGTTTTGCGTGTTCGGAATCGATGCTTTACCACCACTGGTTATGGGCCTTTATCTTTGCTTATCTCATACTGCGAAGAAGTAAGAGCTCGGCTTACAGGCCCAAGATTTCTGCTTCGATTGACTTAAAAACTTCACAAAACATTCTTGAAATGTTTCATTATAACAAATTATAAAAGAAAAACTATGATTTTTTGAAAATGTTAGACCCTACGGGCTCCCTGGAGTAATAAATTGTTTCCATTGATTTTATAGACAAAAAACTTTAAACGCGTTTTTCTCGGAAGCAGGTTTTGAAAGTCCGTGTCCATCGTCATTCAAAAACTACTGCACCAATGCTTTTCGAATTTTGAACACACTTTCTACATATAAAAAAAAGACCACAACGTTTTCCTTTTTCGTTGTTTGTTACTTAAAGGAGGTTTTACAGCTAAAAAACGGCGGATTCATTTCTTTATCGAAAAATTGTGTTCAGCGACAAAGCTCATTTCCGGTTGAATGGTTACGTCAATAAGCAAAATTATAGCATCTGGAGTGAAGAAAAGCCAGAAGCATTGCAAAAGCTGCCAATGCAGCACAAAAAAGTCACTGTTTGGTATGGATTATGGGCCGGTGGCACCATCGGCCCGTACTTTTTCAAAAGCGATTATGAGCGGAACCTTACTGTGAAAGGCGAGCGGTACCGTGTGATAATTGACGTTTTTTTTTGTCCAAAATTGAAGAATTAGACATTCCTGACATGTGGTTTTAATAAGATGGTACCACATCCCACACGGCACGCGAAACCATGACCAAATTAAGAGCCGTCTTCGGTGAACAGTTTATCTCACGTTTTGAGCCCGTGAATCGGTCACCTAGATCGTGTGATTGCCTTTGGACTAATTCTTGTGGAACCATGTTAAGGCCCATGTCTACAAGGATAAATCAGCAACGACGGCCGCACTGTAAGCCAATATTTTAGTAGAAATGAGTAAATATTAAATTAAATTCAACAAATCGATAGATGGATTAATATAATTTAATCTTTGAAAATGATTTTATGCGCATGTTGGTCGCAGCTCCGCTTCAGACGGCCCATGCGCATGGTCCTATTTTGGCACACTTTCTTTACCATATGGGCCGTTATTTTATGAATATAACGGCCCATATGGTAAAGAAAGTGTGCCAAAATAGGACCTTGCGCATGGGCCGTCTGAAGCGGAGCAGCGACCAACATGCGCATAAAATCATTCTCAAAGATTAAATTATATTAATCCATCTATCGATTCCAATAAACATTCCATAAATTTTCTCATTTTTTTGTGTTTTGAAAATCAAATCCTATACCTCTTGAAAAATCACCTTTTATTTGTTGAATTTAATTTAATATTGACTCAATTCTACTAAAATAAGCTGAGTTTTTTTATCTTATGTCGTTTTCGTTTTTAAATTGCACTACACCGGTGTAGCGAAAGCTGCACTGAAACCGTTCGTTTTTACCAATTGCACTACACCAGTGCTACACTTTTTCTGCACCGATGCCACTGGTGTAGCACTCATCAAAAGTTTGGTGTAGCTCTGTGCAATAGAATCGTTTATTGTAGTCAATGGTTACTGTTTTTGTTTTCGTCATTTTTGTTCGTTTATTCATGCCTCAGTGTAGCACTGCACCGGTGTAGTGCAAATTAAAAACGAAAACGCCATTACTGTCCTGTAAACGACTGTTAAATTTATATCGTTTTCGTTTATTGATCAGAGCAGTCCGAGAGCTAACACAGAGTCGTCCAAACAACTTTTGAAATGTTTGTTTTAGCAACCTGGGGTCGCTCTAGATCGGACTCCAATCGCGTAGTTTCGCTCTGAGAATTTTCTCGGGTCGGACCACGACATCCATGCGAGCCGGTTTATTTTTCCTTTTATATGAGCTGCTGTTTAGAACGCGTACCACGTGTTCGTTTTACTCGGAGTCAGAGTCGCCCACGTGTAGGTTTAAAAACGAAAACGGAAATAAGATCAACTTCGGCTATATTGGTTTCCCGAATCCAGTTTCAGAAATACCAAAGATAGGAATGAAAAACTCCAAAATGGAACACACTTCGTTTTCACAGAGACGGCGAAACAGATTTTCATAAAGATAGAAAAAATAACAGAAGGTTTGAAGAACTGAAAGGGTTGAGTTTTGAAAATTTCAAACCGTCATAGAAAATGAGCCTAATCCACCTAGCAGTGAGATGATACCTTTTTTATCATCCGCATATGTTTTTTGTATGAATATTCTTCATTGTTTTAGTTCTCATGACATTATTTTAATGACCGTCGTTTTAAGCAGCAATTTAAAGTTCTATTTACTAATTACCCTGTAATGTCGAAACAGCAAATCGGATCGAATTTTAATCATTCCATGAGATGTCGAAATAAGTTCCACTTTAGAGTTTACGGTTATTTACGGTACTACCAGAACCGGTATTCAGGAACCAGCATAATCGAAAAAGATTCGTGTGGCCATAAATTAATATGGCGAATAAATTGCAATAGTTTTGAGTCCAACTTTGAAGCTTTTTTGGATTGTCATCACCCTGTAATTCCAGAATCGGATAAAATAATTAATTTTGTATGGGAGCATAAATCCTTTAATTTGAATTTTTGTTTTTAAAATTCGATTTGGCCTTCTTTGAGAAAACGATTGAGCTTTGAGAACCGATTCGATACTGGAACCGGAATTCTAAAATCGGTGTAGCCGAAATCAGTTAAATCCACCTCAGTAGCTCAGGATCGGACTGAAAAGCGAGATGTTCTCTAGGATCTTGAGACCTTTCATTTTAATTTTTTATGGTTCCTAAATTTCATTTGAATCTTAGATCGGTTTAGACATCTACGAGAAAAATGAGTAACACTATTTTAATTTCGTTTCACATATCATTCTATAGCTCCGGAACCAGAAATCGGATCCAAACGTAATTCAGGAACCTTGTTTGGGAGCATACGACTTTTCATATGAATCTGAGTTTGTAGAACACGGTTGAGTCATCTCTGAGAAAATTGAGTGAAATTATTTGTCACACACGCATTTTCTGATCTCGTCGAACTGATTCGAATGGTATATGGGTGTTATGTTCTTTCAGCATTTATTGCTGTAAGTAGTTTAAATAAATATATTTATGGAATTGCTTTCAACTCGAAAATGCTGCCTTCATTCGGGCCTCGGAAAATTTTTACAAAGTTTTATATATATAAAAAAAATGTAAAACCGTAAAAATATTCTACGTTGGAGTCAAAACTGTTTAAATTTTAGTTGATGGCCATACGAACTGTCTAACCAACTTATCTCTGATGTACGCTTCCGGAAATAATGGAAATAATAATCAAATCCTCCACTTTTCATAGAATGCAAAGCAAATTTTTTTCCGGAATTCATAAAAAATAGAACAATCTACCTTCTGTTCTATTGTTTTAAACAAGCTCATTTTTCTGCGTGAATGGCCATAACAATGACATAATGAAGCAATTGTAAGTTTGTTACAATTCAGTGCTCGAGTAACTGAGCTCAAATCCAATAGAGATACGTTGTAGATACGTGATGTAAGGCTTGTTCGAGACAAAAATGGACAGATTTGATTTGGAACTAAACAAATGATTTGCTTGAAGTTCAGTCGAAGGTGTATTTCTTATTAATTAAAATTTTCATTATTGGTCATCTTAAAACTGATTACTGTTATTAGTTGCATGAAGAAACTATGAACTTTTTAGTTTACTCCAGCCATTAGGGTTATTTAGTTAGTGTAACCGATTTATCTCGATATGTCGCCCAACCGGGTAGTTTGGTGGATTCGTTTCTTTCGGTAAAACATGTACTCCATTCGTTACACATATTTACCGTAGTTACAAGATACCCAATCAGGTCAGGATAGCTAGGAAGCGTCATCGCTTTATAGGAATGGAAACAATCATTTCTATAAACATTCTTCACGGTATATTTTTTTTGTCGTTCCGGTAATGATGAAGCGTTGGTTTGTTCGACCACAACTGTGTATTACCTGCCAAATCAAATATTTTTTGGGAAATTTGCCCTTCTAGTACTTACTGGAAAACCAAACTATTTGCAAGTTTCCTTACTGACAGACCCGGATTTCCATTGCGACCGCACACTCTTGTAAAAATTGCATCCAAATTATGCTCACAAATCGTAAAAATCCCAAAAATAAGGCCAGGTTGGCGAATTCGTTGAATGTCATCAAATGAACTGTCACCAAAGTGATAAAAGTGTTCGAAGAACTTTTGTCGTTACCCATAAAAATACTGTTTCGGGGGAAAATTGAATGCCGAAAACCCCCAGTACATCTAAAAAACTGTCCATCAGTTTCCTTTTTCAAGCAGATTTTCAACCTCTCCATTCAAGGAAGCTGGGATTGTTTGGTCAATTTGCAAATGAATAGTGTTTCAGGCCATATGCAAACGAATGGAGAATCGTCGACCTATTTCAAACGAGTTTGTGAAATAAATAAAAAACACAGATCGTGTGCATCTTGACAAGAGAATTAGTGGACAGAATTGGTTAATATCGAAAAAAATTCGTTAGCATCTGTGGAAACATGCCACTAGAGGTATTGTAAGCCGCACACTAGTACACTCAAAGAACATGCCTGCGGTAAAATACGTATATTTGTTCAACTCGCACATAAATGATTCAAACATTTGCTGCCCGGCAAAAGTTTCGTCTTTCTTGAAATTCCTCTTTTATTTGGCATCCAAACGTAAATAATTGAGGCGGTCCGCAAAATGCAGTTCCGTGTAACTACTGTTGCAGCGCAAAAAGCGAAAACACCTTTTCATCTTTCACTTTGTCTGAATTTTTCAACAGCTGAACACAGGTATAAATAAAACCACCCAACCGGCACTGAATATTTCCATTCATCATGGAACGCTGCTCCACAAAATTAATGTTGTATCGAAAATGTTTTCCAAACTAGTGATGTATGCGATCCTTGAAAAGCTTTCATTCACTTTGAATTATTAAGCAGTCTGAATTTCCATTCTGTTTATCTTTTCCACTCTCGCGATTAATTCGTGTTCACATAAAACATTCCACGTGGAATATTTTCGGATGCTCGATACCATTTCTTTGAGCTCGGAGCGTAGCTCGCAAACAGATGGGAATAACATCTTCTTTCTGTTATTTCGTTCCACCGGTGTTCCTGTACGTCCCTTTATGGATATTATGAAATAAAATGGCCATGTTTCGCACAACATAAGAAGACAAGCTATTCTTGTTCAAAAATGCAATCAGAAACACCCAATTCTTGTACAGACACAGAACCGAAAGTGAAAAATCCATCAAAGCAAAAACTTCGTTGAACTATAAAAAGAGTAAAAGAGAAATCTTTTGATGTCTTATATAATTATAACAATAAATTGAAAAACCTTCATCAGCAACGATGTATAAAGCTTACTTCATTTAGAATTGGAACAAACTTTTGCTCATATTGTGGCGCTCCTGGTGGTCGGATTTGGAAGTTCTTGGCATCCACGTGTCGGGAATTTTGTCAACTTCAGGTATGATTTTTGACATTCCGCAAATCGACTGTACTTTGTAAACAATCAACATGGAAACCGAAAGAAGGGAAGCTAAACAGCTGAAATTACCCAGAAATACCGTATGGCGCGTTATCGAATGGTATAAGGAAACATTGACGACGATTCGGAAGCCTCAAGCCAATCGTCGGAGTGGAACTGTCGACCGGAAACTGCGTGGTAAGATTTTGAAGACGATTAAGAGGAATCCTAATCTGTCGGACCGTGATTTGGCCAGAAATTCGGTACTGCCCATAGGTACTAGGAGAACTTGACTCCGGGAAGGAATCAAGTCGTATCGAGCTAGCAAACGGCCAAATCGGACCATAAAACAAAATAGTGTGGTCAAAATTCGTGCTCGGAAACTATGCGACCAGGTGCTGACCAAGTTCGACGGGTGTCTCCTGATGGACGATGAAACCTATCAAGGCTGACTTCGGGCAAATCCCAGGTCAAAAATTTTACTCGGCAACGGCTCGGGGGTATGTTCCAGACAAATTTAAATTTATTTTTGCCGACAAATTTGCAAGAAAATTTATGATTTGGCAAGGCATTTGCAGCTGTGGCAAAAAAAAACGAAAGTTTTCGTTACAAATAAGACAATGGAACTATACCAAAAAGAGTGTCTCCAAAAACGAATTTTGCCGTTCATTCGATCCCACGACTATCCCGTAATGTTTTGGCCAGATTTGGCAGGCTGTCATTACAGTAAAGTCGTTCAAGAATGGTATGCAGTGAAAGGGGTCCAGTTGGTTCCGAAAAGGAGTCTCTAGGCAAAGGAAAAGGTTGTCAAAGACATCAATCAGATGACGACCTGGTGGATAAGGTAACTAAAACGATGGACGAAGAAGGTGTGCGCCGCCTAATGAGCCGTGTTACAGGAAAAATTCGAGAATTCCTTCGAAACCGTGACGAATAGTTTTATCCGTATTTTTTCATAAAAGTATGAAGAAAACGCTACATTTGCATAAAAAAATCTTGAATTCAAAAATAAATAACTGAAATACAGGCTATTGTCTTTGTTCCATTTTTATCTGAAGTAAGCTTTATTGTGAACATATGAATTAATTCATGCTCTTTTCAGAGCGCCCCTGGCGGAGCAGTACTCAGCAAATTGTCGGTCAAACTATACTAAATTGTTGGTCTAAGTATCTACAACAAGTTTGCCGAAGATTGTATAGTTCTATCTGTCGACCGAAGCGAGATAATTGTTCACATCCCCAATCCGTCGAAATCCCATATGCCCCGGGTCCCGTTTATCGCGGATTCGCTTTTCACGCCCCCGGGGTACCGCGTTATAACAGATCGGCTGAAAAGTTCGTATCGTTTCTATGAGAGGGCGCCACTAGAATTAAATCCATACCATTTTCAGTTAGTACCAACCTTCAAAAGATACGTGTATAAATTTGACAGCTGTCTGATTATTAGTTTGTGAGATATTGCATTTTGAGTGAAGCTACTTTTGTTATTGTGAAAAAAATGGAAAAAAAGGAATTTCGTGTGTTGATGAAACACTACTTTTTGATGAAAAAAGTGCCGCCGTTACCAAAAAATGGCTTGATGAGTGTTATTCAGACTCTGCACCGGGCGAAGCAACAATTCGTAAGTGGTTTGCAAAATTTCGTACTGGTCATATGAGCACCGAAGACGATGAACGCAGTGGACGTCCAAAAGAGGCTGTTACCGATGAAAACGTGAAAAAAATCCACAAAATGATTTTCAATGACCGTAAAGTGAAGTTGATCGAGATAGCTGACACCCTAAAGATATCAAAGGAACGTGTTGGACATATTATTCACGAATATTTGGATATAAGAAAGCTTTGCGCAAAATGGGTGCCGCGTGAGCTCACAATCGATCAAAAACAACAACAAATTGATGATTCTGAGCAGTGTTTGGAGCTGTTATATCGAAATAAAACCGATTTTTTTCGTCGATATATAACAATGGACGAAACATGGCTCCATCACTTCACTCCGGAGTCCAATCGACAGTCAGCTGAGTGGACTGCACGCGATGTACCGAACCCAAAGCGTGGAAAGACTCAACAATCGGCCGGTAAGGTTATGGCGTCTGTATTTTGGGATTCGCATGGTATAATTTTCATCGACTACCTTGAAAAGGGAAAAACCATCAACAGTGACTATTATATAGCGTTATAAAAGCGTTTGAAGGACGAAATTTCAAAAAAACGGCCTCATTTGAAGAAGAACAAAGTTTTGTTTCATCAAGACAATGCACCGTGTCACAAGTCGATGAAAACCATGCTGAAATTGAACGAATTGGGCTTCGAATTGCTCCCTCATCCACCGTATTCTCCAGATTTGGCCCCCAGTGACTGTTTCCTGTTCTCATACCTCAAAAGAATGCTCGCTGGTAAAAATAATTAGAAGCAATGAAGAGGTAATCGCTGAAACTGAGGCCTATTTTGAGGCAAAGGACAAATCGTACTACAAAAATGGTATCGAAAAGTTGGAAGATCGCTATAATCGCTGTATCGCCTCTGATGGCAATTATGTTGAATAATAAAAACGAATTTTGGCAAAAAAAATGTGTGTTTCTATTAAACGATACGAACTTTTCAGCCGAACTGTTACTAGACCCCTCTGTACAAAGTAAATCTTTTCAAAATTTGTGTGCTTTCCGAGAATTTCCTGCTGTCCTAGCTTCGGCTGGACATACCCTAAAAGTGGGAAGAGACATTTTTTTCAAGTGACTGGATTTCGGGACAACACGGTACTGTTTTTGCTTGTGCTGCTTCCAAACTCTCATAACCATAAAGCTACGGCATATTTTTATATCATTGAAGGAGAGATTTAGGGGAAAAACTTCAACTTTCGTTCAGATCAGTAAACCAATTTTTTGAAGCTCCGATACATCAATAGCAGTACTCGATCCAGATATTGTTCTTTAACGTACAATTATAACATTATTCAAAATAAATCTAGCTTGTTTGACAAAATTACAAAATAACAGGTTGAACGAATTAAACCTGAAATGGGTCATTACGAAATTGCGATCTTTATTTCATACAATCTACAACGGAAGCTGTAGTGTAATATCGTTGATTGACAGTTTCAGAAATAGAAACCTTCTGCTCCATTTAATAATTTTGCTGTATCATAAAACAAGCATTGATAAACGAGGAACCAGTGAGTGCACAACGCGTTACATTTTATAACCGACACGTAGCATTTCGTGGACTGGCATAATAGCCTCCAAATGCTCCACTCCATCACACGAGACGAAGTGAGTATGCAACACACGGGACCATCAGTCGTAACACGACACTCCCCCACCCGTGACTCCCAAATCCCATTTCCGGTCCTGCTCGAAAACTGGTAGAAACATGGAAGTTGCTATAGACGTGATCGAAATATCAATAATCGGTAGATTTATTAGGTCCCACTAAAAATATCCTTGCTTCAGTGCTAATGGAGTTCATTTGGCTTTGGGAAGTCATAAAAGCGGGTGTGAATCCATCCTATTGAGACGGTTTTGTTAGTTGTGTGTTTCTGTCTGCACCTCACTGAAACATGCCAACCCGTGCCAGAATGGCTCGAAAATCTGCAGTAAATTTTATATCCCGCTGTTCGTCTTTCGACTATCCTGTTCCGTGTTATGGGAATTCTTCCGGATAGTTAAGCGAACGTGGCTAACGATCCGTGACAGTGATTAACAGTGACCGAAGATGTACCGTCCAAATCTAGCACAGTTCGACTAACGACAAAAAAATACTGTTGGGTGGAAATGTGAATCTATGATTACCGTTTGGACACATAAAGACTGCACTCGAATAAAATTCAACAGACAAAAAAGATCTCCAAGAATTTATTTGGAGTCGGGCATTTTTGGAATTCTCAGGGAATGAATACACATTTATTAGCTATATATTAGCAAAGTTGGTTAATTCAAGCTCTTCTCCTTTGCTAAATTCTCGCACCTTTGACATAACGCTAACCATCCAATCCGGTACTACACTTGCGCCATCTTCGCCTTCGGCTCGTCCGTGCTTAAAGCAGTTCAAATTGAGCAACCACTTAGTAGTTCATTTTTAATCGCTAAGCAGACATAATGCTTATATTATTTATGTAACACTTAAGTACTGATAAGCCGAAGCCGAATCGTGAAGAAATCGCAGTGAAATATTCAATTTGAATTGGTTCTTCTTTACTGAAAGTATAGAATCTCATTTTGAGAGCCTAAATACTTATTGCCGAAATGGCTATACCATTTAATTTGATTTTGATTTATAAATTAAAGCGCTTCTTGCAAAATGAATGTTTTCTCATATTAAGGAAAGAACTTCATGCTTTTTATTCAAAGCATAACGAATTTCGAATACCGAATAGATCACTGCGTAACACAAACCTGCTTCAGCACAGATTCCATAGGACTGCATTCGGATACAACGAGACAATTACTGCATGCATAAGAACGTTCAATGCAGTAGAAGAGTTGTTTGAGTTTGGAGAGCCTTCCCGCCGTTTCGTTGAAAAAATCAAACAATCTGCAATAATTTGACTTTAGATAGTTTGTTATAATTTAATTTGTTGCTTGTACAAGCAAATTTGATAATTGATATTTGTATTCAAGCACACTAGCTACATCTGATGGAGTAAGTCCAAGTTAATACTTTTGCTGTTTGACAAACTTTGAATTCCCGCATTCTTCAAAATACAACACATTTAAAAATTTTTACTTGTTATTAGATACACATAAAGGAGCGTCGTAGTTCACGTAAATTTACGTGGAAGAACATTTAATATTGTGTCTAAAACTCCATACATGAAATTCATTGAAATAAAAAAAAAGAATACTGAGGAGCGACCGTCGCGACTTGAACCGAGAATCATTAGATCGCAAGTACGTCTGTTAATCGACCGAGCCACAGAAGCATGCATCTGCTTGGCTGGTAAAAGGTACATTTGAATTCATACAGTCGCACCTGCTAGCAGAACGCAAGTTACAGTCGAAACCAGTAAAATTCAAGCTCATCTAACATTAAGTCATAAAAAAATAAAAATTTCCGTCATTTGACAAATTAGGTCTTTATGAATTACATCGTATGAGGGATTAAGTCACCTGTAAAATTAAAATTTTTTTGGAGTGTATAATTTGCGAGTTACTTGAAGCTCAAATCGTTTTGTCTGTGTTAAACGAATGATTTATGTTATATCATGCATTTTTCAAAGCGCCCCAAGCGGAGCAGTTCTGAATTAATTGTCTGTCAAACTACACTAAAGTATCTACAACAAGTTTGCCGAAGATTGTATGGCTCCTCTATCTGTCGACCGAAGCGAGATAACCGTTCACAGTCCCAATCAGTCGAAATCCCATATGCTCTGGGTCCCGTTTATCGCCGTTATCCGGCAATAACGAATCCGGCAACAACGAATACCGGCAAAACCGAATCCGCGTTGTACCCCACTGTATACTGTTTACTACCTTGATCAAAAAGTTCTCGGAATCACCACCGTGGGGCGCTGCTCTCAGTCACACGATTAGATTTTTTTTATTTTTCAGGTTTTTTTGGCATTACATTCCTTCTGTGGAATTTGGACTTTCTATTTCAACAGACTTCGCCGCCGATTCCTTAGCGTACAGAACCATTGCATGGCTAGTACTACGATCCTACTGACACTATGAATCGTTCCAGGTCGGGGCTCGAACATATGACAACTAGCTTGTAAGACCAGTGCAGTTTTAGGTGGCTACATCTATCATTGATATTCTATCCAATTTTCAGCTTGATATCAGGGCATTCGTAAAAGTTATGCTGTATTGAATACATCTGCGATTGTGCGATTTTGTACAATTTTCAAAATTTTAGAATTTGCAATAACGAGTTTGCATTAAATTTTGCGTTAAAAAAGGTTTCAATGATGCGACGACATTGCAAATATTAGAAGATTGTTTCGGCAACGATACTCAGTCGATAAACAGTCGTTTATCAGTGGCACGAACTTTTTAGAAGTGTCGTCAGCTTCTTGGTGTTGTGTATCATGAATTCTTGGTCTGGCCAACAAGGAGTATTATTTAGGCGTTATGAGACGTTTGCGTGAAACAATTCGCCGAAAAAGAACAGATTTGTGGGCAACCAACTCATGGATATTACACCACGATAACGCACCGTCACACAATGCCATGGTTATCCGTGAACCTTTGGCTAAAAACAAAACGAATACCATTTAGTAACCACCGAATTCAGCTGATTGGGCTCACTGCGACTTTCTTCTATTCGGTCGACTTAAGAAACCGCTCCGTGGAATGCGTTTCAGCATCCGAGATGAGATTATGGAAAAATCGCAGATGGCTCTGATGGCCATATCCAAAACTGAATATAAAAATGTTTCGAGAATTGGATCAAGCGCTGGTATAAGTGTGTTCCAGTAGATGGGGAGACAATATCGATTTTGATTAACAATCTTGTATTTTTAATTTTCGGAATAAATTTCGGGCACTTTTTGAACTAAAACTACGATATTTGATCGCTTTTACAAAAGCAATTCGAATTTCAACCATTTCATGAAACGGTATCGAGATAAAAACCGTCACTAATGGCGCCATTATGAATTTCTTCATGAAATTTCATTACCAGCAATGAAGTTCGCACCGAAAACAAAATGCAGCTGATTCTATTGATGACTACTATCATTCTTTCGTTACATTCATCGCCCAATACGAGTAAGACTGTCGCCACTACATTCATGAAACGCTCGCCTATGACTGTCACATGCGACTTTCATCTGTATGGTTCGCGAGACATTCATGTGTGACTGTCCGGATAGTAGGCAACGTGAAATTTTCCAGCATACGATATTAAAAAAATTGCTACCTGTTTGCAGCACTGGTTTGGAAGCTTCGCGTGACGCTTTCACTCTGACAGCTACCTTACTCTTTAGTTGCCGGCCAAGCGGAATTACTTTGCACATAAGATCAACCGGAACCAAGTTTTCCCAAGTAGCAATCCGAAACTATTCCTGATACGACTAAGTCCGAACTGTGTTGCAACAGTAGCACAATCAAGTTTTTCTATGCTACACTGATTTAAACAAGGTGACAGCAATGTTTGTACATAACATAATCAGTTACTAAATAATTTTTGCCTTTCTCTATAGAAATGTAATAGAATTGCTGGAAATACCAATTTATGATCGTAACTCAGGGGAACCCGTAACGGGTGTTCAATTAAAGATGGGAATGATTTCAAAACCATTCTGTAAATAAAGTAAAGAACGTTTCATTTCGCTCGGGTGCTCGGTTCAATCGAAGAAGGCGTCGAAATGAGAAACCACTCTATAAGCGTGTAGCACGGTTTTACGAAACGAATGGTCATCGTGGAAATAAAGTTTATGGTAGACCACTTTCGAGACGAAAACGTGCCCATGAGTACAGTTTACCGGATTCTGGCCGGTAGCGACCGTCCGGTGAAGATAATGACGAAGAAAAAGAAGAAGGAAGCGTTGAAGAATCTGTTCTACAACAACTATGAAACGAGTTTGCGTGACGCCAGCCGAAAATATCTGTATATATTAAAAAAAAAATATCTGTATAATATTAAGATCTGTGTGCAACTCGTGCATACGCGTTTACCATTTCCGCCACCCTGAGCTGTGGTAGACACAGTTCTACAACAGCACCGAGTTGGTAAGCGTATATCGAACAATGATCTAAATCCTAGCCGCCTCACGACCGGTACCTTATATCCAAACATCTTCTCTGTTCATCCGACAATAAACACTAGTCTTCTCGCTTTTCAATGACTTGTGGCACTCAATGTAATAAAGTAAGATAGTCGATGTAAATTATGCCTCGAGAATCTAAAACTGATGTCATGATTTATTCAGTTACTTGTTGGGTATTCGGATGGCTTTCCTCGTATGAACGTTCTTCTTCTTCTTCCTTTCTGGTTGGCGTCACCTCACTTGAGATGACGCCGAATTGATGGCACAGCAACTAAGGCTATATTGCCAGTTAATTTTCGTTTATAGTCCAGTGGACTTTCTTTTCACTTGACTACAAGCGAAAATCTCGCTGTGTGGCTGCGTCGAATCGTCAAAGTACGGCTGAAAATCCTTTCTTTCTTGCGAAATACTCGAATTTTCCCCGGACTAACACGATGCAACGTGCTCACCCGTTGAGAGTTTCACCGGAAGTGTCGTATGAACGTTGATATGATTATTCCGGAGAATAATGGTGGATCCATGTTTCGTCCACTGTTTCATACCAACGCGAGAAATCCTTTTTTATTGCGACTAAACGATGACGTACAGCTCTCTGGATCGTTGATACGTTGTTGCTTTTGTTCGATTGTGAGTTTTTAGTGGATCCGAGTGTGGGTAACACTTCTCAAACCATCGCTAGGTTTCTTTTTTTCATAAATGAATAAGTAACGTCACTTATATATCGGTAGTTTTATTGTTTGTAATTCGATTGACGTAAAAAATTGACGCATGTTTTCTGAGGGATGGTACCTTCGAAAAATGAGGTTAGTTTGATATTACAAACGTTATATCTGGGTCAGTCCCGAGACTTTTTGAACGATGTCATATGTACATCAGCTACTGGACAGCTTATGGATTTGTTTTGTGCGCCGTTCGATTCGCACGAGACACATTTTGATCGAAATTTGAAAATTTCTCCGTATTCGAGAAAATGCAGAATGACCTCGATCATGGAGTACTACACGGAACTACCCGCGATCCCATTTCAACCAGAATATTAGTTGATTTTCTGAATTCGATTGGTTAAAATTTGGTACAACTAATCGATTGTTGTTTTAACTAAACTGTCATTTTTGTTTTTCGATTAGCAGAAACGATGGTTGAAACAACTAATTTAACTGTTTGAAAAAAATGCTATCAATTAGTGAGGACACATACCTTTTAGTTTCAACAAATATTTAAGTTGAAATAACTGGTGTTGTTATTGAAACAAAATTCTGTTAGTTGAAACATAAATCGGTTTTATTTGTTTTAGACATTGCAAATAGTTGAATCAACTCTAACAATGTTATTGATTTGCGAAAATAAACAAAATATGCTTACTGATACACGTCATGATCTATTTGAAATAAGTCCGGTATGTTGAGATTCATGAAATAAATATCGTTGTTAAAATATAAACAGTATTTTATATTGACATGTAATATATTTAGAGCTGGGAAAACCACCGATCACTGCTGAGTTCAAGTGATCTTAACCAAGGAATAAATTATAATTACGAAATCAGAACTGATCTGATCTCTAAGTGATTTTGATTTTTGTATGATCATGATCATGTCAAGTCGAGATCAGTAAAGATCTAAATTCTAAAAAAATACTTCTGATTCGATCGGAAATGATTGATGTATAAAAACGTTTTTAATCAGCAAAAGTGCCCGGAGAGGCGAGTAAATTAGCGAAATTATAATATTTACCTAAAATGAGTATTGAAAGATGATGCCTTCAAACGGTTGAACTAAAGTTATGCACTGATAATTTTAGTCAATTTATATGAGCTTGGGTGCATCAACCGCTGGGAATTGGAATTTTGCGACGGCAATTCAAACGCGCCATTCAATCGCAGCGCGTTCTGTGTGTTTGAAACCCTTCGCTCCTGTTACTTTTATAAATTAAATTCATATCAAAAAGCGTTTTATTGCTAATGCATGAACATCATCATCGGTATCAAACAGCTGGAAGTAAAACAGTCTGCTGGAAATTAATCAATGGTCGAATTTGAAGCATAAAATTTTTGCGCATACCTGAAAAAATATGAGATGATCATTCATTAACATTTTCTCATTTGTCACCAAATCTTTTTCATCTTAAACAAGGTTAACTTTACCACAACACCGCTGTTAGATAAACACTTGTTATCATAAATTTCTCAAATCAAATGAACACAATTTCACAAAACTATCCTTTAACTATCGATGTTGTTTTCATTGACATTTTGAAGCGACGCGAACAGATTTCAACTAAAAAAGTTGTTGATTTTGCATTGCGATTATTGTTTTGCTTTCAACTGTCTCCGGCATTTGACAGCATTCAAAACAAGATATTTTTCAACTACTTGAATATATGCAAATCAAAAACCATATTGGTTGAATCAAAAAGAAATTAATTAAATCAACTATCGCAAAAATCAAAAACTGCGATATCGCAATTTTATGATCGAAGGGTTCTCCGTGTAGAAGAACGAGTCCAGTATCTTCCATGATCAACCCCTTCAACTCAGGATAACAAAAGAAGTAATTTCGAAAATTCGCAGATTCAAATAAGTTCATACGGAACACAAAAGACTGCTGCTTCAATATTCAATACGAATGTTGGCAGTGATATTGACATTAGTTGGGTAGTCCTATGTCAGCAAATGTGTATCGTATTTAACACTTAAATGCACAATTTTATTGTAAAACAGAGTACAGAATACCACGAATTATTGCGTTTCATGTAAAGTCATATCGAAACTAAATATAACAAAAAATCGCTCTTACACTATTCAGAGATAAACTACCAAGTCTAACTGTCTCACATACATAGGAAATCCCATAGGATATGGGACAATTATGCATAGAACGACTGTAAATAACATTTACATTAGAAACAGAAAATACTTCCAAATAATTGGTCGTTCTCCGCGGTACGAAAAATTGCCCACCTGGGCTTAACATGTTTCATCAGCCCTGTTGTCACATACATACAAACACACAGACATTCTGATATCTCGATTATCAACAAACTACCGAAATAATGATTTCTTTCTTTTTTTGAATCTACATTTGCAAATACATTTACCAAACTCTACCAAACTTTTCCCCTTCAAGTTTGTATATAAAATCAGTTGTAAGAGCATTTTGATTATATATTTAATGACTAAGTTATCTGTCTTGAACAACATGTACAAATGACTCTCCCTTTTATTATTCAATTAAAAATACTCATGGTTTACAAGCATACAAAGACAGTGTCCGTTTTACTAGCAAACAAAACAAGTCGTAAGTCTACTGAAAATATGCCGTATTTTCATGTGTTGGTTTTGCGCGATACGCTTTGAGTGATGATTCGTTCAATTCATGCGATTGGTCGTTCATATTAAACATTTTAGAAAACTTAAATTTTGAGTTATTAGGTGTACAACTTTGCTTCCGCCGTTTTTTTTTCCAAAATTTAAAGCTTTATTGCGAAAAAGTGCTTACAGATGTATTATTCAAAGTATTGTCCGTCGCTAGCGACAACTTTCTCCCATCTTTTCGGATCCCGGCTCGAAAAAAGGAGTCCTTTTTAGACGCCATCCATGAAGCAATCCATTTTGCCAACTCTTCGAAGGATTGAAATGTTGGTCTGCCAGGCCATGTGCTATCAAACGGAATAGATGGAAGTCAGAAGGGACGACATTTGGGAATACGGCGGGTGGGGCAAGACTTCCCATTTCAGCGTTTCCAGGTACTTTTTGACCACTTTTGCGACGTGAGGCCGAGCATTGTCGTGTTGGAGGATGACTTTGCCATGTCGCTCTTGATACTGTGGCCGCTTTTCTTTTAGCGCGAGACTAAGGCGCATCAGTTGCGTTCGATAGCGAACTCCTGTGATGGTTTCACCCGGTTTTAAGAGCTCGTAGTAAATTGTTATTCATCTTTGAAGGTTTTTTCTCTTCCACCATCATGTTTGTCTTCGACAACGAAATCACCATTTTTAAAACGTTGAAACCACTTCCGACACGTTCTTTTACTCAGAGCAAAACCGTTAGTTTCTGAAAGCATTCGATGCGCTTCAGTTGCATTTTTTTTTCGAATTGTAACAGAAAAGTAAAACTCACCGCAAATGGCGAGAATTGGGCACATAAACAGACATTTTCGAGCGTGAATAATACGAAAACAAGAACAACTGTCACTGAAACGGCGATGACAATTCGTTAGGCGCTGTACACACTCACTTTAAAGGCATTATCATCTATGTATTTCAACCAGCCTCAGCCGGTACAGCCACCTATCGGAAAACGGCGGAAGCAAAGTTGTACACCTGATAGTTATTGTTATCTCATATTACTGAAAATTTTATCGTATATTGCTTATCATATTTTCGATGATAAGGAGAAGAAAATATGATGCTGCGTTAAACAAAACAATAAAATTTTCGCGATTAAGTTCTACTCATTATTGTACAGGGTATGATTTTTATTTTTTTACGTTTCAAATGAGTGGTAGAACCACAGACTAACAGACATGACAGTATGAGTAAATTCTTATAAAAATAATTTTTCGTGATGCACTAGTTCCACCTATATTGTACTGCGCGAACTATTTACTACTATTGTGTTATGTAAAAGTTTTTTTTACTAGTTGGTTCCCCCTCGTTTGTCAACACCGATCAGCTGCTTGCAGGGATGCCTGATTTCATCATAATATTTGAAAATGAATCGTCACAATAAATTATTGGATTACGTTGATAATATATTCAACTTTTTTAGCGATGTTGGAAGGTAACCATTTATTTTTCTCAACGTTGTTCATCTAGACTATTTTTGATTGTTTTGGTAATTTTCACCCGAAATTAAGTGACGGCAGACCAGAAGTAAGTAAATATTGTAACAAAACGGGTTCGATTTTGTATTGCGTTGAAGGATGAGAAGTAGGCACAATTCTGTATAAAGTTTTGACAGTATGTATTAAATCTGTATCCTGCATGAAATTCACATGGACGTATGTAAATCAATACATTACAGGTAATTCTGTATGAATGGCAACTCTGTTGGTAAATGAAAAAAAAAAAAACACAGTCTAGATGACAGACAGGATGTTTTTTGATAGGGTAACGTGGCGCCATCATGACATATGCGAGTACTGTCCAAACTAAATAAATATTCGAAATGACGGTTAAAATGATTAAAGAATCTAATTTGAGTGTCCTGTCTGTTAGTCTGTGGTAACTACATTGATAACGAGACCTACAAACCAATATAACCTGACGAACTGCTTTGAAGATTTTGTAAACATTTGAAACGCGGTTCGACATGTACAAGTAAGTACAATTTGCGGTTCATTTCATTCAACTGTATCATATGATTATTTTTTCAGTGTAACAATGGCAAACATTTTCCGAACAACCGGACCTCTCGCCACCAGCCGGATTTCGAGTCATCACGGTACGGAAGCGTGCGAACAGATGGAATAAACGAAAGCCATTGGAAGCGAAGTGCACCCGGCCGCCGGCTTTCCCGATGTCTGTTTAATTTCACGACTCGAGTGATTCCGAAATCGGAGAACAAACAGAGAGCTTTGAGCGCAGAAAAAACACAGGACAGGAAACTCAATCCGCAGTCAGGCAGCAATGCAGTTCAATGGAATGAAAAAGCTGCGATCGCACCGAACAGGAATTGTAATCAAATATCCGCTCGTGCAATTTTCCGCCAGTTTGTTGTTTGTTTCGATTTATTTTGCGAACCAATATGTCCTTTCTTTCACGTACAGCCTTATCCCCGACAAGGGATACAAAGCTCTCCTGATCATGTGTGAGTATGTGTGTGTGGGTATGTTTTTTTTGCGCGTGTCCTGTCCCTCTGTTTGATGTTGATTGCCAATAGTGGATTACAGTTGTGTATTGGATTGAAGATAGAAGACCGAAGCTCTGGAGCTGTCGTTTTGCCCTTGTCAGACATCTGTCGACGTTTACATGATTGGAATCCTATTTGATACGATTCAGTGAATTGGGTAACAACTTAAGCCTAGATGTTCCCTGTGGGCGTTAAAAGGATAATGTTCGAAACGTTACAAGGATTTGATGGTAAACAAGAAGTAATTTATCTCTATTTCATAATATCATGGTTAGTTTTTATTTATAGTGGTAGACGCTGTTTCACTCATTTTTTTGTTTTATTATTATTTTTGTAGCACTGTTACTTAAATCATTTGAACATTGATTTGAAAAAGAAACATATAATCAATCGGTTTATCTTATCATTAAATCGTGACCAATATTCATGATTTTAGTATCAAACTGAACAAAGACTTTTCTCCCAGGAATATTAGGCATGACCAGAGTATACGTCCGATATTCCGCATTAAGTAATAATAATTCAGATCCAATAATTAATGGTAAACTAAGGAGTGTATCGAAATTAAGCTATCCACAAATTTTTCTTCCAAATTATGATAAAAAACGATATTTTACTCAAACTAAAAATTGGTCCTTTATTATACGAGGTTAAACTTGAGCATAATGAAAACCGGATGAAATTTAAGTTATTCCTTCACGAAATTTCGAACTTTTGATCGAACGCTCTTCATCAAGTTCCGGACAAGTGTTGCATCGCATTTTTTGGATGCTTGAGCCCAAAATTTTTTGAACTCCTGCATGTTCCCAGCTGCCTTACCAGTCTTCTTGAAGACCCTCTTCACGATTGCCCAGTAACGTTCGATGGGTCGAAACTGAGAGCAATTTGGTGGATTGATATTTTTCTCAACGAAATTTATACCCTTTTCCACAAGCCAATTGAGAGTGGTTTTGGCATAGTGAGCCGACACTAAATCCGACCAAATCAGTGCAGCTGTACTATGCTTCTTATATAAAGGCAGAAATCGTTTCTGGAGACACTCAGATCGATAGATTTCTGCATTTATAGTTCCGGTAGTGTAAAAAATGGTTGACTACAAACCACATGAACATATTGCTTGCCATACCAATACCTTTCGACCGAATTTCTCCATTAGAATCGACCTGTCCGCATCGCTCACATCCTCCCCAACAACGACAGTAAAGTATTGTGGAGCTGGAAGCGTTTTTGAGTCCTCCTTTACATAAGCCTCATCGTCTATCAAAACGCATGCATCCGGACACTGCAAAAGACGCGAATACATTTTCCGGGCCCTTGTTTTTGCTCGCTTCTTCTGTTCTACACTTTGTTTCGAGATTTTCTGCTTCTTGTAGGTCTTCAAGAGATTTCGTCTCTTGATACGCTGGTTCATTCCGACACTCGTTCCTGCTTTTTTGGCCAAATCACGCATTGACATTGATTTGTTCTTCATGATCAGAGATACCACTTTCTGGTCCAGTTTCGGGTTAAATGAACCGGGTTTTTTGCCTCTTCCTGGTAGCTCATCCAAAGAATAGTGTTCCCCAAACTTAGTAATGATGGTTTGAACACTGACATGATGAATTCCAAACAGCTTCGCAAATTTTCGTATAGTAATGCCCTTCTCACTTAGCCATGTGTCCAGAACCTTAATTTTCACGTCCTTTTCAATACGCCACATTTTGAAAACGCAGAATTTCAACCGCAGAAACAAGTAAAGAAGCGAAAGCTGACACCCAAACGCACAGCATGCTGTGATCTGAGCATAGAAAACCATCACAAATACATGCGTACAACACAAATGTATCTTGGATAGCTTATTTTCGATACACTCCTTATAGGAAAGACAAACAGCATTCATTGAAATACTAGCACTTTTGGGACTGCTTACTTGATTCTAAGAAGTATTTTTTTGTTAATTATGGTCAAGACCATATGTTATACATTCGAAAATACTAGACTACTGATCAATTCCAGAAATGGGACTTTACATACTCCGATTTGGATAAAACTTGACACATATCTTTAACATAGAAAACCATATGTATTGCACTGTCAGAAAGACCCATTCGATTCACAATTGACTTTTTTAGTAGGGCGGATATTCTTTTTGCATGCATCAAAAAAGAGAATCATGCATCAAAAAAAAAATGAAAATAATGTTATTCACTTTTCTCGGAGATGGCTGAACCGATTTTCATCATCTTAGATTCTACTGAAAGATCTTAAGATGCCATAAGAATATTTCAATTTTCATTCGGATCAAACCCCAGGTTCCGGAGGTAGGGTGCTTAATGTAAAAATGTCAATGTCAAGAACATTTTTTCACATAAGCTATCTCATTATATTGACTAGTGAATTTCTCTGGTTTGCAGACCATGAGAGTCTGTAACCAAATCAACCATTGATAGTCCCATAAATGATTTGTTGAATTTAATCCAAGTTCGATTACGGTACATTTTGTTTTGAAATTCAAATCGCCATAGAGTATCGATGACGTTCCGACAATAGTAATAAAATGTGATAAAATGGAGCTCACTTTACTTTCTCACACATGACTTAATAGATCTTTACTATCTTAAATTCAAATGTTATATATAAGTGTACTAGTATTATGCAATGAAAATCTCCAAAACTCTTTTCGAATTTTTTTTAAAACGGTAATATTTCGGGAAATGTCTGCTGTAATGTGGATGAAAACAAGTTTTTAATTTTCTGTTTATTTTCCAACTTTTGAAAATGTATTTAGCCTTCTTGCCTATTATTTATAAGAAGGTTATACAATCACTGTTAAAACCGATTTTCGAATCAAGGTAATGTTCCATATACCATTCGACTCAGTTCGTCGAGATCCGAAAAATGTTTGTGTGTGTATTTGGTAAATATCATCACACAATTTTCTCGGAGCCGTGATTCACAAGCTTAAATTCAAATGAAAGGGTCGTACTTTCACGTAGAACTCTATAGATTTTTTCCGAATCCGACTTCTGGTTCCGGAATTATAGGGTGATCTGTGCAAAAAAATTACAATCCCATAGAACATTGTTGAATTTTGTTTGGATACGAACTACGGTTCCGGAACGCTTAAAAATTTCAATTTCATGAGCGTGTTTCTATACAAGGCGATGTAAAAACGAATGAAATCCTCTGAACTATCTATAGGATTCTGATTGGCGATCAAAAAATTGATTTCGGAAATATTGGATATCAGTTCTCGGTTACGGAAGTACCGGATAAAGATGTGAAAAAGTTCAGAACTGAACTCACTCCTTTTGGCTTAACCAATTGTCATGAAAGGTATCTACGTTTTATTGCTTATGTAATTGAATTTCATTCGGATCCGACTTCCTGTTCCGGGAATACAGGGTAAAGTGTGCATGAATTTCAGTCAGAGCGACAAAGCAAAATAGCGAAAAATTGTGCTAAATTTTACTTAAACCTGTTTCAGTTTAAAGGTTATGCTAATTGTTGCCCGAATAAATTTTCCTGTTTTTATGTGGAACACATCTTTATTTTCTATATAGAGGTGCAAATCAGAAAAGGAAAAATACACGTAGAAATGTGGTCAGGTTTTAAACATAGCTCAGCAGCTTTTTATAGCTCAGTCTATTTTGCATCAATTATTAATATTATTTCATCATCTGATTGGAAATATTTCTCTGTTTCGATTAAAATGTATCAAGCCACGTGTTTTCAAGTATATATGATTGAAATTTCGATTAGTAGCAAGCAGTGTCCTATTTTGTCTGCTAAAAATCTCCGGCATACCGGATTTTCCTGCCATAGACGACGGTGTGAAGGAGTAAGAGATATATCAAAGGGAAAGCATCGCTCTAATTGGTCAATCGATACAAAAGCGAAGCTGTTTGAAGTACGCGAATCTATAAATAGAAGCGAAATTATAGCTAACGTTTCAGTCCTACGCGTAGCATGCTAGAGGTAGGTTGTTGCTAGACAACAAGACAAAAAGTGCCATAGAACGGTTTGAAGATTTAATTGGTGTGCTCTGATCTTGTGTCATGCAAGCTCGGATGAAATTCCATGTTCCATGAAATTGACAACTACCGCAGGATAAATTTTGAGTGCTTAAGATTAATTTCTAATTTATATAAGATGAACTCGATTGATAATGAGAAAAAGTTTATCGCTTCAACCGAAATCGCAGAATGGTAGAGAAACTATAAAAATAACTGCTTTCATACAAAACTTGAACACAAGCTTGGCGAAGAAAAGCTTAAATATCGAAATCGCAAGTATGTACAAAGATATAATTGCATACATTTGGGATATTGGTGTAATTTCTTCGGCTATAATACAAATCAAGACAAACGATGTTCGGTGTTGATTCCTAATCAAGATCAATCTAAGCAGAATCTCGTGCAATTGCGGATTCAAGAATGTGACGAACAACTCCATAGAGCTGATTCTTGTAGTTTAATAAAGTTTAGTAAAGAGAGGATTCGATAAAAATTGCACACACGTATTTATTCACCAAAATTGAAGGTAGAATTTTCTTGAGCTTTCCATGAAATGAAAAACTTCCTATTAGTTCAAATTTGAACATTTTATTTAACTCAATTTCGTCTTCTAATTCGCTCCTTATTTTAACAGCATTCATCAGATTGTGTGTTTTATAGTTGTTTTTCCACAAATTTTCTTCAACTCTGGCTTTGACTTTAGGATTCTTATTTTTACGTTTCGTCTTCGACTCATCAGTGCATTAGCAGTTTATGGTGATCTGCTAATGTCAACAAATACTTAAAATTCAAATTTCGATCGATGCAACATTTTTATAAAGGTTCAGTTTTTGCTCATCGGCTAATTTATTAACCATGTATTCCGCAAAGTGTTGAGATATAACGGCAATGAAAATTCATTTCCCAAAAATCTTCTGCTCGAGAAACATATATTCGATGTGCGAACTTTTTTCTTGAATACCATCGAGAAGATTGTTCGCTTTTCCCAACTAATTTTTTGGCATGCGAAATCAGTTTCAGTGCGAATCGCGTTGTCAAAAAATCAGCACTGAACATTTCTGCAGTGAGTTTTCTGATCGATGATTTTTTTGTCAAAAAATCACTTTTAGAAATTTTGATTTTTTCCCTACACTGAAGGGTATTGAATTTAAAAGAAACTATAAAATTTTTACACTAGCGCAATCTAACTGTCCGACATAAACCGCTAAGTGTGCTTAGCGGTTTATGTTGGACCCTTAGGAGGCGTTTGCAGTTTAACATAAAGTGTTAATGCACTGTTGAGTTTAAGACGAAAAGTAAAAAGAAAAAACAGTTATGAACACTAAATCCCATGCGGTATGTTTACGAAGTTCAGAACTTCAAAATTGCCAAGAATTTTCAATTGGGCGAATTTTGTGGTTTCATATCTTTTGGCCCAACGATTCCAGTATAGGGTCAAGATGATAGATCAAACCAACACAGTGTTTATCCTGTATGTTTACTTACGAATGGAAAGAGGCGCATCATAAGACACATCTTCGCGTAAATCTCCTCGTTGAGTGTTCCGAAATTGATGGAGAAAGCACTTATTTCAGTACACTCGCCAGTCCCGGAATTTCAATAATTTCTTCTTTCGAACATCCAACTTAGACTTGACAACAAAATAGACTTGCCCAGGTAATTGAAGGAAGAAGGTTTTGAGGTAGATTTTGTCATCCGTTACAATGCAATACGATTCGTGTAAAATTGTCGAGCGATGATTTGTTTCTGCTTATAATCATGTAACTCAGCATGCTTCATGGTTTTCTGCACAAAATCGACTGACAGCTTTCACTTTTTAGTTCAGACGGAATTGTTGCACCACTTTCTTCACCATTGAACTGTTGGACCCCTTTTATGATCACGGCTTTACTTACTACTTTTTAGCGACTAAAGCGAAAGATATAAAAAATGCCTTATTCAACAAAAGAATAAACTAATTTTCTTAGTGAATTTAGGATTTTCAAACTGTGGGATCTCACTCATTTTATGCCCGATTATTAACTAAAGGCTGTCCCAGAAAGTATAAACGCAACCAAAAACCGCTGCCGTTTCGCAATGGTTCGGAATCTGTCAATTTTTATGGCTGCGTCCTGTTGTTTACACTCTTCTCTAACCACTTGTGCAGTTGTTTATTCGTTTTCATTAGTTTGTTTCAAAATGCGTGGACTTTCAGCAGAACAACGTCGAAAAAATGTGTACAAATGGTGCACAGAACGCGGACTGTCACTGAGAAAGATAGCAAAAATGGAAGGAGTAAGTGAAAAAGCCGTGCGAAATGCAATCAGCAAGTTCGGTGAGGATAACACCTTTGAGCATAAACCGAAAATGGGTCGAAAAAAAGGTCCTGCTAACCCTCAGTTGGATAAACGTATACTGAAGGCGTTCGAGCAAAAGAAGGAGGTTTCAGTTCGGGATGTGGCTAAAAAAGTGGGCACTTCGAAGTCAAGTGTTCTTCGTGCTAAAGAACGTTTGAATCTTCGAACCTGTAAGAAGCAGAAACAACCAAAACATAGCCCGAAACAAGAAGCATCGATCAGGCCGAGGGTTTGAAAGCTGTACAATACGATTCTTGCTGGAAATTTGAACTGCATAATCATGGACGACGAAACCTACGTGAATCTCGATTACAAATCCTTGCCGGGACCACAATATTATACGGTGCGAGAAGGGCAAGTGTTGAATCAGTCCGAGACATCGATTGAAGTCGAAAAATTTTGTAAGAAAGCAATTTGTAGCTGCGGTAAGATTTCGAAACCCTTCATCACCTTCAATGAACAGCGAAATATACATCAAGGAATGTTTACAAAATCGATTTCTACCTATGATTCGAAGCCACAAGGATCCTGTTGTCTTCTGGCAGATCTTGCTTCTTGCCACTACTCGAAATCAACGGTAGAATGGTATACTACCAAAAATGTCACTTTCGTCCCAATAGACATGAATTCACCCAATTGCTCACAACTTCGACCAATTGAGGAATTTTGGGCATTAACGAAGGCACATCTTAGGAAACATTGCTAGGCAGCCGAAACCATTCAACAGTTCGAAAAAGATTGGAAAAAGTGTCAAAACTTGTCGCCAAGAAGTATGTACGGAATTTAATGAGAAACGTTCGCAAGAAGGTGCGCCAGCTAGTCTACAATGGCTAAGTAGCTAATGTTGAGAATATTATTCTGTTTTTGTAGTATAATATTATAAAAAGCAAAGTCCTGGATTTACATTCCTTTCGTGGAATTTGGCCTTTCTGTTTCAACTGACTTCGCAGCCAATTTTTAGTGTACAGAATCATTACATGGCTAGTACTATGGATCCTACTGACACTAAGAATCCTTCCAGGTCGGGCTCGAACCAGCGCCCTATGCGTGTCTAATATTATCAGTATATCGAATAAAATTTGAATATCTAACACTTGTGAATTATTTACAGCGAAATCAAAGTGCGTCCATACTTCCTGGGACAGGTTTTAATATGCAAATCTCGTAAAATACAATTTTAACAATATAATAAAAGCACAAAATAGATAAAACATACACATCTAGAAAAAATGGTGTAAATTTACGTCTTCTGAAACCGATATACTTCATATAGCGTCAAAAATAACTCAATTTTACAGTAAATATAACTTATATTTAATTTATTTGGTCATACTTTTCAATGCTAAAACATGTAATTTAAACGAGTTAAATTATCGGAGCTTGAAATATGGGAGTATATTTATATCATTCTTGTAAAAATCAGTTGTTTCACGGATTACGTTCTATGAATTGTGTCATATATAGATTTGCGTCACCTGTAAATTTCATATTTTTTTTGCGGTGATGACTGATGATTGTAATTGAGAGAAATCTGTAAGAATAAAAATAAATTTTATGGCCGGACCTGTCTATTTTTATTAAGTTTTTATACAAAAGTAATCTCACAAATATTGAAGTTTTAGAATATAATTAGTTGACCCGTTAAATTTCGTTCCGCGCAAAATTATTTTTGTGAAATCTGGGTGAGTTTTTTAGATGGTCGTATATGCAAGAGGCTGTTTCTCTTTGTTTACTCTCTTTTCTATTAAATACTTAGCCATTGCTTCCTTTGCGGGTTTAAAGGTACGGTTACTCTAACAAAAGTTTATTTTACAAACTTGGCTGGCTCAGCGACTTGGCCGTCATTGCATTTACAGGCTCAATAGAGCATTTTAAACCGAAAGGCAAATTGGTAAAGATTAGCCGAAGACGAGATCTTCTTTTTGCTTTCCGCTGGGAATAGTTGTCCATCCACTCCTTCACCGCTAATCTGATGTCAAAACAACGTCAAGCTTAATCAATTTTACGTAGCGGAACAACCACAGGATCAGTTTACTATAAGAAAGATAAGGAATAATGAATTTATTTTAATTATTTCATTTAAATATATTCAACATTAGAAAAGGTCCCAGGTGCAAATGACAGTTTCTCTTTGTTTACTTTCTCTTTCAATTATTACGGTATATTCCTGTATTTTGCATCCATTTTCTAGGTTCAGATCGAAAGTTGATGGTTTCAGTCATTATTATATGTAAAGTGTTAGAGAAAGGGATTTTCGATAGGGCCGTAATAATCGAAAGAGAAAGTAAACAATGAGAAACTGTCATTTGCACTTAGGAATGTCATCTCATTACTCGATTCACATCACATCAACGAATCGCGATAAGGAACCTATGAATCAATAGCAATAGCAATAGAGTCGATAGATATTGTGGTAGTGACGGACTTCGATTATTCAAATGGCATAGCTTTGGCTTCAAATACTGGTACCTTCGATTTCTTAAAACATATTACGTCTTTACGGATACTTTTTAGAAAAAAGTGTCTATTTTGAAGAATTTCCTACTATGATGATAACATAACATGTATGGAAAGGTGTATAACTAAAATTTCAGAATGATGATCTAAGACACATTATCACTAATCGCTCCGCGTTGTAGTCGATTCCTTAAAGCAGGCTAACGAGATTGTTGCTTGTGAATTATTTACCCGCGAATATCGCGTATATATTCCTTCGAAAGACGTTGAAATAGACGGTGTTATCACCGAATCGGGTCTTTCGGTTGAAGAGTTGCTTGAGCATGGAGTACGACGTTTTAAAAACTTTATGCTTGAGGAAGTAAGGATACCCGAGTGCAAGCAATTGAACTCAGCATCTTTCGAAGAAGGAAACAAAACTTATCGACCTTCAGATTCGTTTCGAGTGACATTCGCTGGATCTGCCTTGCCTAGCCATGTCCACATCGATAGAGTTCGACTTCCTGTTCGGCTTTTCATATCAAATGTTATTAATTGCACGAACTGAAAAAATTCTGGCCACACAGCTACTTACTGTAATAATAAGTCGAAACGTATTAAGTGTGAAGGGCCTCATAAAGATAGTCTTTGCGTTAAAGATATTGAAAAATGTGTTTATTGTGGGGAGAGTCCTCATGATGATCTTTCAGTATGCGCTGCATTCAAGTTGTGTAAGGACAAAATGAAGTTTTCTTTAAAAGCACGGTCTAAGCGCACATATGCAGAAATGCTTAAAACGATCATTTATGCCCCACCTTTGGAAATCGAAAACGGGTTTTCAAATCTTGCGGAGCCAGAGGAATCTGACTCTGACGGAAATAGTGAAGATACCTCGTTTGTCACTCCTCAAGGGTCTGTTAAGAGGAGAATAACAAACCACAAAATACCAAAAAAGACACCTAAAATTACACCTTCAAAATAAGATCCCCGTGTTAAATCTAAAAAGCCAAATTCAAAACCAAAAACTGTGCCTCCTGGTTTTTTCAAATTCACAAAAAAATCCAGGAACTAGCACAAGAAAAGATAATAATCCAGTGGGCTCCGTTTCACAGCCACCATCAGGATTGCTGAAGTTATCGGAAATTGTAGAATGGATTTTCGCAGCATTCAATATTTCTGAACCTCTAAAGACTATCATAACGGCATTCCTTCCAATAGCTAGAACTTTTTTGAAACAGTTATCAGCTCAATGGCCTGTTCGTTCAGGTTTTGTATCATTTGATGGATAATTTTTCTTCCGCCGCAAATGATTCAATCACTGTCCGGCAGTATAATTGTCGAAGCATCATGCCAAAATTTGATTCATTTAAATTTTTGTTGCATAGTCAAAAATGTGATGTATTTGCATTGTGTGAAACATGGCTTACATCAAACATAGCCTTAAATTTTGATGACTTTAACATTATACGTGTCGATAAAGACTCCCCGTATGGTGGAGAGCTTTTAGGAATTAAGAAATGTGATTCCTTTTATAGATTAAACATTCCTTCGACTTCCAGTATAGAAGTTGTTGCTTGTCAAATAAACATTAAAGGAAAGGACATTTGCATTGCTTCGGTATATATTCCTCCAAGAGCTCAAGTTGGACAACGACAGGTTAATGAAATTGTCGAAGCCCTTCCTGCTTCACGTTTGATTTTAGGAGATTTCAATTCGCACGGATTGATGTGGGGTTCCGTTTACAATGAAAGCAGATCATCTTTAGTATATAATATTTGCGACAATTTCAACATGACAGTATTGAATATGGGTAGCATGACACGGATTCCAAGACCTCCTGCACGTCCAAGTGCATAAGATTTATCTCTTTGCTCAACTTCAATTCGACTAGATTGCACCTGGAAAGTATTTCCTGATTTACACGGTAGCGATCATTTACCAATCATCATCTCAATCAGTAGTAACAAAGGCATTGCTAATTCAGTTAATATTCCATATGATTTGACAAAAAATGTAGACTGGATTAAATTCCAAAGTAATATGTCAAGCATCCTCAATTCAATGGAAGAGCTCCCCCCCATTTGAAAAATATGACTTCCTCGTTTGTTCGATTCTGAAGGCCGCAGAACAAGCCCAAACCAAACGATTTCTTGGCCCATCGTCTAACGGAAGGCCTCCAAACCCTTGGTGGGACAAAGAGTGCTCAGATGCTAAACACGCGAAACAAAATGCTTTCAAGACGTTTTTAAAACGAGGAGGAGGAACTCCTCAGAATTTTGAAAAATTCTTGACTTTAGAAACCAAGTACAAGAACATACTTCGGGTTAAGAAATGCAGCTATTGGAGAAATTTTGTCGAAGGTTTGTCAAGAGAAACCTCAATGAGCACTCTTTGGAATACGGCCAGACGAATGAGGAATCGTAACGTGGGAAATATTTGGATATTTGATTTTGCGAGGAAAGTTTGTCCAGATTCTGTTCCTACGCATAGCATTATAAGGGAATCTTCTCCAAACAATGGTACCATTGAGAGCCCCTTTTCAATGATGGATTTTTCCATAGCACTCATGTCTTGTAACAATAACGCTCCTGGGTTGGACAGAATTAAATTCAACTTTTTGAAGAATCTGCCCGACCTCGCAAAAAGACGTTTGTTGGAATTGTTCAACAAGTTTCTTGAGCAAAACATTGTTCCACCAGACTGGAGGCAAGTGAAAGTTATCGCCATTCAAAATCCGGGGAAACCAGCAAACTCATATACCATAAACCATTGCGATGTTGTCCTGCATCAGAGAATTGTTCGAAAAAATTATTCTACGACGTCTCGACACTTGAGTCGAGACGAACGGTTTGTTGTTAGATACTCAGTTTGGCTTCCGTAGAAATAAAGGGACGAATGATTGCCTTGCATTACTTTCGTCTGACATCCAAATTGCCTTCGCTCAAAAGCAACAAATGGCATCTGTATTTTTAGACATTAAAGGAGCATTTGATTCAGTTTCCATTGATGTTCTTTCAGACAAGCTCCACCAACATGGACTTCCAACGGTTATAAATAATTATTTGCACAACCTTTTGTCATAGAAATGCATGTATTTTTCACATGGTGATTTGGCAACAATCAGAATTAGCTACTTCGGTCTCCCGCAAGGCTCGTGCCTCAGTCCGCTCCTGTATAATTTCTATGTAAACGACACTGACAGCTGTCTAGTAACCCCATGTACACTAAGACAATTGGCAGATGATGACATGGTTTCAGATACTGGACCCAAAGCAATTGATCTGCAAAAACCATTTCAAGATACCTTAGTTAAATTATCCGTTTTTGCTGTTCATTTGGGTATCGAATTTTCTGCGGAGAAAACAGAGCTGGTCGTCTTTTCAAGAAAGCATGATCCCGCGCAGCTTCAGCTTCATATGATGGGAAGAATGATCCAACAGGTTTTGACTTTCAAATACCTTGGGGTGTGGTTTGATTCCAAATGCACGTGGGGAGGACACATTAGGTTTCTGATAACAAAATGCCAACAAAGAGTAAATTTTCTTCGAACAATAACAGGATCTTGGTGGGGTGCTCATCCGGAAGATCTAATAAAATTGTATCAGACAACGATACTTTCAGTGATGGAATATGGATGCGTTTGCTTTCGTTCCGCTGCAAACTCTCATATTATCAAACTGGAGCGAATTCAGTATCGTTGTTAGCCAATTGCTTTAGGCTGCATGCATTCGACACATACAAAGAGTCTTGAAGTTCTGGCGGGAGTTCTTCCATTGAAAGATCGTTTTTGGGAGCTTTCATCGCGACTGCTAATAAGATGTGAGGTGCTGAATCCCATGGTAATTAATAATTTCGAACGACTAGTCGAGCTTCGATCTCAAACAAGATTAATGACAGTATATTTTAACCACATGTCAGAGGAAATCAACCCATCAAGATATATTCCTATTCGTGTCAACATCCTGAATGCCCCTGACTCAACTTTATTTTTCGATACATCAATGCAGCGCGAAGTGCGTGAAATCCCGGAACACCTACGCTCGATGGAAATCCCAAAAATATTTACAAGTAAGTTCAGTCATATTGACTCTGAGAAAATATTTTACACGGACGGATCACGAATTGAAGAGGCTGCTGGGTTTGGTATATTCAACAATAATGTTTCGGTTTCATTTAGGCTTCTAAAACCTGCATCAGTTTATATAACAGAGTTAGCAGCAGTTCATTACATTTTGAGAGTAATCGTCACATTATCTCAAAACCATTATTTTCTCTTCACAGATAGTCTGAGCGCAATTGAAGCCATTCGCTCAAACGCTGCTGGCAAAAATGAACCGTTTTCTTGGGCAAAATAAAACAGTGCCTGAACGTCATATTGAATAATAATTATCAAATCACAATAGTTTGGGTCCCGGCTCATTGCTCCATTCCAGGCAATGAAAGAGCCGATATTTTAGCCAAACGTGGTGCTTTTGAGGGTGAAATTTATGAGAGACCGATTGCTTTTAACGAATTCTATATGGCATCTCGCCAAAGAACACTTGCCAGCTGGCAAGCTTCTTGGGGTAGAGATGATCTGGGTCGGTGGATGAACTCAATTATGCCTTAAATATCGACAAAGGCATGGTTTAGGAAACTGGATGTGAGTGGGGATTTTATTCGTGTGATGACCAGACGCATGTCCAATCACTACACGTTAGATGCACATCTCCTTCGAATTGGACTTTCCGAGACTAATCATTGTGCTTGTGGCGAAGGTTATCGCCATATTGATCGTGTCGTTTGGAGTTTTGGACATCGTGATGTCAGATCTCAACTAATAAATTCCTTGCTCACCCAAGGTAGACTATACAATGTCCCAGTTCGAGACATTCTTGATTGTCGTGACCTTTCTTACATGAAACTTCTTTATCATTTCAGTAAGACCAATGGAGTTTCAATTTAATTTTTATTTTATGTTATACTCTTGTTAGACTGTTAGTTCAACCAATAGCCAGCTCTCCTATATTAAATGAAAGTGATGAACTGATACAAACAAACCTGAAATAGTTATAAGATCATGTACAAAATGAATGTATTTTATTTAATGTAATTTATAATAGCAAATCGCTTGATAAAAACAGTGTTTGGATCAACTACTGAATTCCGACATACTAATATGATATTCGAAATGTATTAGGTTTGAAGTACTATCTATTGTGGATGCTGCGGCGAAGAGAAATTTATGTATATTGCCTTATATAAACGTATTTATGAAAAAAAAGTGTCACATGAAAGGACCAATGTTCGTTGGGTGATAAAATAATAAGGATTTATCACTCATGTATTGCCAATCATAGTTCAAAGATGTAAATTATTTATCAAAATACCGATTCGCGAGGAAGTCTAATTCTGTAATATTTTTATTTTTTCGATGTTACATTTCCTTTTCTAGGTAATATGCATCCTGTAACATTCAAATTCTCGACGCGGGAATCATTTGAATCCAACCAGAAAGAGTTTTCATATTTATTTATTTATATATTTAGAACAGGGAAATCTCACTGGACAGATTAATCCAAATGATACATCAATTAATTATTATTAAATACAAGATACCATTAGTCAATGTATCCGCAGTCCGGTCACTATTCTGGAACGGCACAGCTCCATTCACGTCGTCTATCGTTCGCTCTTGGCATTCACCGCGTGCCTTATGAAAACCACAATAGGACATATAGGCCGGCAATGAATACCAGGAGAAAAACGTTCCACGGTGGAAGTATTTTCGATTGCACTTTCATTTCACTGCGAGTCTATGAGCGTTCCCGCACTGCTGTATTCTGCCTAGTCCAAACACCGGAATCGGCAACGAGGTCCAACGGAAGACGTACTAACTTACCTGACAATGCTCCAGAGCTAACCTTACAAAGCAAACATGAACAAGTCAAGGAGTCTAGTCGATTCGCGTGGTTTATCGCACTCAACTTTTACTTGTTTGTGACGTTGGACGAAGCACTGTTGGTAATAGTTTTCGAAAGCTGAAATGGAAAGTTTATTATTTGAACTATTTGTTTGAGAAACCGTACTAATATGAAAGAAATTTCTTGATTTATCATGTGTACTTTTTATTGTATTCATCTGATAGGATAATATTTCCCACAGTGTCCCACCTCTACACGTTAAAACGGAAAGTATCTTTAATTCAGTCATTATCAGCGATAGGTTTTTGACGTTGATTTCCAAGTATTTTGTCGTGATATTTCTTTTTTAAGATCTCACCGAATAAAAGAGACAAAACGTCATTTATTGTTTGCAAATCATCGAAAATGATTAGAGATTGGTTCTAGCTTTTTTTCGCACTGTCAAAGACTATGCCGCCGCCATGCTACGAACTTTTTCCTACTCCCGGATCCAAGCAGCCCGTGCGTTTAGCTACAGCTACAATCCTGTTTAGGTTCACGCGACATGAATGACTACGGTGGCATTTCGTGCACACACCGCTTCGAGACTGAGACCATCGATTAAACAAACATATTTAGATTTGCCACATTTTTAATTTCCCCTGTATCTCGCTCTCTCTCTCTCTCTCTCTCTCTCTCTCTCTCTCTCTCTCTCTCTGCGGTGATGGTTCATTCACCTACGACGGACGAATGGGTGGCAGAAGGCGGATATAGTGATTGATTTAGGTTATTCAATTCCACTTTTAACCATACGATGAAGTATTCACAAGCAAGGGAATAAAGGGGAAATATGATCCATAATTGTCATTTCTAGCTCAACGGCTCACGATGTAGGTCAGCCGTGCACGTCGTAATCCTGATTTTCCAGATTGCACCCTCGGTGTATGTTTTACCTATAGCGAGCAGGGGACAGTTGTTCGGGAGTAAACCAGATTGAATCAAGTTCTTGTACAACCCTTACCGAAAAACTGCATCATTGTGTGTCAAAAAATTGAAATGATGATGATGATGATGATGGTGATGATAATGATGTTTATGTGCATTTGCTACAAAGCATCATATTTTCGTTTCCAATCCAAAATATTCATCCCATCACGCATTAATTCGCCTTGACACCGAGAGCCGAAACAGGAGGGTGCAAAATAACAGCTGCATTCGATTAGACCAATTCTTTTTATTTTTGTTTTGTTGCTGTTGCTTAGCTAGCTCGCTGCAACAACCCGGGATGCAGTTTAGGATTGCCCCTTCTCGTGCATGTAAGTTCTGCCGAAAGGGGGATCGACAGGGAATCAGATCCCTTCTCTTCGTTTCGTCCCGGTTACCGATTTACCGTGTGACATTGAACGAATTCTTGTCCGATATGGGTTTTAATAGAAGCATTCAGTTATGAATGTATGACGGGAACGACGTCTCGGATCGCTTAAATCTCAACGGGTCCTCGAACAGATGTGTTTTCTAAGCATGGGTGATGATTTTCGGTAGCCCGATGTAGAACGAGAGTGAGGCCGAACATGAATTGAATGAAATAAATTAAAGTGTGTGTAATTGTATTAGATTCTGCCTTGCCCAGCAGCAAACAGAGCTGGGATCATAATCATTAAAGGAAGCTGAAGGACGTACTGGGAACGGGATACAAGGATAATTGCAAAAGAGAATAAAAAAATCATAACAACATTGAGTTCAATGACAAACGATGTACGGTAGCTTCGTAGGAAAAAAAAATAGTTTCTTGGGGAATGGCATTTTGGAATTTCTGACCATTCTGAATCATATCCATCATTTCAATAATATGATCACTGCCATACCATAAAAGAAACTATTTGACGTAAGGACTTTACATTTCACACTTTGCCAAATGGTCTTTTGGAGTTGGTGATTTCGGCTGCTTATAAGTCCTGGAATCGATCAAAGCAAGCGCTTCGACTGAAAATAGAATTCGATAATCTACACTCGAACGAATTAGTACCTACTTTTGATTCGCTCAAGAAACAGAGAAAAATCACCCAAGCGAGAGTTTAATGCGCAAAGTTTGAATTAGATAAACTACATTCAAGTTCAAGTTGACTCAATTAATGAACTCCACCGTAACATTAATCTAACATACTACATTTCCATAAGTACTTTTATATTGCATCATATGAAAAAAACATCGATGTTTTTTACTTAATTAAAGAATTTTTTTGTCGGTATCTTTTTGGCAACACTGTTTTTGACAGATCACGCGTTAATCGTGCCGGAATTCCATCATTACTCGTGTCATTACTGAACTCGTAAACCTTACACGATCATTAAAAGTCCCATTACTTTTTAGTAATGACACTTTTAATGATCGTGTAAGGGCCGCTAATGGAAACGTCAACAAACAAAATTGTCGCATCTAGAGTCAAGACCAGCCAGAAGCATTACAAGAGCTACCAATGCATCCCAAAAAAGCCACTGTTTAATGTGGATTATGGGCCGGTGGCATTATTCGTGAAATACCGGCCGCTATGCCGAAGAGAATGTGCCAAAATTGGACCTTGCACATGGGCCATCTAAAGCGGAGCGCGGCCAACATTTGCACGAAAACATCTGCAAACATTAAATAATATTGATCGTTCTATCAATATCATAGTTTCAAATTTATTGTGTGTTTTTTTTAAATCAAATCTTATACCTCTTAGAAATCGTTACCTCTCTATTCGAAAAAAAGTATTTAAAATAAAGCATTTTTTGGCGATATGTACGAATTCGGAGATTCATCAAATACCAAAATGTCGGGCATTGGAAACACAAAATCTGGCTGTCCAATTTATTGTAAAAACTAATTGAAATAAGTTTTTTAGTAGGCACATAAAATCCGTCACCATATGTAGCCAGTTTCAATTATTCTGCGGCTCTCATACACACTTTAAAACAATTTTCGAGCTCGGTAAAGTAAAATACCGAGACGGATCGGCAACACACAATTTTGCCGATTGTACAGTAATCAATATTATGTTTTCAGAGATTCGTTTAGTAGTTTTTTTTATTTTTCGGCACAGCGCATGTTTTTACCGAGATTTAGCATCATCTTGTGCTGAACTCATTAGTAATTAACAATTGTCCCTAAATCAGCAGATGCGTTTGCCCAAATTACGAAATATGTGTTAGCTTCCGCCGAAATTCGGCTAGACAACTGTCTAATTTCATACCGTTGCTTTTGTCGAAATGACGTTTGTCAAATTTGAGATTACCGAGACTTGGCGATTTTATTTTCTGCCGAGATGATTATCGAGTACTGAGCGGTGCAAATCGCTGCAATTATTTCATCGTAATTCAGCGAAAAAGAACTAGTGTGAAAGTCCCAAATTTCTATTCATTTCCAATATTTTTTGCTCTTAATTTTAAATCTTCTAATAAAGGGTCTTCATATTGACATTTGTTTCCACCACATGCTGCAAGCAGAATCGAGTTTTGTTCGGTAACATCACTTTGGAAAAAAAACAAGTTCCACTTCTCACTCAGGCAACGCCTACTCTGTTGCTTTGTTATACGTTTTGGTCTTTTCACAGATAAATTGATCCTGCTATCAAGAAAAACTATTTTAAGAATTCATATTACTAGAATGAACCGAAACCAATTCTAATTTGTCTCGTGTCGTTGGCAGACACTTTCTATTGCTGGTTTATGCCTATGACCTTTGAAAAAGTGCATATTTAAGTCTCTGTATGTATCTTTCTATTGTTATTTAAAATTAGTTAGTTTGAAAAGGCGAAGGTTTGGTCTCAGTTTGAGTGAGTGCCAGTATTTCGGGAAGTTCAACAATAAACGGTAAGAGGATTTTCTGTCGATACATTTTCAATGGTTATTAATCGTTTCAAATGTTGATTATTACATTTCTATGAAAAGGAATAATATTTCCTTGGGGTTGTCAGAGTTAGGGTTTTTTGTGTTCAGTAATTATTTTCACGATTACGACCGGAGAAGAAAGCAACGTAGATTTTCAATCAGATGATCTGAAAGCTTCGGAATGCCCTTACATTTTACTAGTTTGGCAATATAATTTTTAATGTCTAATAAATTAATTATTGATAACGAGATACATCAGCAAACTAAAGTAAACATGAACATGAAGATGAAAGTATTTGAATTACTGATAGTAAGGATATTTATCGTCAAATAATTATTGAATATTTTGTATGTTTATTTCCATACCTATTATTATTATTGATATTGTCAACAAAATGTTTTACCTCATGAACATTTTAAAGACAAAATAATATGGTGACTCTATCAATGAGATGACCAGGTGAGTATACAGGATTTAGGGGTTCAATCAACCCCACCCCCTCCTCTGAAACTTAAGTAATAGTTAGGCTTTACCAGAGCTAGACCGTACACGGAGTTAAACCGAACAGCCTCAATATCTTATAAACCTGAAATTATTTCGAACCAAGGATTAACTTTATAAATGCGACACAGACAGACAGACTCTACAAATTATCACAAAATTTGTTCTGCTTCCTAAGCTGTTGAATTTCATCGACCCATTTTAGGTTGAATCACTTAATTTTAGCTTATTGAACAGAACTCTCGTAGTTAGCCACAGCTCAACATTGTTCTGGCAACACTGTTATTATTAAACAATCCCCCGCCTTGAAGAAGATATTCTACGACGTTATCGTTTCAAATTGTCACTCAAACGAATGCTAGTTTCATTTCGTTCTTTTTCCTTAAGATCTTTTCTGCGTAAAATTTTAACAAATCAATCGTACCATGACCAAAAGACCTTACCCACAGCGGCATCGAATATGGATCGATAAATAGTTCCTAGAATTTGACAGAGAAAAGAAAGTCGCGCTCAAGTCGTATTCAAAAAACAAATGGTATTTGACAAACTCCAACATTACTGACAGTACAGAAACTTGTTTACGTTTGGCTTACGACTCATAAACATAAACTGTTTTCCGTTGACGAGTCGAAGACTAAACGTAAACAAAATAAATTATTTGTATTGATGATATTTCCAATCTGAAGCAATTAATATTCTCCTAACATTTTGGCTAAAAAGCAAGTAAGAAATACATTAAATACAAATGCAGTTCTACTTTTCCCATAAATAATTTTCAAATAAAACGCAGCAAAGGTTGAGATTTTTTTTGTATGGTTTGTAGATTCAAGTTTTGGAATTGTCTGTTCATACACATTCCTGAGCATGTTCTAATGAATTGTTTTCCGATACGATTATTAACGGAGTGAATTTCTTGAATAATTGACTATGTTCAGGGCAAACACAAGTATTGCGACCAAATATGTGCTGTTAGCTAAGATTTCATGCAATCATTCTAAATGCCATATATTAGATTTACTTGATAATATTCAAATTTCCGTTCTCCTAACCAAATCTATAGAAATTTTGCAGGAATATAACATAATTCGAATGTTCGATAAGTATCCATTAGGAGCATGTTTAGCAGCTTGAAAATTTTGAATTGGCATTTGATCATAGATCGAATCACAGCATCACAGCACGAACACAGACATCCAGGATTTTGGATTGTAATAGACAAGATTATTTCCAATGCATAGAACATTTACAATTTGCACAGGGTTTTGAATTTTTTTACTAAAGTCTGTTTTTTTTTTTTTGTTTTCTGTGATTTTAGTTAGGATTCCAAAGTGGGTTTTATCTCACGCTAAATAGAATGCATCCATCAATCGGTGTTTCGGGAGAGATTTTGCGAACGTTAGTAAGGACTGTATTTTAAAACATGGATTGCGGAATATTCACTCTTATTCTGAATAACGACGTATTGATTTTTCGTATTCGGGTGATTGTACCCTTCCAAATCATCAAATCCGCGACATCTGTGGAAGTCTGATGAGTCGTCGTCCTTCCGTAAGCTAAGTGAAATATCAACATACCCTTCCGATATCACTCTCTAAGCAACCGAGCAGCAGAAAACATGAAAAATGTGCGTGACTGTAGTGAAACTTGTTTTCAGAACATTATTCGAGTGTTAAAAGACCCACAGAAATCAATTGTTTCCAGGAAGGCCGTAGAAATCTAAAGGTAATTTGAGAAATTAGTTCAAATATTTTTAAGCACAATGTTTTTCTGAGAAAATGTAATGTTAATCATTTTAAATTGATTTTACTCGTTGCGTACATTATGATATATCATTTAAAGGGTCGTACAGATGCTCAAACCCAATCGAATATTCAATATTATGATTAGAAATAGATTTTCACTGCCTTTTGATTAATTCTTCTAACGTTCAATATAACCACAACTGA